>NC_040017.1:4937-211791 GCF_000972845.2 Larimichthys crocea | reverse complement strand
CACATATAGACAGCAAGCTTTGTCTCATCCAGCTCATATTTTCCCTGCTCAGTGCTGCTGAGTGTGTGAGACTTTCAATTCCTCAAAACAGATGAAAGTTATGATCCCATCCAGACCAAAACTCTTCCTTCTCATCATGTTGCTGCTCTGTGGTTAATCTGCATGCTTGGAACCAGAAAATATATGGACAAAAAACATGGAGGAATTTTTATTTTCAGGTTCTGCTTCATTTCAGCAAGAGGAGGAGCTTGAACTTGAACTACCAGTGAGTGTTCAACTAAGTAACTCTGCCATGTCTGCTGAAACTGTCACAATATTCTGACAGTAAAACATGAGACAAATGGTGTGTGACAAATATGGCTCCTCCTCGTGCTCTTAATGAAAACAACCAACCAGAGCCAGGAGCAGCATGTTCTCACACAGTCCAGCTTACTATCTTCAGCTTTGCATCCCTCCTCTGCCAACAACATCCTGGAGAACAAAAGCTGTGAGAACATGTCCTGACTCTACACGAACCTCATGGTGCTCATGTCAATAATTGGCATTATAAGATAACCAGTCAAAACAGTCGTGAGTGGACAGTGGTGTGTGTGTGTGTGTGTGTGTGTGTGTGTGTGTGTGTGTGTGTGTGTGTGTGTGTGTGTGCCCCCCTCCCTCACCCTCCTCCCCTCCACCCCCCACCCTCTCCCTTCAGTGAGGCAGCATACTGGTATGCTTCACTGGCACAGTGGCCCTGGCTGCAAGCACTGATTCCGTGGTTCGATGCTCTGTGCGCTTTTACTTTACCTCTCTCTCTCTCTCCCTCTCTCTCTCTTTCCCTCCTTCGCTGTCTCCCGATGTCCCTCGCTCACTCGCTCGCTGCCTTTCTGTCCCTTTCCGTCGTCGTCTACCTGTCCTAGCTAACCTTTAAGTATCACTTCCTTTCAGCGTTTCGTTTGCTGGGAAGGGGGATCGTCGCGCCGACTCTCTCTCTCGTGATTCTGCTCCCTAGACTGCTCACTGTGTGTGTGTGTGTGTGTGTGTGTGTGTGTGTGTGTGTGAAAGAGAACGAGAGAGAGTGAACAGATAGAGGGAGAGAGAGTGTGCACATGGTTCATTTCGGCTCTGTCCTACCACCCATCCTCATGCCTCTCTTTCTTGTCTCCGTCCGTCGCTCTCTTCCCATTTATTGCGCCTGACTTCGAGCAGCTCGCCGGATGGACGGACCTCTTCTTAAAAAAAAACCCTCTCCTTCTTCTTCTTCTTCTTCTGAAAATAACTGGAATCTTGTTGGCATGCTGTAAGTTTTAATCTGAGCTTTCTCTTTCTCTCTCCGTCTCTTTTTTCTTGCCCTCTTAAGCAGGAAACGAGCTAGAAGAACAGCGAGAAAAGGGGGCATCCTGAATCCGAAGGGGAGGGTGAGTCGATACCAACGAATACTCTTCCTCTCCACTTCCCTCTCAGCTCCCCATCTGTTTCCTAAGCTTTAGACCACCATGGTGGCATGAAGGAGCCGCAGACCTTTGTTATCTGGCTCGTCTCTCCTCTACACAGCCTCTCCGGAGGATTCAAAGACCTCACTTGGATGGGAATTTTCTCTAGTAATGATTGAGCATGCAACTGAATGATTTTATTAACAGTGACAGTCGGACCAGCATGCAAGTCATCATGTCAGAGGGATTGTTTGCCGCTGTGCGGTCCTAGCCTCGTATTTAAACGCTGTGATCGATTCATTCACAGAGCTTTCGCCTCGCACGTCTGCGTGCAGTGATCAGCAGCCATCGGCTGATTTAGATCAGCTCAGATCCCTCAGGCGGCAAAAGATCTCCAGGCTTACTGTACGGCAGCGGGCTCTGTACCTGATTGCAGGAGGCATTTTTCAAAGTGCTGTATTGTTCAGCTGAGGTGGGGGAGGGGGAGAGGGAGAAAGAGAGAGAGTTGGGCAGGGAGGGTGGGGAGTGGGGGGGGGTGGGCGATCGGCCACGTGTGATGGCTGAGGCTTGCACTTGTTGTATGTTCACGAATACATATCGGGGCAGTGGAGGTTGCAATGAGCATGCTCAATTAATGCATGTAATATAGTTATATAATAACTAATACAGAGTATGTGTTTGGTGCGTCGCTGCATGTCTGTAACAGGCAGAGCTCGCTCTCTGTTCGAGGGATGCTCAGACGTGATGAGAGTCCTCACTTGACTCAAAGACCGGTTCAGTACATGGAAGCGTTCTTGCCCAGGAACGTGCACGATTTCGGTTGATGTCTTAATTGTAGCGACGAGTCCGAACCTTGAATCCTGAGGGGCTGAATGCAGCAGAGTGAGGAGGCAGAGGAGTCTGTGTGTAGATGTATCTCTCTCCGTCCCTGAGACCCTAACTTGTGACGCTTTCATGTCCACGGGTTAGGCTCTCGGGAGCTGAGAGGGATGCACGGCCAGCACTATCTCCCGCACGTTCCTGCCTCGAACAATGGCGATCAGAAGGGGGGGGGGGGTTGGCATGGCGCAGTGAGCTAAGGCGTTCACCACGCGCTCACTATGTCACACTTTTCCAGCTTGGCTCGCACCCGGCTGTGTGTTGCATGTCACCTGGGCTCATCTGTGTTCTGTCTGCTGCTGCACCGTTCTGACGAAACATGGATGAAGTTGATTTGGACGGGCTGCTGAAATCTCTCGGGTTTAGGACGACGGGGATGTAGTGGCATGTATGCTGTTTTAAGAGGTCATGTGACAAAGTTAAAGCAGGATGAGCTGAGGCATTTAGATGGATGACAGGAAGCTATCATCCTAATGCAACAGAGGCCTGATTGTATTGGTACTGGCCATTGGCAAGAGGTCTACACTAATTATTTGCCTTTGATACATGCCTAAATTTAACAGCCAGTCAGTAAAGTCAAACTTAGATGTGACTGCTACACAATTTCCCTGCGGGGATTAATAAAGTTTTTCTGGTGATTGTGTGCTCACATATAAAGCACTCATTGTGGTCTCGTGCTAACGTAGCATTTTGCCACACACATAAAGACACGTGAATGTCTTTTATTCTGCTTTAATGAACAGACTGAACGTTACGCGCTCTCAGCGCTGTTTGAAATGACTCGACTGAATATGTGCAGTTTTAGCATGTAAGCTAATTGCTTAGCAGTCCAGTGACATGATAGTCAGCACAGGTAGCAGCTTCAGGTGGTGTGCTAATGGTTGCTGAGCCGCTAGCTGACTAAAGCTAAAGGCTAAAGGCGTTGCTGCTGGTGTTGATGAAGAAAAGGCTAAACATCTGGTTAGCATCAGCGGTTTATAAGAGACGATGCTAATGCTGCTGTGATAGCATTAGCATCTTCATGCAGCACCAGTGGATACTGTTGAATAAAGCAGCACATGTCAGTGTGACTGTTCTTTGTTTCTCTAGCAGGCCTCTGTGCGTGTACCTTTATGACATGAGAGCAGCACAGAGTAATGTTGAGAGCGTGACCATGACAGCTCTGTACATTATGTGCTTGACCTCAGTGAACCCTCAGCGATGTTAAAGCTCACTCACTCATGCTAACATAAATGTGTAGGTGGAGAACACACTGACAACACCATCGACGCCCTCCGCGATTCATACGCAACATGTTCTGAACATATCCGTTCCATTCCGGTGTTCAGCTGCATCCAGAGCGGCGGCGCGCTTTGTCGTCGATGGTAGCTGCTCCGTGGCTTTGAGAAACAATTCATAATAGCACAAAAGCACATGGCGGCCCTTCAGAACAAACATCCATTTTCGTTTGAGCCATGAGGTTCTTTGCTGTCCTGTCTTCAGGGGTTACCTCAGCATGCCGTCCTCCCTTGCACCTTACAGTTTGTTCTCAGGGGGGTCATCGCTCCCCTAGGGGCCATTTGCAGCATATTTTTTTAATAGCAGTTCTTTGACAGCATGATTCATCGATATTTGACTTTGGCCCATCACAGCGTAGCTAATGTCTTAGTTTTAATGGGGCGTAGCATGAATATTGATGATAGCTCATCTTCATGGACGCTTCCCTTCATTTAAATAGATAGATTTAAATCTCATGCACTTGTGGATCTCAGATTGTAGGAAGTGGAAATCGTGCTGGCTGGCAGACATTAGTTGTGTTAAAGTCTGCGGCAAAGATGCGGATGAGAAACTTGTTTCAGGTTTGAAATGTTCTACAGTTTGTGGCATTATTTCATGGTCATTTTTTCTGTACGTTATGCGGACATGTGTGAATCCAAAGGTTGCATTTCTGCATCACAGACTAAGGCTGTCGTCTTCTGTCAGTCATCATGGGCCTGAAGCTTCATTAATTCTGACCAATAATCACCTCTATGTGACACAACAACACATAAACGACAGTTTGCTTCTACTCTTGACCTTGAAATGTATATTCATCGTTTTCCTTCCTTCAGTGCCATTTGTTCGACTTACAACAGCTGGATATGATGCTGCAGAAAAAGGCTTCATTCTGTCTCTGTGTGGATTACCGGAGATGCTTCCGTTGCGTTAATGAACTATTATGGATTATAACCTGAACCCCCTCCGTGCTGCTAATCTGCTGCTTTAGCAGTTTTCTTATATAACACCGTGTCTTTCTTTTTCTGCCATCCCTCTGCCTCCAAATCGTTTTTTATTTGTTCAGCTCAGTGAACAAACACTAACCTGGAGCAGTTAGTGTCTAGCTGGTAAGCTCGAAAAAGGGGGTGCGGGCTCGCTCTCCATTGTTCGACTGCTCCGCACACTGTCTGTACACCGTGTCCCCATGGCTGAGGCAGACATGGAGGATAGACAGACAGACAGACAACGCTGCAATGTTGATTGAATTTCTGTTTTTTTACAAAAGGGACATGGGCCGATCAGTGTCGCCTGCTACTGACCTGATGGAGATGATGCGGTTTGCATCTGTGAAGCCTGTGAGCTGAATCCTGATGCGAGCTCACATTTCACAAAGGTTTCATGAAAATGTGGGTAAAAATCTTTGATTGAGCAGCGACTCTTTTACTCAGCAGCTTCAGGTTTGTCAGGCAGTAAATCCTGTAACGACACCTGCTTCACTGAGATTCTGGACCAGTGAGTCTCAGAGATTTACTTGTGTAGATTTTGGTTTTTAGCCTCCGTGGTCTAAATGCAGCTTTTGTGGCTCAAAATATCTGCTGTTCCCGTATCGGTTGATTCCCAATACCGGCAGGCGGCTGTTGATTGATGTAATCCCTTTTAGGGTGGACTATTGTTAAGGTGGACTGTGGTAGGTGGAGTGGATGATAGATAAATCTGGTGGTTTGGAGTGCAATAGTTCAGGTGTGTGTGTGTGGTGGAGGGGGATGCTGCAGGTTACACCCAAAAACACCACAGAATAATGTTCCCAATAAAACTTCAATTATTGATCAGCGAGATGGATTGGCACGTTGGGGAAGGAGCGCTCTTTTGTGGCAGTTTCTCTCCGTGTTGACTTTCCAGCCCCCGTTCTGCAGTTTTTCTCTGCCACTCCCTTCAACACAGCCTCGGCTCGGCTGCAGGCGGGAGGAGCACACTCATCAATAATCAGAGCTGGTCAGCGTGCATGTGTGTGTGTGCTTCCTACAGTATCTGTCAGCATGTCTGTTAGTGTGTGTGTGTGTGTGTGTGTGTGTGTGTGTGTGTGTGTGTGTGTTTAGCAGTTCTTCCCACTGCAGAGGAGTTCACTACTCCTTCCTTCCTTCCAGTGTGTCAGTGAAACAAGATGGCGTCGCTGCTCCACGTGGGCTCATGCCCACTACCGATGGCACTGGAAAGCCTTGCAGGTCTTTTTTTGGAATGGCACACCTGCCGTGTGTTTATTCCTCACAGAGCTGAAGCGCTGAGGAGCTCCTCGTGCTGTATCTTGGCCGACTGTACGAGGTTTAGGATTTGGGGCAGATCCATTGTTTTTCTCATTTTTTCACTCAGTCTGTGTGTCAGCTGCCAAACTGTATGCTGTTTTGTCTGCAATCTGGGCGTATTTCTTCATTGGTTGGGTGGATCAGTACGTTTCAGCATGATTTGTTTGTATGTGTGTGTGTGTGTGTGTGTGTGTGTGTGTGTGTGTGTCCTCCCTAACTCAGGCTAAAGCCAGTTGTAAACAGCCACATCACACCAGTAGATTAACCAGACTACACACTAACCTCATTAATCTGAGAGGGACTAATGCCACTAACAAGTGTCGGCAGTCACACACACACACACACACACACACACACACACACACACTCACACACACACACACAGTCTGTGCATTTAAAACTGTGCTCTTTGTCTAATAGGACCTCAGGTAGTGATGACTGGAGGCCGAGGCTGAGCCCGTCTCCTCTTCAGTGTCACTGTTGTCCTGCTCCAGGTCTAACTGGATTTAAAGACGCGGTGGAAATCCCCCGATGAATCAACGTTTAACCCTTCACTGCCACGTCAACCAGAAAAGCTGTTTTTTTGTTTTTTTGGATTGAACACGTTGGCTGCGGCTAACGTTTTTTGGATAATTTTCTGCCTCAGCAGCCTTGGTTAGCAGGAAGCTGCAGACGTGATCAGCTATCGTGTGTCTGCACACAGAGATTTGATTTGGGGGGGTTCACGCTGCTTTCTTTATTCAGCTGAGCTGTGTTTGAAGGACTGTATCTGTGATCTGTTTGATCTGCTCGTGATGCAGCAGCCGGATCAGATATTAAAACAGCAGAATGTGTCAGACTTCGAAACATTCACAAACCCAGTCTTTGTGAAAATTTATAAATAATTTGATTTTTTTTTCTCAATCTTTTCTTTACAGCTGCTACGATTAGCTGATGATTAGTTGATCAATTGACGAAAATGATGATTTATGATTTATGATTTATTTTTTAGGCAAAAATGGCAAACATTTGCTGTTCCCAGCTTCACACATGTAAGATTTAATGTTTGTCTATGCCATAAATGACAGTAAACTGAATATGTTTGAGTTTTGGAATGTAGGTCAGACAAAACAAGACATCCTATTGCATTCTGGGATCACTATTATATAACATTTACTTGTACTATAAACTTCTAAATACTTCACTGGTCGATGTTGCTGTCTGAGATTCGTTACCACCGTTCACTCATCTGTTACTGTGTTTTATTCATTATCTTCTAGCTCATTTATTCTGTATTTTACATGTGACTTCAATATGTTACACTGATTATGTTTTGTAATTAAAATCAATTCCAATCATGTTGAATTATTCATTTTTTGTGTGTTGTCATCCAGTTGTGACATCATGATGCACAGTTCAACTCTGTGATACTGAGTGTTGTGTGTTGTTGGTCAGTGCATATTGTCACTTGCATTCTTTATTTCTTTTTCAGTATGTGAAATGTAAAGTTAGGAGACTTTTTTTTTATGAAGTCACATCAGATGAAACTGTTAGACATGAAATTAATCTGTGTTAAAGAACTGTATACTACTGTGTAGTGTACAGATCATGTGGAGCAATGTCATTTTTATGTTATGATTGTTCAACAATTTACTTTTATTTCATATTAGTGGTTAAATACCTAATAATACTGTAATAAACAGTATAACCAGTTATGCCTCGTAATAAATGCTGGATGATGTGAGAGCAGTACAGTAAGCCCAGTGTTCTCTTCAGAGGCCTGCTGTTGAAATAGAGACGTCTTACAGTTGTGTCTAAATAAAGCCTTAATGCTGTCATTTCACAACTGTCAATTCTTTTGGTTGTCATGCTTATTAATAGAAGCTCTGAATGAGTTTTTTATAAACAGGCATATCCTCTGGCATGTTTCATGTCTCATCTTTAGAGGTATTTTTATACCTTTTTAAAGTCTTGAATCGGTTTTAGTGAGATTAATTTTTTTGGCGTGATTTTTGTTTCTGTTGAGCTGCCAAAGCAAATTACGACATCGTCTCTGCTGACCACAAAGACATCGCTGAGTAAATGGACTAAAATGAAGACATTAATTAAGACGGTTGACAAGCTTCACTCCTCAGTCGTCAGTGTGTTGCAGTAATTAGTCCATATGTACGAATTTGTGTGTGAGATTATTGTGTCTATGTTTGTCATGCTAATTAGGCCTGCCTAAATACAATAAATATTTAATGAGAAATGCAGATATTCATTTTCTTCATAATATTCCATGTGCTTTAATTGTGTTTCATGTGTTCACACTCACTTCAACAGGAAATGCAAACTTCAGTGACACCACTGTGGTGTGCTGCTAACGTACTGTACATACTGTATGTGTTAAAAAGCTTTGTCTTCCTCTGTCTTCCAGCCTGTCAGACCAGGTCAGGACATGTCGAGGAATGGTCTGTGAACATGAGACGGATACGGCAGCCACACTGAAGCAAGCTTTAACTGCCCATACACACACGCACACACACTTGTGTGGCGTACATGATATCTTGACCCTGACATACATACATATATATATATATATATACATACATACAGCTGGACTGATATACAAACATGACTTTTAGCTAAAGTGATATCTTTGTTTTTGTTAATGTGCTGAGGTACTGCTTTTCCACATGATGTCTGTCCTTTGTAATATAAAAATATTTGATGCTAATAAAATATTTATTCAAAATGTCCCCCCTTTTCATTATTTCAAGAAATGCTCCAAGGCTCTATGCTACTATTTTATAGCCGTAAGTGTGCTAGTATGAGATATTCTATATGGCTAGGTAGTGATTTCAAGGTTTATGTAATGCGTTGGTATACATCATGTTGTGTACAAGCTAGCTCCATGCCAACACTTTAGCATATATGAATGATAGTATGTGACACACTAACACTATAGCGTTCACATTCACTCATGCTATATGAATATATACTCAGTGTTCGCACTGAGCTAACACAGCTAAATGATCTCAATTGTAGAATTTTAGCTGCCTGCTAATATTTTAGCACAAAGTGAGAGTAGGAGTCATATTAGCATAATATACAGTGCTACATAGGATTATATAACAAGTCTGCATTTTACACTGTTCTGGGACATAGTGTCTCATGCTAACACATTAGCATGTTGTGTATATACAGTTTGTATATTATATATAGAGTATACATTTACACTATGCTGAATAATAAGGCGAAACGCTAACACTTTAGCCCTCACCATGCTAACATTGTAGCATATGTTATAGTGAGTTGTTGCTAACATTTAGTGGAAAGTTCCACCCTCGTTTGACAATCCATGACATTCATTCCAGACATTGTTTAGCGATGAAGTGTCAGCTTTTTGTGGTGTCCATTTAACCTCAACCTGCCTCCTCTACCTCAGTGATTTAACACATTTCCAAGAATTCCCCCAGGAGTTCTTGTCTGGACCTGTCGGAGCCAGATTCTGATTTTTGATAGTCCAAAGTGATAATGATAATGATGATGATGATGATGATGATGATGATGATGATGATGGGAATAATGGGCACAATGAGCTGACACAGCAAGAGTCATAACTGAAACAAAGTGAGATTTTCGAACTGTGAGAAAGACAGCAGTCATCACGTCCTAATGGGGTATTAAATTACAGATTATCAGAGCTTCTGCAAAAGAACAAAGTGATGGCTCTTCGTTTTTATAAGATAGATTTTTCAACATGTTATAGAAATGTATTATTGTAATAAAAAGCCTCACAATGCAATGTGTTAATTGAATCATAAAATAAGATAGGACAAGATAGACTTTAAATGATCCCACACCGGGAAATTCACTAGTGTTCAATCCCAACATCATGCAATCTACCTCTGAAAAATATACTACAAATGAATGGATCCTGATATGTAATTAGATTAGGACATTTTCATTTAAAACTCATCATATCTGCTTTTTTTCTGTATCCAGCTGATTGGATTTAGACAAAAATGTTTAAGTCCTTTGTCAGCTACAGACAAACACAATTTAAATACAATTGTATCAGTTGACATGGTAATATGGTAATTCAGTTCAAAATCCATGGTCATTGGCTTTTTCCTTTTTAAATTGTGTGTACATCAATACGCAATTTGTAGGCTCAGACTTTAGTTGTAAAATGTAAATCTAGAATATGTTCTATGAATTATTTTTAGTTTTAAATAAAGAGTTTAAGAAATGAAAACCGATGCATTTCCAGTCCTACATTTTTGGTCTGTATGCATGAAAAACATGCATAAACACCTATTTATCAACCAATAATTAATGGAACATTTTTTAAAGTTAAAATGTTAGCATGGGACAATAAACAATGAAAAATCATAAATGATTTTGGTTTCTATTATCTGACAATTATCAGGTAAGTTAATATTTGTGATGTTAGAACCTGAATAAAGTTGAAACAAACACACGGTATATTTTGACAGTTTGTCACTTTGTTTCAACACTTTGATTTCCCAACCCTCTCACCTCAACATGACTTCATTAACAGTTATCATGCGAGTTGCCTCAGTGTGTGGTCGTTATGGAGCCCTCTGATTACAGAAAACAAACAGCACAGTGGAAATTAATCCTTATGAACAGCTTTTAATAGGATGCAATAATGCATGCTTTTGAAATTAGATGTGTGTCTCCCATTTTTATCAAATATCAGAGTTCAAATCCCTGTCTGATTAGTTTATTGTTAATTTGTTCATCAGGATTATTGTAACGCTCAGTTTCGGTACAAAAAGCTGCCTACATGAAGAAATCGGTGAAAAATGTTAACCATGATTGTTGGAACAAAGATGCAGAGGCAGAGAGAGAATAGCGACAGCACAGAGCTGAATCTCTCTCTCTCATTTCACATGATTCTCTTTTTTCACTCGTTCACTGTCTCTCACTCTCTCTATCCCTCCATCTCTTGCTCGCTCTGCCTCTAAATCCATACTGAGATTGGCTCACACACACTGGAGCTCTCTGCAGCCGAAAGTAGGCCAAAAGCCATCTGAGGACAGGGCTGAGGGAGAGAAAGAGGGAGAGACAGAGCGAGGTGGGGAGGCAGGGACGTGTGGGTGAGGAGAAATGACTGAAGGGAGCTGATAGGGGACACAAAGAAGGATGTAGTTTTGTATAATTTGCATCTTTAAACCTTTTTTATTATCTCATTTTTGACTCTTTTTTTCTGCAGCTCCTCTTTGAGATTACACAATACATTTAAAGGTCTTTGTAGTGAACAGGCCGCGGTCGGCATGTTGTTTTTTTTCAGGGCTGATAATGATATTTTCAGGGGGTTTTAGCTTTGGCATTTTCATACACAGCCATGTTTAACAACAATCTGACAAATACAACCTCTTCACAGACACAATAGTTATGAAATTCCCTGAGGTGGTTCAGGTCCAAAACATCCCCCTAAAGCTGTCGGACAAAACTGGAAAGATTTTGGATATATAATAATAATAAATATATATATAAAATATATTTGCATATTTGTGTGAGATGAGATCAAAAAAAAAACTGTCATGAAACAGCTGACAAGAGCTCCATGTACGGAGGGAACTCCATTAAATAAAGGTGGGATGTGCAAGTTATTTCTTTATCCTGCACAAAGTGTTTATTTTTCTGCTTCTGTTGCTTAAAAGACAAATCAGACAAAATAGTTTTATGAGCATTAAACTTCAAAATGTCCAAACCCAGTTGTCTCTCTTTACTGTGGTTGAGAAAAGTCCAGTTTTTAAAGCCAACATCCTTACGAGACGGTACATTTAAAAGTAATTTTGGCAACTTACTGGTGTGAATTTTTACATGCTTTTATTTTGAAGCATCCTGCCTACGGGCCTGAAAGCAAACTCATTGTTGTCCCTTTGAAAGGACATTCTTTATAAAGACTTCACAAGGAAAAATATTTATTTGTTCTTTTCTTGGTGTTGATGCATAACATAAAGTTTCTCATTCACGCAGCCTCACCCCTCAGGGCTACATTCTCAGACTGTTCTTTACATAATTTACCTCCATGGAATATTATTGATATGCATAGAATCTGTCCTCATGAGTTTGTTGAGAGCAGTCGAATCTGTCGAACCTTCTACATATTTTACCTCCACATTATGGTTTTATACATTTAGCCAGATACACTTTGATATGATGATAATGTTATATAATATCTAACATAATTTTAAGAGTATGTTTTAATATGCAATTAATATTACAATTTTACTTTTTTATGTTTTGATTTCATCAAAAAATTATACATATTGCTTAAATAGCAGTGCCACTTTTGACATTTGCAACCTAGTTCTAAGTAATAAATCTAAAGTAATCTGAAATAAATAATAATAATATAATATAATGTCTATAACTATGATTACATTTTTTGAGCTTATAATCAAGTAAAAATAAGAATTGTTCTGTTTTTGTTGCCTCAGAATGAGCTGTAGCCCCTCACAGCAGACAAACATTGACTCTAGATGGTGACTTTTATGTTTTTTGTACATTTTACAGCCACAGTAGTTTTTTCTTACTACTACTACTTACTACTAGTACTTACTACTATTACTTACTATACTAGGAAAGAGAGGGTGAGGTGAGGGTGTTGCAATCAGCTGCTACAACAGCCCTTTAAAACAGTGAAATTAATTTAAATAAAATGACCCTGATCAGTGAATTCACTCTCGGATAAAAACATCTTCTGCGTTGTATTAGACATCAGTGAAATTTGACACAAAAATCTGGCACTAAACCAATAGCAAGCCATCTTCACAGTGTAGAACTCTGATGGAGCTGAGAGCTGGAGAGTCTAAAATGGTTGACACATATCAGAAGTGTTGCACCATTCAATTTCATTTAAAGTCTCTGTTTTAAATTTTTATGTGCAGTCAATGTTCACTCTCATAGCAGGCAGCTGTTTTTAGTGACAAAGCTCACAGGATATTTCCATCAGGAGCTGGTGGAGACCAAAAACAGAGTTAAAAGAAAGTAAATATTAGACTAACAATTGTCAGGTGGATAATGAAGCGCCATAACTGCTGGATGTGTAATAAGGTAACAATTTGCTAAATAATATGCCAGATTATAAAGAGTCAGTTGTGCAAATACTACTACTATATGACTAAAACTAATACACTGCAAAGTTATTGTCCTATTATTATTATTATTATTATTATTATTTAATAGAAATAATTAAAAGACAATCCCTAGAACAAAATGCTAGCACACTGACTTAGCATCTGCATGTTCCCGGCTGCTTAGCACGTTAGTGGTTAACAGTAGATAACAGTAGTAAACATTTTCACTGTGTCTGGACCCTCAGGTGAGTTCTATCTTTTTGTACCAACAACATTACAAGAATATCCCATACCCCAACATTAGATATATGTCCTAACGTAACATGACATGCCATAACTATCATCTCCAGCTCCATACATATGGAATATGTAACAGAGTGGCAAGATAGTCTCTTCAGATAGTCTCAGACAGGCCAAGGCTGCAAGGTAACCATATGTTTGAGTTCAAAACAAACATATTGTTCTGTTTTTACTATTTGTGTTTTAAAACGGATCAAAAGTGTTAAATAATTTAATAACTTTTAAACATTAATATATTATAAGGAGTGGTGTGAATGACTTTTTTCTGGTCCAGGACATGCTGGGAGGTGTCCCTCTTCACGTTCTGCTATGACTCTGGTCCAGCATCCAGGCTCAGGTTGAGCCCCCGCCATCATTTCACGTCACGCGTGGGTCAGAAAGGGGGATATGTGGGCTTAACTGGACCAGAGTTAGTTACTATCTGTAAAAATACTTTGCTCTTCACTTTGTCCTGAGCCCTGTGAATTCCTTCACAGATGAAAAACCGAGAGCCTGTTCCACAACTGCTCTCTCCAAATGTAACGCGTGAAAAGATGTCCTTCTTGCTTCACATCGAGATTCATGTTACCGTCTCTCCCTCTCTCTGTCTTCTTCTCTCCCTCCTCTAGCTTTCAAGTAGTTGCAGGGGCTCTTCTGGACATTAAATACAGCTTTCATTTCAGCCAGTTCCTGTTGTAATGAAACTGTAATGATGCCCATTCATTGCTGCCTTCCCTGCCAGAACAAACCCATTGACCTCGAGGTAGTGCATGGCATGAAGGCCCAGTCCCTCCAGCGCTGAGAGGGGCTCTGGAGAAGGCCACCTGGAGCTCTGGCTGGGCCGGCCCCCAAACACTCTCAGGAGCCGGGCGAGGGGAGGAGTAGAGGGATGTAGAGAGACACAGGACGGGAGAGGAAAGAGGAAAACAAGAGAGAGATATTTCCATCTAATACCACCCACCTCTTCATATCTTATTTCTCGTCCACCACCCCCACCCATCCCCTCCACGTTTTTCTTTCCCTCCTCGACACAGCTCTCCAGCTCTTTTTCACCACATACAGTAAGCAGAAAATATGCATACCAAGCTCCTACATGTATGCATGTGTGCATGTGCATATGTATGTGTTTGTTTTGTTCATGCTGAACTATGTGTGCAGCAGGAGCAGTTTAAGTGAGGGAGTGATATTTTCCATGTACTCTACAGGACTATCCATTTCAAATTGGAATAGCCGCTTCCTGTTCCATAATCATTTCCACCTTGGTCACAGCAACAGTTTCTCCGTGCTACTGTATGCACAGGCTTATGTACAGTAATCATGCAGTAAATTCCATTCATTCATAAAGCAGTTGAAGCAGGTTTGGGTCATTCTTCCCCTGCTGTAATGTTTCCGCTGTAATGTGCTCATTACACTGTTGGACAGTTAGAAGCCATTTTGATTAAGCTGGTATTAGATATGATTTAGAGTTAGACCAATGTTTCCAATGCACAAGTAATAATGTGCTATTCACAATCAGATATTATATCCAATAATGTTAGGCTGTGTATTAGTGTGTACGTATGAGTTACAGATGCTAATATTTTAAGGGTTTCATTAAAGGGCCATACCACTGTTTTCCACCATTTTGACTCCTTTAGATGTGTTGCAAGAATTTATGAATTAACTCAAGTCCATCTTTACCGTGTGTGCACTAGATGCTTCCCATATCAACCCAAAGACAGAACCACAACTTACTGGAGGGACTAGATATCCCATCTGGCATGGGAACGCCTCGGGAGGAGCTGGAAAATGTTGCAGAGGAGAAGGATGCTTGCCACCATGATCTGATTCAGGATCAGTGGAAGAAACTAGGTAGATGGATAGATGGTAGGGCTTGTGTTTTACTGTGGACCAGGTTGGTTTTTGGTTGGTCTTTACATGAGTATGAAACTCTGGTCATGTGATGTGATTGTATATATGTGGGGAGAGATCATAACCCCCGTCTCTGTTCAACCAAAGTTCCACATATGTTTTGTGAATTTGTAAAACTGCAAACTCCATGTACTGATGAGGCCCTGAGTAACAAAATGCTGTTTCCAGTGTTAAGAAATATCTTTCACACTCTTCTTAATTGGTGCTTGAGATAAACAGTCCTGGTTAGAAAATCATGGTCTCTTGTACATTTGTCTTACTGATTTTAGTGTTGTTGGGTAATGTAAAGCAGACTTTTTTAGTCAGTCTGCAGTATTATTGCACAACCATAACTTGACTGTTAACTACATAAGTGGACGTGTTGTTTGTTCTCTGTGATTGATAACCTGTCTGCAGCAAGTTTCAAGTCTCTGTAAGTTAACTTGTGGTGAAATGAATGGAAACTGATGGCTGCCTAGAAGACTTAAACTCAAGCTCAAACACCAATGATGGAAAGTACCTACACAGTTTTACTGCATTTAAAGGAGTACTTCACCTACACACATTAAAACACATGAAAATCAGTTTGTAGTCACTGAGACAGTCCTGTGTTTGCTGTGTCTCCTGTGGGACTTTACAACAAAACAGAAAGTCCTGCAAACTGAAGGTGCAGCAGCTGAAACATGTGAAACATTTAATAGAAAGGGAGTTTTAACTTATTTGCATGATGGTAAATCATAATAATACTAATATACTATTATACTAATACTAATATTAATACTAACAAAATAATACAATACAAATACTAAAACTAAGACTAACACTAGTACTAATACTAAGATTAATACTTAACACTTATGCTAATACTAATACTTATACAATACAAATACTAAAATTAAGACTAATGCTAATACCCACACTAATACTAATACTAAGATTAATACTTAACACTAATGCTAATACTAATATTAATACCGATACTAATACAATACAAATACTAAAACTAAGAGTAATGCTAATACTAAGATTAATACTTACACTAATACTAATATTAATAGTAATACTAACACTAAGAATAATACTAAGACTAATACCAATACTAAGACTAATACTAAGATTAATACTTAACACTAATGATAATACTAATACTAATACTAATACAATACAAATACTAAAACTAAGACTAAGATTAATACTTAACACTAATGCTAATGCTGATACTAATATTAATACAATTATTAATACTAATACAATACAAATACTAAAACTAAGACTAATGCTAATACTAACACTAATACTAAGATTAATACTTAACACTAATGCTAATGCTAATACTAATATTAATACAAATACTAAAACTAACACTGATACTAATACAATAATAATACTAATACTAACACAATACAAATACCAGTCCAATCCAATACAACAACTCTGCCATAAATTCTACTTTTATGAACCTTTTCTAATTTTTTTTGTTATTGTAGACACTCAGAGAGCTTATAATTCTACCTTATGTTTATTACTGATGTCATAATGGGTGCTTTGTTGTACAGGAGATCATTATAATGAAAGTATTTCTAATATTTGGGCCCTTTCATGTATGCCTCTCTGTATAATGCAGGCCAGCTTAACACTACTGCAAACTACAACCTCAATAATAAACATGGTGGTTAAATGAATACCCCTCTGACAGTGTCAACAAAAACTAAAGCATTATCAGCTTCATAAAAGTAGAATATGTGGCAGAGTTCTCGTATTGGATCACGTTGGATTGTACAGGTGTACCAAATGAAGTGGAGAGTGTCCTTCCCAACAGTCTTCATCTGAACCCACATCAAAAGTACATGCTATTTATATTCATGCTCCACATTGTTAAATCAATCCAGTTATATAGCTATGATTTTGAATATGTGTAATATGTGCTGCAGTAAATTTTGCACTGGATGTCTTCATTCATTCATAAAGTTAATCATTTTCACATTTTGGTTTTGCTACTTTTAAATAAGAAAGGTATTTTTTTTCCACCACTGCCATAAAATAAATTCTTTAAAATGAATGGTACATTATTTAGAATAAAAGGGTCCAAAGAAATAAAAAATATTAGAATATGAAATGATATTGATTTGTATTTTTTATTTTTTCATTTCAAAAAAAAAAAAAAAGGAATCTCAGTAGTGTTAATAAAAATCCACTGAATAATACTGCCAGTTCAAATCTAGGGTATTGGCCCATATTATCTGGATCCTGATGTTGTCATGTGAGTTGAGGAGAGGCAGCGATTTGTTGGCTTTTACCTCAGTTCGTTTGACTTCACAGATCACTCTCTGCTCCCGAAGGTAAACAGGAGCCCCGACCTCTCCGTCCATCCTCTCTCCCTCTCTCACTATTTCTCTCTCTCTCTCTCTCTCTCTCTCTGTCTGTCTGTCTCTCTCTCTCCCTCTCTCTCTCTCTCTCTCGTCCTCCCTCACTGGAGTCAGATCCCTTTATAATAAATGACAGTTGAGGATAATAGCCTGCTGTTGCCATAGAAACCAGAAAGCAGATCTTTGCGCTACTCTGTTTTCTCTCTCTCTTTCTGTCTCTCTCTCTCTCTTTCCCTCTCTGCTGGAAAATGACAGTCGAATCTGAACTCCGTGCCCTCCTCCCCCCAGCCACCACCACCACCATCACCTCACCTCCCTCCCCTCTCTCCCGCTCTCCTTTCTCACCCTTTCTCAGCTCTCTTCTCCTCCCTCTGTGATCCTGCTCTTTTCCCCTTCTCACACCCTCCTTCCCCATTTTTTTTTTATCTCTTGCTCACTCCGTCTCTCCCCTTCCTTTCCCTCCTCTCTCTCTCTGTGCCACCTCAGCCCCCACGCTGTTTCTCCTCAAAGCTTAATCTCCGCTCACTGAGCCGCCGAGTGCTACACATGCAGAAAGCAGGGTCATATTGAGTTTATGCTTGTGTCTGCGTGTTGTTTGCAGCCATCATATCTGAGGAATGGGGCTGGGTTGAAATACAAGTGATTATATGATGAATGGAGAATGTAAAAATGCTATTGTCATGTGGACGCTCCTTCTGCTGGTTCCTCCATCCAGAACAGCCTGGTGGGGTCCATGTCACTTTTAAGTTTCAGGGGGAACTTTGAGTGTTCTTTCCAGCAGCACATAATGTATCATCAAAGCCGGGATTAAAAGGTTTTTTCTCCTCTTCTTCTTCTTCGTCTTTTTTTTTCTTCATGGAGGAGCAGCTTTGGCTGCAGGAAGATTTAAGCTTATTAGCTTAAAGAGCAGGGGAAGGGAGTTTTCAACTGATGTATGGCAAACTTCAAAGATGGTTTAATCTGTCAGTACACATGCCCTGTACAGGCTATTTATACTGCGTAGCCATGTTTCTTCCAAATGACTTCCTCCAGCTAGCCCACCGTAGCTCAGGGTTTTCTGTTTGTCAGTGTGTCTAGACAGCTGAGATGGCTCTTCCTGTGCATTAACACCATTTCCCCTGTTCAACACAGAGATTTTTTTTAGCTGCTGTGAATGTTAAGAGTGCATTGTGTTTGATGTACTCTGTGGTTTTGTAAAGATGTACTGCATCTTTTCAGCTTATTGCATAATTGGCAGTGATTTCGGGCGGTGCAAGTTCAAAGCCAAAAAAGCATTGAAGCAGCTGTTTTTGCATCCCTAGCTAACTTTTACCTGTTTTTCTAATTCTATGTTTTCTATATTCCTGTTTCAAGTAGAGGTTCAGCTCTGGTTGCATAAGATCTACATCGTTGAACAAAAGCTCTGTTTTATCCTATCACATTATTAAGGCAAGTGGCTTTTCACTTCCCGTATTTATTCTTGATCACCACAAAGAGCAGCTGTCGGCATAGTGATAGCCATCATTATGGATTAGAAATGCACTTACAGTCAATCCGTGTTAATGCACAACCTTGATTCATCTATGCTTAGCAGGAGACCTTTAATGATCACTCTTCATGATAGATTATGGAGTTTTATTATGGATTAGTATGAAGATTTAGGCACAGAGTTGATTTTATGGTTCAGAACTGTGTGGCTATGGTTTGACTTCTGCTAATTAAATTGACAGAGGACAATAAGACATAAGAATACATGCTTTGTGCTTTCATTTGCAAATTTGTAGTTGTCTCAGTATGAAAACACATTACATAGTTTGGCATGATTTAAGGAAAGACACAAGCAACACAACCATATGTTCGCAGACTGCAAAACAACCTTGCTAAATATATGATGTATATATGATATGATGTATATGTTTCAACACTGAAAACACAAAACATTTAACACATCCTAGAACTGTGATTTCTAAACTTCTTTTAACCACAGCACCTCTTTATAGTGATTTCATGTTCACGGCACCCACACAACACACATACACTCATGTGCAACCTTTTCAGCAAAACTAAAAAAGGAAAGAACATCAACATATGAACAAACACCATTATTCTAGTCAAATATAGGCCTGTTCTTAACCAGTCAATTAACACATGTTTTTGGCTAAACATTACAATGACATTATGAATCATGTCACAGCTGCTACAAGCAGAAATGATATATAATAGATAAATATTTTACAGGGTCAGCACGGTGGTCAGGTTGGGGCCTTTTTGTGTGGAGTCTGCATGTTCGTGGTCAGGTTGGGGCCTTTTTGTGTGGAGTCTGCATGTTCTGCATGTGGACTCCCCATGTCTGTGTGGGTTCTCTCCGGGTACTCCAGCTTCCAAAGACATGACCTTAGCAGGTTAATTGGTGACTCTAAATTGTCCATAGGTGTGAATGCGTGTGAATGGTTGTTTATGTCTATATGACCTGCGATAAGTTGGTGACTTGTCCAGGGTGTACTGCATGTCTCGCCCAAAGTCAGCTGGGATAGGCTCCTGTCCCACCATGACCTGATGAGGATAAGTGGTTACAGATAATGAGTCAAGGCTGCTCATGTTGCCTGGGACCCTATAACCAAAACACTATTCGATATCACCCAATTCTACCAGACCCCGAGTTACGTTCAAGAGCAACATTTATTTAGTGTCCACTGACAATGCTGTAACTATGACATGGTTAAGGTGTGGGAAAGATCATGATCATGAGACAGTTGGAATTGTACCTTTGTACAACCTTTGTGCAAACTGGCACTGGACTAAAACATGGGAATTGTGTGAGTGTGTGTGTTATGCTCTAGCTTTTCTTAGGTACAAGTAAAGGGGCTCCGAGGGAAAAAACAGTTGGGAATCACTGTTCCAGTGGCTGCTGCCTGAGAACCAGGAGAAACCTTGACCATTGCTCAGGTGATACCATCTGATGGCTGTTGATATTCCTGGTCCCCAAAGGTTGAATCCTAATGTTTTTGGTGATCCTCTGATGCTTCTATCACTACTATCAGGGTGGTGTATCACATAATACACACACAAAATTGGCAGTTGTAAATAAAGTTATTGGCCATAATTATGCTCCCCAGAACATGAACCCTTTCCATTTAGGACATTCCATTGCTTTCGTTCTCTGCTCCACCATCAGTGCATAATGTCAACTTCACACAAAAGATGTCTCATTCAAATAGACAGAAATGTGCTGACTGCATTTGCTACATTCACGTTCTGATGGGAATAAACCCATTTGATTTGAATGACACCATTGTCTTTACACTGTGCACAATGTTGAGTTCACAACAAGGCAGCAAATTTAAATAAATATATTAATAATAAGTGATGACAGCTTTAATTATGTAAGTTTATAAGACACTAATTAATAATTTTTAAAAAGGAAAAATGTCAGACTATTAAAACATGCTACAGACCATCTGTTTCACTGTTAGATCACCAAGTTTGATGAATTATCAAACCCTACCTGCACATCAGCAGTTGAATTAGAAATCATGACACATACAGTCTGTGCTAAATCTCTGCTGCAAAATCTCTGCAACAATATTCTGGAGAACAATCTGAAGCCTTCCTTTAGACAATGCTCTGAACTCCTGGATTCTATTCTTGATTCATTGTTGCAGCTAGCATGAATTTTACTTATTTAACATGAAGTGTGACATTGTGATTTCATGCGTCTGACAGTCTGTGTGTGTCACATGTCTATGCAGAGCTACTAACTGTGCTGAAAATAGAATCTCATCTTCATCCCTCCCCCCCCTCTCTCTCTCTCTCACACACACACACACACACACACACACACACACGCACACACACACACACACACACACACACACAAGGTAATGATTGCATGATCTCTTACTAACCTTAAATTACTATGTTGAAAGTCATTTTAGTAAAATCTACTACATAGGTACCACATCTCACATCTCCACTGCTGTTTCACAGCGTAAAGAATGTGAATGTGAAACTAAACTAACTAAATAAACCAAAATAGAATACAATTATTATATATATATCATCACTGACAGCAGCATATTGTTGCCACAATGACCAAAAAAGTCCTGCTATGCTAATCACTATGAGCAATTGATATGTGTGTATTTGATATCAGTAACTGTCAAAGACCGGCTTATGACTCCATAACTGTTGCCCTGAGACAGGATAAGCAGAACAGATACATAAATAGTACTTCAATCAACTATGTCCCAAGAATCAAATCAAACTAGTCAGTGTAGCCTTAACCCTTTTTCTCCAATGACAATAACTGTTATAACACGTGAAGTTTGTATTCATATGTCAGTTGGCATGGTTGTGCAGTGATTAGCACAGTCGCCTCACAGCAAAAACGTTCCTGGTTCAAATGTCTGCGTGGGTTCTCTCCAGGTGCTCTGGCTTCCTCCCACAGCCCAAAGACATCCAGGTTAATTGGGGACTCTAATTGGCCCATGTGTAAATGTGAACTTGAATGGTCTCTTTGTGTCAGCCCCATGAAGAGCTTGCGATCTCTCACCTATTGCCAGCTGGGATCAGCTCCAGCCCCCCACGACCCTGATGAGGATAAGTGGTTATGGAAAACAGATAGATGGATATTGGTGCAAGAGGATAAACTGAGGTTATAACCAAAATTTATTGTAAAAGCTAAATAATTTGGTTTTTGGTAATAATGACAAAACATTTCATAATAACATGAAAAATTATCTTAAAAAAATGAACAGAAAACAGAGCATTACTGTCATGTTGGTTGAAATTGGCTGCTGTACCTGAGCACGGGCAGGAGCCCTGTAGAGTTTAGTTTGAAACTACGTTTTCCAGCTTGCAGTCTTCTTTTTCTCTCCCTTTCTAACACATAGTAGCATATCTTGGACCTGTAATAGCCACCTGTAGATCAGTGAACTAGAGTGACATCTTGACAGGAATGTGTATCGCGTCACCCACATGTACTAGCATTAATTTGGGACCTCTACTAGCTACTAGAGGACAAAACTCAACAAGGAACTGGAAGGTATTGCAATATTTTCACCCTATTTCTATGAAACACATGTTAAAAAATACATATGAATTATAGTAGATGATGTCAGAGCCTGATATGTATTAGATCAAAAGTTTGATATTTGATGCCTGTGGAACCTAGCACTTTGTCTACTGTAATAATGAAGCTCACTGCCCTGCCTTCAGAAAACAAATTGCTGTTCCTCCCTATTTTCTTACACTTGCCCCTTAATAATTTTGCAACTGTCCCTGTACACAATACAGCAAACATGAGTGTCTGAATACAAATATGATCATGTAGTATTTATCTATAATAGAGTGCAAAGGTTGAAGAAAAGTGCAGGAATCTGAGAGGCATGGAGTTACAGTAATTTATCATAATGACAAAATAGCTTGTGAGCCATTAGTCATCGCTCCACTTACGACAAGAGGCTGGATGGATTTGAGCAGGTTTGAAAGATTTTTTAAAAGTGCTTCAGTCATTCGTGCAGCAAATGTTAGAAAAGTCAGTTCTATTTACATGTTAAATCAAAACTGAATCAGCCGACACGCTTCAGTGACTGATTCTTTTGTTTTGTTTTGATGAATAGCATCTTGGGGGCACTTGGATGGTGAAGGGTGAGGAAAAAATGGACTGCTGTTACATGCAGCATAGCACTGAACAGCAGTCTTGAGGTTTGCTGTAGCTCATTTCTCTCCCTTTAAATATTGGATAGTCATGAAAGGATGCAATGGAGACATCACCCGCCTGCACTCATAGATCACTGTAACATGGACAGAGAATAAAGTTTGGAGTCAAACCTCAGCTTCTTCTCTTGTCTTTCTCTTTTTGAATCATCACTAGCAGACCAAAATGGCTGTTGTCATCAGGACAACACTGATCTTTTTCAGGCATAGTGTTTTGTACATGTTTTGAATAAGAGTTCTATGACTGAGATGGAGGCACTGTTGAGGGAACACTGAAAAGCTTGTGAATTGAATGACTTAGGATGCATTATTAAACAAAATATAAGTTTTCAAAAGGAACAGGTCATGATCATTATGCTTCACAAACAGATGGACAATATGTAAGCATGAGTAGTTTGCTGGTTTTCATTTTTAATCATAATATAATGGATATAAGCTCAATTACTAGTTCTGCATTTGGGGGTAGCAGTGCAACTGTGAAACCTATAGCTGTTCAGTACATGCACAAACAAATCACTGAACACTAAATGTTCAAACTGAACTGACTATACTGAGTCATCATAGCATTAAGTATAAATCCAGCTTTAGTATGAAGGTGTAACAGCTAGTGTAGGAGGACCTAATGAGGACCTGATGTCTTCAAGATCCAAAATTCCCTCAAACATAGTGAAGCTAATGTGTTCCATCGAGAAATGCTTGACAGTTATGTACCACATTCATTCCAGACAGGTTTGGAGTGGCAGTCTGGCAAAATTCTGGCAAATGCCAGACAGGCCACCAAATGAGCCACAAGGCCACAAACAGTCAAGGCTCACTTAAGGTTGCACACCTAATAGCTCTATATTTGGCTAATACTCATTGTTTTTGTTGGTTGGACTTAGGCATGAGGTTTGGTTTGGGTTCGAGTGAATATATCATAGGGTAGCATAGCACAGGGTGGGTCACGCCTTCCCTTTGCTCCCATAGGAAACAAAAATATCTTGAAATTATCATCGCATGTACACAGATGTCACAGAGACAGTACACTATCTGATGCTGACCATGAGGAAATGAAACTGTTCAAGTCCAGCAGAAAGCAGTACATAGAGCTCTCCATGCTTTGAGATGCATGAGGGAGAAGGCAGAGCTAAAACAACTGAAATAACTCACTCACTTTTACAAAACTCTCAACAGAGAGTGAGTTAGCAATTGATGCACGATTCATGCTGCTGTTAGCAGCCACAATTGATTCTTTGGAATTCGCCCTTGAATCTTTGATCAGCTGTACCAAGAGGCAGCGAGACAAAAGAAACTACTAGCCCATAAGGAATAAGGAATACTTTGCACAAAATCCTTAACCTGTGGGTCATTATTTATTACAATATCTCACCTTACAGGGGGTTTATCCTCTGCTGGATGGGCCACTTATACCCACTTCTCTAAGCACTACTAGACCACTAGATCATACCAAAATTATCAATAGGCTACCTATACCGTAGGGCAGGTGAATGAAGTGCTACACATTTGTTATTCAAACTTAACATCAGCTAATATCAATCTGAATGCCGACCTCTAGCAGAGGAACACTTAAGTGCCAGTTTCCTGACTGAACTTTATACATTTGTTATCATGGCTGGAAATCACATTAGCCTCTAAATCCACTATATTGGATGTTCCATATCTGCAGTCCACATCTAATTTCTTGAAAACCAGTGGGAGGACTCTAACAAGCAGAGGTGCCACACAGTGACTGAGGTATGCAGTAAGGTAGCATATGGTGTCTCAGAAGGTGTGAGGCCAGATATAGCTCCTCCATCACATCTGATGCTCTGCTGCTTGGTGAGGGAGAGAAGTGTGGAACGAGCTCTACAGGGGCATTGTTTAATAGAAAGTATAAAATATAGAATCTTAAGGAGGTACAGATGCCCAAAATTTAGATATGACCACCCACCATCTCCTGTTTTCTCCACTGTAAAGGGTTTGAAAGAAATCAACTAGGAAAAAGACAGTGGTAGTCTTTGTCTCTACTCATTTTAATGAGAAAATAGAGGATGACTTTTGGCAGCAAGGATGGACAGAGGGGAAGAAGGGAGCTGAGAACGGATTGAAAAAAAAAGAAAAAGCCCTTGAGGGAAGAGGGAAATGCAGTGAAATTATGTTCATCAAATGCAGCACCAGCCCAAGAGTTCCCTTAGCTCATCCTGGTCAGACAAGGGTCAACAGACATTGTTTGGGACACATTTCATTTCTAGTAGACAGAACAATCAATGAATAAAAGTTATCTCTTACCTTCACTCAGACTTCAACATTAAAGCTTCAGAAACCCAATTGATTGAGCTGAGCATTAGTTGCACTTAGCTGTCTTTTTACCATAACTAATGTTGGAATGAATTTAAGACAAAATATGGGCCAACAAGATTTAATTGGGTTCAAGAGGTTCATTAAAGGCACTAAGTCAAGTTATTATTATAGCCTATATTGTATGTCACCAACATCTGTAAGACTCTGTTATGTCTCAGTGAAAAGCTTAGGAGACTTGAGGGGCCTGTATGCTTCTTCAGAAGTTCTTTTTGGACGGTCTTTGGACGGCTTCAGACAACACTCACCCAGCCGAGTTGGATTGTTCAATCTGTCAATGTAACACACCTCTTACAACAATGGGAACCTACACATGACAAGCTACACTGTATATTTCATGTGCGGCAGTCAAAGTGAGCAACCATCCCTCAGGTGATGTTTTCAGTGTTACGTCAATGGCCCATCTATTATTACTTGCATCACTCTACTGTCTCTAAAGAGCGTTGCTGCATGGGCACAGATAAAGTCTGAGGGGTAAGTAAGTGAAGTCTTTTTGGGGGTTATGTTTACTTGTTTGTTACATTAATAAATGGAGAGGAAGTCGAGTCATTAAAAAGGTTGTAATATCAGAACTGACACAAAATGTTCTGGCTGAGTCGTGTCAAGCAGATCACAAAGCAGATTGGGCTGACTAGAAGTCAGACACAGAATAGAGAATCTGCTCAGTTTTCAAAATAAAACACACTGTGCAGACTCCAGATCATAAAAACAGACAAAAGCAAAACACGTTGCCTAAATGACTGAATCTGAACAAGTTAAAGGTTCAGTGTGTAGGGTTTAGTGGAACCAAGAGCTGAAGTTGCGGATTGCAACCAAATCAAAACTCTTCCACACCTCACCCTCTCCTTCTCAGCATGTGTGGCATGAGAGTCGCGGTGGAACAAGACAAAGGAGACGGATATATTCCCTTATGGAGATTCATATGTCGACAACGCCACCTGGGGAGACCTAAACCACAGGAACTCCACTAGGTTAGCTTAACCAGGAGAGTCTGAAGGTCATGCGGATTCATGGATACACTGGACAGACGTGATTTTATATTAAAAAAAAACAAAACATTATTTAACACATTAAAACCAAGACAAAAGAAACAATAAGGATAAATAACAACTGGCCATGAGCCTCATTCACAACACTTTGCCCTGGGCCCAGACAATAGTCAGTGGTGACAAACATGTATTGAGCTCACACAACACAACTAAGGGATGCAAAACAAAGCCCCCAAAAATGAAAATAAAATTGAGTAAAATTGAGTCATACCTGTTTGCATGAATGCTGTAAAGTGTGTGGCTCCACTAAGTCATATGGCCGCCTTTAATAGAAAGGGGAGTGCAGGCAAGCTGCCAACCAGCTTAAACGATAAATAAAACAAATTAGTTGCCACAACAGGAAACAAAGAGACATCAAAAGAAAACAAGAGACTAAACCAACAAACGAAAACTAAAACCGAGATAACCTAATGACAAAACCCAGGGGAGAAAAATCATAAAATAAAACTGAGACAAAGTAACAACATAAAACTGAGACAAAATAATGCAATAAGTAAAATCATAAAAACCAAAAGTGAGACAAAGCAGCAGTCCGGCGTGGAGTCAGCGCAGGCTGGGAGAAACAGACTGGTCTGCAGGTGCCTGTGAATGCATAAGCATCATGTCAGCCAGACTCCACACTGAATTAACTCTTAGGCATAGAGGTACGTACCAGGAAGCGTACCACATCAGCCCAGATGAAGACTCACAGCACCAGCTGCACCCAGTGCCAGCCCCAAGTGGACCGCCTGACCGATTCCCACGGTGTGGTTTTGTCCACTACACCAGCCGGAGAGGAGACACAAGCCAGCCACGCTACAAAACACAGAGAGGTGGTGGAATATATACACTGCCGATTGACATATGGCAAGACTGTGAGGAGGTGCCACTTACCCTGAAATTGTCACACTACCACAGCCACAGATCAGTGGTTTGTCTGTTCAGGGCTACTGTAGAAAAATGGCAGTTCAACATGGCGGACTCCATTGAAGAGGACCCACTCTCCCTGTATATATAAAGGGCTCATTTCAAGACAACAAAAACACACTGATTCTTTTGTTCAGGTGACTATACACTAATGGAAACATTTGTTAAAGATCCAACATATAGTCTGGTGGGCAAAATGCTTCACTTCTGAACCGCTCCTGGTGGGCCATGAAATCCGTGTGGAGACGTACCAAAACAGCGTGGCAGCCGCAGCCGATATCAAACCTTCCCTTTCTGTCTAAGATACTTGAGAAAGCTGTAGCTAATCAGCTGTGTGACTTTCTCCATAACAATAGTCTATTTGAGGATTTCCAGTCAGGATTTAGAGTGCATCATAGCACAGAGACCGCATTAGTCAAAGTTACAAATGACCTCCTAATGGCATCAGACAAAGGACTCATCTCTGTACTTGTCCTGTTAGATCTTAGTGCTGCATTTGACACCATTGACCATCAAATTCTTTTACAGAGACTGGAACATCGAATTGGCATCAAAGGAACCGCCCTAAGCTGGTTTAAATCGTACTTTTTAGATCGATCTCAGTTTGTTCACGTCAATGATGAATCCTCCATGCAGACCAAAGTTTGTCATGGAGTCCCACAAGGTTCTGTACTTGGACCACTTCTATTCAGTTTATATATGCTTCCTTTAGGGAACATTATTAGGAATCACTCTATCAATTTTCATTGTTATGCTGACGACACCCAATTATATTTATCGATCAAGCCTGATGCAACCAATCAGTTAACTAAACTCCAAGCATGCCTTAAGGATATAAAAAGTTGGATGACCTACAATTTTTTGATGTTAAATTCAGACAAAACTGAAGTTCTTGTAATTGGACCCAAACACCTCAGAAACTCTCTTTCTAGAGACTTAGTTACTTTAGATGGGATCACCCTGGCCTCCAGCTCCACTGTAAAGAATCTTGGAGTTGTTTTTGATCAGGATTTGTCCTTTAACGTCCACATAAAACAAATTTCGAGGACTGCATTCTTCCACTTACGTAACATCGCTAAAATCAGACGCATTGTCTCTCAGGCGGATGCAGAAAAACTAGTCCACGCATTTGTTACTTCAAGGCTGGACTATTGTAACTCTTTGTTATCAGGCTGCTCTAATAAGTCTCTTAGGACTTTGCAGTTAATTCAGAATGCTGCTGCACGTGTTCTGACAGGAACCAAGATCAGAGATCACATCTCTCCCATTTTGGCTTCCTTGCATTGGCTACCTATTAAATCTAGAATAGAATTTAAAATTCTTCTCCTTACTTACAAAGCTCTTCATGGTCAGGCACCATCTTATCTAAAAGAGCTCATAATACCTTATTACCCCTCTAGAACACTGCGCTCTCAGGACGCTGGGTTCCTTGTGGTTCCTATAGTTTCCAAAAGTAGATTGGGAGCCAGAGCTTTCAGCTATCAGGCTCCTCTTCTGTGGAACAAACTACCTTTCTGGGTTCGGGAGGCAGACACGGTCAACACCTTTAAGAATAGACTTAAGACTTTCCTTTTTGATAAAGCCTATAGTTAGGGCTGGCTCAGGTCATCCCTTAGTTATGCTGCCATAGGATTACACTGCCGGGGGACCCCACCGAGGGTTATGCCTAGCCAGGCACGGTATTGGTTGAAGATGCACACATCTCCCTTACCGAAAACTCTCTCTCTCTCTCTCTCTCTCTCTCTCTCTCTCTCTCTCTCTCTCTCTCTCTCTCTCTCTCTATCTCTCTCTCTCTCTCTCTCTCTCTCTCTCTCTCTCTCTCTCTCTCTTTCTCTCTCTCTCTCTCTCTCTCTCTCTCTCTCTCTCTCTCTCTCTCTCTCTATATATATATATATACATCCATCTCTCTCTATATATATCTCTCTATATTTCTCTATATCTCACTCTCTCTATATATATATATCTATATCTCTATATCTCTCCATATCTCTCCATATCTCTCCATCTGTGGACATGTCTCATTAATGCATGTTACTAACCAAACTTCCCCGGAGTTTCTGTGCTCTGTCGTCCAGCAGGTTCTCGTGGATCGTGGCTGCTGCTGTGATCCTGCATGACGCCCACTACATATATTATTACTGTCATTATTACTACCATATCTATTACTGTAATCATTTTTATCATTCATTATAATTCATTGTCATTTTATCAGTCATTGTACAATATGTTTGTGTTGATTTGTCCTGTACACGTGACATCCATTGCACGTCTGTCCGTCCTGGGAGAGGGATCCCTCCTCTGTGGCTCTTCCTGAGGTTTCTTCCACATTTTTTCCCTGTTAAAAGGGTTTTTGTGGGCAAGTTTTTCCTCACTCGAACCGAGGGTCTAAGGACAGAGGGTGTCACTCCCTGTACAGATTGTAAAGCCCTCTGAGGCAAATGTACTTTGTGACTTTGGGCTATACAAATAAAATTGATTTGATTTGATTTGAATGTGACAGAGAAATTTAGAGGTGTGTGTATGTGTGCACAGGATTTTGGGTTACATCTTTCTACACCGTTCTCAAGCTAAATACGGTATTTGTCCCTCGCTGCTATGAGACAGAGGTATTAAAATTATTATTACATTGAAGTATTAAAATACTTCAATTACTGTACAGCGATTGGATGAGGCTATAATGGTTGAACAATATCGTCAACATCAAAAAAGATGGATGCTGCAAATGAAGGAAGGGTGAGTGTGTGTGTGTGTGTGTGTGTGTGTGTGTGTGTGTGTGTAAATGTACAGAGCCGAGGCTGGGAATGCTGTGTGTGGCAATTGGCCTGCTTTGATCCTGCCCTCTCCCTTGTCCCATTTCAAAAGAATCCCCTAAGAAGAAAAGTGTGTGTGCTGTAGGGGAAGGAAAAAAGGTAGGGGGAGGAAGAAGAAGAAGAGGAGGAGGAGGGAACAGCGGGGAGGGGACAGGAGGGGAGGTAAGGACCACTGAAGTGTGAAGAGTGTGCAACTTTCTCCCACTGTCTTTCATTACTCTCTCACTCTAAGAATGCTATTATGTCTGTGGAAAGTGGAAGAACGAGCAGGCGTATAGTCTCTCTCTCTCTCTCTCTCTCTCTCTCTCTCTCTCCATCTCTCTCTCTCTCTCTCCATCTCTCCCTAGCATAGGAAGTTGTTCCCACAGGCTGAACAATATGTTAGCCAAGCGGAGCAGCATTGTCTGAGGGGAGGATTTTGGGGAACTGAAACTATACAACTATAGCTGCTTATGGCTGCAGGGGATAGGAGCTCTGTAGTACAAATGGAGGAACAGCCGATATGGCTTTCACAAGGCCAATACTAAGTCTTCATGCTGAAGTCTAAAATCAATGAACCCATAACTTATAACTCTCTCTGTATCTCTAACTAAAGGTGTGTTCAGACAAAAAGCAAAGAGAATTGTTGCTTTCTGTCAAATTCCACTATTTGTGTTTATTTGCCCTAACAGCAAATGTATCGACTGTACATTGCAATTCTTGTCTACATCTTTTATTATTTACAAATGTTTTGTCCTGTCAAAGGAATGTAGTTTTCTGGCATCTTGAAGTGAATGTTCTTACGTGCACCTTACTTGCTTGCTAGTTTGTTATGTTGAAAATTTACAATTTTTAAGAAGTGAAAATGTGTTAAAAAAAAAGTGTTAGTATCTGTCTAATTGTTGAATATTATATTAATATATAATTATTGAATATTATTGATCAGTTTATCTAACATCAATGTTCCAGAGAGTTTCTTGTGAAGTTCCAGAATACTTGGCTTTCTTAGTCTTCACATGATCCCAGAAGTGTTCAGTGTGGTTGAGTTTAGATGACTTTAGAGGAAGGTCAATGACAGTCAGGGCTCCTTGGTCTTTTGAGGTCTTTAAAGTAGTTCTTGCAAGACTTTGAGGTGTTGGACTCATTGTTGTACTGCAGCACATCTGAATGGAGTGCTACTTTGTCAGGTTGGAGTCAGTTCATCGCAGGTGTCCTCCTCCAGGGTAGGCAAAACACTGTGGGTATCATTCTCTCTCCCGCTCATCTGCTTACATACCCCCTTCAGTTACTGCCATAAATCAACATTCAGAGTGTTATGAGATAACCTCTGAGTGATATATAAATAACACTGAAACTGAATTGCTTCTCCTTCCTAAGAAGTGGCTTAGAAACTGCTGATCATCCTTAGAGACCACTACAAAAAAAGCTTTCTTTTGACAGCACTTTGGCTGATTGGAGTCTTACGTTCTTTATTTAGCAGGTACTGTATCTGTGATGGTCGCTATCCTGTCTTTCTGGGAACTATGCTTGATGTGTTAGTTGTTCTGATGGTGTGGTCATTTTTGGTCTGCCTGACCGTGCTCATCCAATTTCTGCAAAGCATTTTAGACTTCCATAAACTGTCCCCTCAGAAAGTTTGAGTGAGTTCAAGATTTAATGCTTAGAATACCAATTTAACGTTTGAAACTTTGATTTCATTCTGCATCCTCAGACCTTCTGATTATTTACAGGTTTATGTAATAAATATGTTTTATGTGGCCTCAGACATTTGGACCCCACAGTATGCTCACAGTATATTTATTGTCCATTGTTGTTAACAAGCTGTAAATAATTACTACTGTTTCTGTCTGCTTATGTTTGGCTGTTACAGTGTTTACAATATGCAAATAGACTAAAAATAACTTTGTACACCAAACTCAGGTTTACACACAGCATGAGTTTATAATGAAAACCAGCTGGTGGCTGCAGCAGTGTTCAAGAGGACATGTTGGTGTGCTTGAGACCAGCTATATGATCCTGCACACACTGAAAGCTCTTTACAAAGACCTTTGTGAAGAAATGCAGTTTACTCTCTCTCTCTCTCTCTCTCTCTCTCTCTCTCTCTCTCTCTCTCTCTCTCTCTCTCTCTGTTATTTTCACACTCTGGCTCACAACAGCCAGATCAGAGGCAGCCAGTAATAAGCCAGCGGCTGATACATATAGAGGAACAGTGGAGGGGGAAATTACAGATGCCATCAGCCAAGTTCAAGAACATGCCCCCCGCCGCCCCCCTACTCTCCCCTCCCTCCCTCTATCTCTCTCTTTCTCTCCCTGTCTCTCCCCTTCCTGTGATTCTTTTTCCTCTGCTCTTTCTTCTTCTCTGGGCTGCTGGACAAACGGCAGTTGCAAGGTATGCAACTCTCCATTCACAGCAGCCAGCAAGGGGTCCCACACTTCAAATCAGCACCACTGTTCGTGGGATTTGAACGCCATCCCGCCACCCCGCCACCCCGCCTCCTCCTCCCACCCTTCCAGCTCACCAACCCCCACCTTCAAACAACACCCCACCTAACATAGTAGATGAGATTCACTTTATTTACTGTCCTTAAGATGAAAATTTGGATATGTTAAATGTCTAAAAGCAAATCTAAAACCAGATTTTTGTACATTTAAATCTGCAGAAAGGTCTTCATGAGTCCATGCCCAGGACCTGTACAGGTATGGATTCAAGTTTTATATGATCATTCCCAGGTCTGTTTAACATTATGTGTAATAGCCAAGTGAATCTGAGAAAACACAGATGTGATCAGGATGGAAGTGCTCTGTGTGTGTGTTTGGGGTGGAAGTAATAAAATACAGAGTTACAGATTATTAAAGTAAATTAATGAAATAAATTGCTACTGAGTTGGCCTACAATTTGAATTATACCCAAACCTTTCATCTGCATTTTTGTAGTCACACCAGGGACACGGAGGAAGTGGAAATGCTGCTTAGTGCTTTGAAGAGCTTTGAAGCGCTGCCGCTTCCTTTCTGCTGTTCAAATAGAATGCGCGGAGCTCTGCAGCAAGCTCACGATGTAATCATGATCGCAGTTTGGACAGATTAGACTCTGATAAAAATATGTTTTTTACTGAAGTAGTTTTAGTTGTAGTTGAGTAATACTGCAGAACCCCTGCTTGAGTACAGATTTTCAGTACTCTTTGTACTGCTGGTGTGTGTGTATTGTAACTTGCAACATCCTAACATTGGAATGAGAATGTGCAGGTCAGGAAACAAGAGATCTCAGAGATCACAGGTGATAGCAAGAAAGCAATGCTAACTTTAGCAGGTGTAGCACCACAAGAACAATTGTTATTACAGTTCATCTTGTCATCCGTTTGTCATCAACTAAAATAACAAGTGTGTGTGGGGGGGGGGACTCGACGATTCCTACAATGAACAAGCACCACAAGGCATTGGCAGAAATGTTTGGACAATTGTGCAAATGTTTTGAACCTTCAGAGACTTTACCTGTTTAAAAATACTTTTCATTGAGTTTTTTTATTTAGATTTTTATATTCAAGGCACCCAGAGCCTTGAAATGTTCAATCAGTAGGTGTATATATTTAAATGTGTTTGTTCTAACACAGCAAATACCTGGTGTATATTCTGTATTGGAGTTCTTTTTACTAAATAATTTTTTGTCTCTCTTTTTTTTCACTCTTTATATTCTACTGACACTTACACAGTAAGTAAAATCTGTAGCAGCCTTTACAGGAGCTCACTTTTTTATCCCCATCATGTCTCACCCCATCCAATGAAAGAAAGAGAAGTGGTGTCATCATCCAGACAATGAAAATTAAGCAACCTTGTTTCACATCTGTGATCAGAACTGTGGGTTTTTGAATGGATTTTTTGTCCAAGCTGAGCTGACACATTGTGATTGTCTCACTTTTTGTTTTTTTCTTACCAGTTTGCTCAACAGAGTGTTTATTTGGAAATATAGCTAACAAGCCAAATACCTGATGAGTTGTAATACATGAAATTCATATTCTGAAATTAGGTCTCTAAAGGTCCTGTGGAGTTTTCTTGTAAACAGACAAAAGGTTTGACAAAGTGAGAAAGTATCTTCACTGGAGGTTTATCTGCAGCTACATTTGTGGAAATACAAGTTCACACACTCACACACACACCTTTCTCTTTCATGCAGTTCCTTCTGTCCTCCTCACTTGTTTTTCTTTTCTTTTTCTTTTTTTAAGACGCAGCGGCACTCCTGTGGTCTTGCAGCTGCATTTTGGGCTTCAAATAAACAAATAAAATCCTTTTATATCTTTGAGGGAGGGCTGCATTCAGGCTGTCATGCAGACACTCAGATGAAACGCATTGCAGTCACACAATCACAGGCTGCTACAGTATGAATGAACAGCACCCGTTAGAAATCACAGCCTCTCAACCAGGTGGCTCCCAAAGGTTGTTATGGACGGTGGAGAATATACAAATGTCCAAACCAAAAGAATCAAGTGTGATAGGTGGAATAACTAAAATCATGGTACTGAGATTTTATCTGAAAACTTGGGGTCATTCATGTGCAGAGTTGAGGCATCAAGCTAATTATCCCCCTGTCTAAAAGGGCTGCATTGCCTGTTCATCATCATTGCCGAGGCATGACAAGTTTTCCTCTAAGAATTAGCTTGAATTTCTTCTAATTAATGACTAATGACCATATTATTCTATGTGACACTATAATATTTCATAGGGAAAACCTTTGATTGCCTTTAATGCAGATTCTGTCTGCCACCAGAAGAGTTCTTACCTCTTTTTCCTTCAGCAATTTCCTGTAGTTGCAGTACATTGTAGTGTTTTTTCTATTAATGTTAGAGCATTAATAAAATCTGTTAGATAATTATTAACTAAAAAGTTACAGCTTTCAATAGAGGCCTTTCATCACACATAAGAATTACTGACAAAATCTGTCAGAGTGATTATCCAAACAGTGATTCATAGTCAAGGGGTACTAGCAGAGAGTGTCCACTTTATCTATTACAAATATCAGACCTTTCAGTTAATTCATTTTCTTAGTTTTGACTCATGTTTCATTAAATTAAAATTAAATTTAAATTATAGCCTTGCTCTGTGATTTTAATCATTTTACAAGAGACAGAGAAAAGCGTTGAGTGGTACACCGTATCACAGTGGTGATCACATCTCATTTAAAGGTTATATTTTAGATATTTTAGGTATATTAGTGACTAGTTGTTTGATTCTGGAACAGTTCTCCCAACATCCAAAAGAACATCTGTATACATTCAAATGAAAAAGGCCTTTAGCGGATGTAGGAACACAGAGGGAGTTAGTCAGGCGATGTTATTGAATGACAGGAGGATGTTGGAATGTATAGATGGCTCAAGACAACTTCAAAAATCAGACTTCAACATGAGAGACTGTCGTTCCCAGCGCTGGTTCTGGACACATTTCGGCCCTGGGCGAACCCCAAGGTCGTTCCTCCATGTTTTTTTTAAAGCATCGCTACAATTGTTCCCTAACCTTAACTACGGTGGGAACCACACATGCAGATATCATCTATTCACCTTCTCTGCATCTCGCAAAGGCACAGCAATTGGAACCAAAAATTAGAAAATTTCAAATCAGTGTACAGATTTTGACTGGTCTAATGAAATTATCTCCTGCAGGTAAAAGTCGGTTTCATCAACATATTCATTTACAAATCAAATCAAATCAAATTTTATTTGTATAGCCCAAAGTCACAAAGTACAACAACATTACAACATTAACAATCATAAATGCAAGCATGTGCTAAAATTACTGTTACAGATTTGGTTAGAATGATGTAGGTAGCATCATATTGAACACATTAACAGGTGTGCAAGTGATCTTTAGTTTAATTATAGTCATAATAGCCAAAACAGTTTATCGGCACATGTTGGGATTGAGAATGCGTTCTCAAGGTAAGGTGTAATTAAAGTGAAATAGGTATCTAATAATAACAAATGATTAGAATGTCCAGTTTTTGTTACTGTAGAAGCACAAATCCATCCAAGACATCAATATGTGTGAAAGCATCAACACACTAGTTATATTATGAAATGCATTTTTCTATGTCTCCAATTAGCTATATATAACAACGTCAGCCCAGGTGTGATGCACCTAATTTGTGTGCACACTTTAAGAGAGCATGGCGTCGTCACACTCTAAAAATAAACTGAACATTGCATAGAATATAAAAAACACATTTGGAGGTTAGTGTCAGTGAGGAGTACATATCTGCATGAGTATGAGACCAGTGTGTCCGTGTGTGTGTGTGTGTGTGTGTGTGTGTGTGTGTGTGTGTGTGTGTGTGTGTGTGTGTGTGTGTGTGTAAAATAACAATGGAGTTATTCTTGTTTTTCTTTTCTTCTTCTTCTTGAACTCATTTGACCATCTGTGGGGGCATAAAAGGTTAGGAACTATGGAAAAATAGTTAAAAATCGATAGAAAAACACTTCAACCTGCAAACTGAGCTGGATGAAGAAGTATGAAGCCATGCATTATGAATGGAATCAATGTTTCATGTGATAAATAAGTAACTCAAAGACAAACAGCGAACAATCTGTTAAAAGAAAAGAGAATGAAGAAATGCCTCTGAGCATCGTCCCTCTCAAACATACAGTGAATATGATGCATATGATGCAGTCTGTCTCTTTTACTTAGTGTTAATAATGTACCTGCATTTGCACAGGAAGGTCTTCTCTTGAATTTATTTAATGTGTCATTCCAAATTTAATTCAAAAGATCTTATTTAAAGTTCAGTTTCCCTCTCTGTCTTCTCTTCATCAGTCTGTAGATCTCTTCTCTAAGTTTGTGCCAGAGTTGTGTTGATAACAGTTTGAGCAGAGAGATTCTGGCCGCCCACACACAAGCCGGTCCCTGCAGCAGACGACTGCAGCCAGCTGCCATATGACATGCTGCAGACGTATGCGCTTGGTTGCAGACACTGTTTGTTTTTCTTACAGAGAGGTGCTTGGGTTGTTTAATGCTTGGATGAACCACGCTGCCTGTTACAATCACTGTGTGTGTGTGTGTGTGTGTGTGTGTGTGTGTGTGTCTCATGCTATGCCACGAGCAGGGCAATTCCATCACAAAACCTTAAAAGGCCTCATATTACAGACTATTTATATCCAGTTGTGTGGAACAACATAAACTGTCTTTGCCGTAGGTGTTTTTTTCTTTTTTATCTCGCCTGCCCGACTAAATGTGCCGTTTCAACCCACCCACAAGAAGATAAGTACAATCACAGGGCAGTTATCAGTCACTACAGACACTGAGGAAACCCACAGACATTATCCAAGCAGCCACTCGTCTACCACACTCTACTACAGCTGAAGAAGGATTTTAACATTGTTTCAAATATATATATACATAATATGCATACATTAGACCACCTATAGAGATTTAGCATTAACCTTAGTGCACAAATCATTCGATCTTGTCTTTGAAACATGACTGATGATTTTCACTACACTATTATCATGGCCTAACAAATTCACCATGTTCACGATACAATATATCATGAATCGTGAAATAGTGAATTTGCGATATCAATTCATATCAGTTAAATGTATCATTAACTTTTATTGTGTGTTTTGTCTTGTGTGTGTGTGTGTGTTAATGTGAATTATTGCCATCAACTAAGTTGGTATGTGAATGGGAAAAGATTGAATTATTATAATTTGTGTATTATTAACATAATATCATTATTTCATTGTTTTAAATATCACTGTTATTTTCAGTATCGGTGTATTGCAACATCCCTGCTTTGAAGCATCATCAGTAGCACATTTATACAGTGTTTCCACTAATATAGATTATCGGATTTCCCATTGATCAGTACCACAATATAATTCCATAACCTGCTCTGACAATAATAAATCACAAATGGTGTTTTATCTCTGTTACTCGCCTCTCTGTTTTCTACAGCATGATACTTTCTCTCCTCTGGCCCATTGAGGCCACTTGATATGAGTTGCTTAATCACATGTGGCCGGTTGCCTAAAGATGTTGTCTACTTCCTGTTATGACCTTGGCTATGAGTGATTTGGTTGCTCAGTTCAAAATGAATACTTTGCTATGACAGACTGGCTTAATTAATTTTTTTAAAACACCTACTGACCCCGCTTAAATTTTAATAAACACTTTGTGACTTTGTGTTTTAAAACAAATAGAGCCATAAAAATGACAGTGAAGTTGTTTCTTGTGACCTGTTCTAGTAAATCACCTCCTAGCTGTTGCTCTGCACTCAGTGTATGCACACATGAGTGAAGTCAGTGGTGTCATTTAACATTTAACAAGTGAATAAGTGGATTTTCCAATATTGAGAACTATTTATATGTACTATATGTTGTATGTGGAGCCTTCTAGTGCTGTAAAGGTTTAAAAAACACTGCCATGGTTCATTTTCCTGGTTACACCTGATCAGACTTTGATTGGTATGTTTAAAAAATGGCTTAAAGATTGAGATTTTGGGCTATTTTGTTTTCTTAATATGTCTTCTTTCAGACTAATGGAAAGAAAACAACCAAAACCCACATTTAGATGTTTATTTGATTATTGTTAGTTTGGGTCTGTAGATTTCACCAAAAGTTACCTAATTTCCATATTTAAACATAACATTTTAGAAAACTTAATGTAAGAAATCTACTGACCAGAGATGTTTCAGAGTGATATCACTTATAGTTTTGACCCTATTCCCCTGTACCGTCTCAAAATGTCTTTAATCAACAAAATCTTCACTTCAGCAGGACGACAAAGACTCCAATTTGATTCCTATCTGTATCTGAAGGTGTGTTCATGTATCATTCATCGCCTAACCTACACAACATTCAAAATCCATTGTTATGGCTGTATGTTCTGCTCTGTGGAGTGATCAAAAGAGATATCCAGAATCCATATATAAAAACGTTTGACTGTTTTATGTTAACAAAATGAAACAAAGAATCCAGAACCTGACTTCATCCAGTGTTCACTTTTCTGTTCTGGAAATGTATGCAAATTTGTGCCTTTTTAATGAGATGATGTCTTATTTGCACATCAGCAGCAGCAAATCATCAACTAACTATAAACTGTAATGGAGATATGGTAGCAATAATGACAGTAGTAATATATGTAATGGACGCCGTCATGCAGGACCACAGCAGCAGCGACGATCCATGAGAACCTGCTGGATGACAGAGCACAGAAACTCCAGGGAAGAAGTTTAGTTAGTAACATAGTTACTTAGTATACGCCTGCTCGTTCTTCCACTTTCCACAGACATAATAGCATTCTTAGAGTGAGAAGTAATGAAAGACAGTGGGAGAAAGTTGCAGTTGAGAGAGTTTTCAAAAGGTGTTGACCGTGTCTGCCTCCCAAACCCAGAATGGTAGTCTGTTCCACAGAAGTGTCATGAACTATTCTATATTTTATTTGAGAGTTATACTGCATAATTACTTTAAGACATAGTAAATTAATAATACTCTTGATTGAAATAAGACATCTTCCAATATATTTGTGTGTTTTGAGTTTGAAGTGTATTTTCCTGTTTTATTTTGTAGTGCCCCCTTTCTGTGTATTTCTTGTGTTTTCCCGCCAGTTTTTGATTCAGTTCCACCCTGATTTGTTTCACCTGCCTTGTTATTTAGTTCATGTGTTCCTTTGTGTCTCCGTCTGATTGGAATGTGTCTGATCTGTGTTCCTGCCACTGTTGTATTTTTGAATAAACTGTCAGCAAGATATAAAGCCGCTTTGTGACCTTGACAGACAGGTATCAGTCTAAGCCATCTGGGTTAAATGACTTTTAATCAGTAGCCTTGTGGAGGCTGAGCAGTCTGCCTAGCAACAGGCTCTCACACAACAACCTACCTGTAGCTCCTGCCAGTTTTGGCATGTGCGTATTTCTGCCCTGTGGGAAATTAACTCATGTGAGTGAAGAGCACGTGGGAGGTGTGTGTGTGCATGTGTGTGTGTGTTATATGTGTGTAAACATTTCATTATGTCGCCCCTGGTGATGAATATCATCGAGAGGAGGGGGGAGAACGTGATTGCCTCTTCATGCCTGTAGAAACACTTAGGACGCTGCCTATACATTTAATGTTTGTACATTTATATCACATCATTCATATTTTATATGATCAATTAGAGAATATTAAATAAGCTTCTGATGTGTGTATTGTGTTTATTTGATTTGCTTCATAAACTGCTGACAAAATGGACTCTTAGACGAAACTATGCTGCTCACTGTAGGTCAGCTGATTTCACTTCATCCAATCCAAGTGACTAACAATCCAGGGTTTGTGGTATTCTGGACCAAATTGCTACCCAGGCCAGCTGTACTTTCACTGTAGTCAAACCTTCCCAATATAGAAACACAGTTTAACAAGCTACATGTACAGTATATTTCTTGCTGCCTCCTACAGTTTATTTACAATCCACACCAGTGGGAACTCACGATGATTACAGGGAGAGCTGTAACCTCGGAAAACCCAGGAAAGACCAGTGAGACAGTTTCAGAACAGCTGCAGTGACAGAGGTAACGGAGGGGACATGAGGACTAAGAGGTTATTTGAGCAGTTAAAGGTGCAGACAACGATCCGAAAGGACAACTTAAAGGTCCAGTGTGTCAGGTTTACGGAATATGGCAGAAATAGAATCTATTAATCATAACTATAAGTGTATTTATTAAATGGAAAAAATAAAAAAAAAATTTACTACCATACAGTACAAATACATCTACACAAGGTGAAGACAGAGAAACAAAAATAAATAAAAAAGAAAAAAAAGTATTAAAATAACCAAATATGAACATCCATCGATTTTACTGTGACTGCTTATCCTTATCAGGGTTATGATGAGGCTGGAACCTATCCCAGCTGACTTAGGGCGAGAGGCAGAGTATACCCTGGAGTCTAAAATATGAACATAGAAATAAAATTTAAAAAATTAAAGGGTTTATGTTTTGTTCAGTGAGATGAGGGTTGAGAAGACAGACTAAAAATAAAGCCTAAATCCCAGCAGGCACAACTGTGAGAAGTTGCGGTTGCTAGAGCTGATCGCAGTCATTCTAGACAATATTTGTGACCCCAGAGGCGACACAGAATCAGTTTTTTAAATAAAACACCCTGGTCAGACAAAAGGGAAACTATTCAACTACTTACCTATGATAGAAGCACATGAATAATAAAAAAAATGACCAAATCTGACCAAGTTAACAAAGTCTGGCACGTGTACGTGCAACTTTACAGTTGTAGCTCACTCACTCATCATTCCAGATGTAGTGCACAGCTGTTTCTGATAAACCCACAGCACACCTCTTACACACCACCAAACAGCAAACAAACAAACTTGCTAATGAGTGGACCAGAGTTGGTGGAGACCATAAACAGAGGTATAAGAAGAGCAGGGGCGCAGATAGTGGGTGTGTCAGGTGTGTCATGACACACCCACTTTTGAATGACCGTAGATCCGTCCCACCCACTTTTATGTAGCTTAACGTTTTGTTTTTTTTTGTTTTTTTTTAAACTTTGTCTTCTTCAAATCTTCTGATTCAAGCATCACGAGGAAACCAAAATATGAATTAACATAATATTTGGTTTACTGAGGTGTGTGCTGATGTGCATGCGTTGTGTGTAACAACGCGTACGCATCAAGCAAGTGACTCGTTTGGACTGTGCAGCAAAGAGTGTGGAGTCGTCGTCGACTTTGGTTGCCACGGTTACCAACTGATCACTTGGACAGCTAGCTGCACGTTCAGCACGGCATGGCATGATGAGAAGGACAACAAAAAAGCAAAAGACTATTGCGTCATTTTTTCAAAAAGTCACTTCTGTAAGTAAATTGTACTTTTTAAATATATACTTCATCACACCACATTGCATTTCTGAGAGTCTCGAAGCAATGTCCTCTCGTGAAAGTAAAATCGTACGAGGCAAGAGACAAACTTTCGCCTTCTGTCTCCGCGTAGCCTGTAGCCTACATGTAAATACCTCGTTGGACATTAATAACGTAATGCCGTTTTAATGTTCAGCTTCGTCCCCCCCAGTTTCTCAAACCTATCTGCGCGCCTGAAGAAGAGTGATTATCAAACTTTATCACCAATGAATGCTAATGTTGCACAGACTCTGTTAGATGTGAATAATAGGCTCTGTCTATTAGATAAAAATATGTCTTAGTAGTGTGTTTACAGTTTTAAACATGCCACTCAAAGTGACATCCTAGAGGGAATGTTTCGACTCCATTGTGTTCTTGGATGTAATATTTCAGCCAGCAAGTTATTCTCACTTTGGAATCCAAACATGTGTAATATTTCCTTTTTTCATTAAAAAAAAAGTGCACCACCTTGTCCATTAAAACTTACCAAAATCAGTTCTCAGCAGGTACAGAGGAGGAGTTTGCACCTCGTTTTCTGGCACAATATGTCATCTCCATCTAATTACACTCATTTCACAGCTCTTTCAAAGCATCTAATGCAGCTTAAAACATTATGTTTAATCATTTAGCTTATTTTAATCAATCACACAGCTCAGTGAAGTTGAATTGATGCCCACATATGACTTTACGTCTGCAGTCATCGAGCCCTCCATCAGCCAACCACCAACTGCGACTCTCCTTACTTTGGCCTCTTAATAACTAAAAAAAAACACCCTTTTCTTCACTCCTGCCATTCATACATTTTCTCCTTCTAGTTTCACCTCTCTTTATTCCTATCTCTCTCTCTGCTGGCCTTTCCCGCTCTCTTCTTTATTCTTTTATTTGCGCTCACCTCCCCACCTCTCATCCCATCTCTCCCTCTCTACGCCTCCACCCTCTTCACTCTGCTGCCACGCTGCGCCGAGCCGGCACTATCTTCTTTTGCATGAAGGCTCGCTGATATTTTCTTAAGTGAGGAGCCTTACACTGTGCAGATTAGTGAGCCTGGGCCACTACTTTGGGGTTGCCAGGGAAAACTAAATCCCTGTGAAGTCCCAAAGGAGCATTGAGTCGAGCATCACTGCACACGGCATCAGTTTCTCACAAATGGCCCCCTCGTCTTTTCATGGTGACACAGCAAATGATTAACCACAAGGCAAAAGTAAGGAATGAACCAGTGCTAAAATGTTGTTGTTTTTTTGATAATTGTTTAATCAATCAAGCCAATAATCAAGAATAAACCATTCTAGACAAAAGCCTGATTCATCCAGTTAAAGTTATCTGCATGCTGCAACTAGAGAACGCCTTATTGAACTTAAGAGTACTCCTCATTGGACTGATAACACTGACTCAAATTGACATTTTAAAACAACAGCATCAATACAACAGAGAGATATATGAACTTTTTATTACATGCCCACATTACACACAATGCAACTCCACCACTTACAGTTAGGTCGGACATTCAGGTGCGTTATAGTTGTAGTTAATGTAGGCTTAAGGTGTTAGCCTCAACCAGAGATGGAAATGGCTACAGAAATGTGGAAAAGCTCTGCACTGCCAGATTTTTATCTATTTATTTCAAACTTGTAGTCTCCGGACACAAACTAAGGATGCAGCACCCACAGGTTTCTGAAGAGTTTGTGAAGCTCAGACTTTGGTCTGGTCGTCACCATCTTGGACCCACACTGAATCATGTGACATTACTGAGGACATGTGTCAGACTTTACACAGCTCCTAAGCATCTGCAACTGTGTATGCAAGTTCATAAATGATTGACAGCACAGTATAAAATAGCTGCAATTATATCTCGCAGGTTCTCATGGATCGTGGTTATGCTGAGATCAGGGATTGTGGTCCTGACATCCACAACAAATGCTACTATTATTATCAATATTACCACAGTAAATTAACAGTTTCGGCAGATGGTTGTCCACCATGATGTTGCTAAGTGCATGCTCATGGTGGGAATTGTTAAGTCTCTGTACATACTATTAAGAAGAGTACAGTCTAGACCTGCTTTATATGGAAAGTGTTCAAGCATAAAGCATTGAACTGTATCAACATACTCATGTGCAAATCAATTACAGGCAACCTGGTCAGAACTCATGAAGTCATGATAGAGAGAAGAAGTACTGGTAAATAAAATATTAGTTAATTAAGTAAAAGCAACATTGATAAATATCATCATCACATATGTTTGTATAATATATGGATAGATATTTTATACATATACATTTTTATGTTCTAAAATATGTTGAATTATTAATAATCTTTTATCTACAGTACCAATTATAGATGATTTACAGAAGACATCATAAGTGATAAAATATGGTATAAACATTTAAAGACACTTGGGTTAACCAGTTATTAACTGATTATAAATGCTGAAATAAGTTTGACACATAATTTATCAAAAACTCTTTTCTTTTCATTCTAGTGTAAAGATTAAAATGTAAAATAGAGAATCAGTAAAGCAAAAGTGTTTTTTGATCGTCATCATCATGGTCTTTAAAAGTTACATACAGAGCACACAGTATGCAGGATGCATGAAGGCACATGAACATGCGCGCTCACAAACACACGCACACACACACACACACACACACAAACACACACACACACACACACACACACACACACACACACACACACACACACAGACAACACACCACACCACACATCAGCAGAGAGCTTAGTGGAGTGAATTTAGCCAGTTGTGCCAGCCAGCAGTACTTTAGGAATGATTATGTTATCTATTTAGACAGATCTCCGGGGGGAAATATTTGAAGCCATAAAACTGCCAGTTCTCTCTTCTCCCTGCCTGTGTGTGTGTGTGTGTGTGTGTGTGTGTGTGTGTGTGTGTCTGGGTGACATTGCTGAGTGCAATGAGCCGATGGCATCTGAAGGCTATTAGCATGGGGAGAATACATTCCGGAACTGGCCGGCCAATACAAACACTAGGCTCGCCATAATGAGGCGTGACTATACCCGCCCTGTTACCATGGTGACCTTCAACAAGCCAATGTCACTCACTCACTCTCTCTCTCTCTCTCTCTCTCTCTCTCTTTCTCTCACCCCATTTGGGTGAATCTCATTTGCAGGCTGGATTAAAGAGTCGAATGTTCAGGAACGGCCGTTAATGAACATGATAACAATATTTAACATTAGCATCCAATCATTTTAAAGGAAGACTGTGTATCTTTGAAAAGAAAACAGAAACACATTCTTCTTCCTGCTAAAGAAAATGTGGACATTATAAGCAATAAAAGGCACCATCACTTCCTTCAACATACTCAGCGGTTTAGCTGTTACAGTCAGAGCAGCATTTAAAACACCACAAATATGAAGCGATGGAATAGATTTACAGCAGCTCTCATAAGTGGAGTAAATACACAAAAGTATTTTCAATATTCAACTTTAATTATATTTGACAAATTAGCAGTGTCGAATTGCAAGCACTCTTTGGCGGCGTTAAACTTTGAGGGAACAGAGCAGGCAAGTCCAAAAACATGAGGGATTATGGGAATGGAGGCTAGACTTCACAATGGTGTCCTTTGATTGCTCAGCAAGCGCATAATTAAAAAAAAGAAAAAGAAACTTCTCACTTCCTTCACCATAATTATTATAATCAAGTAAAACTGATCTAAAAACTAAAACTAGGTGTTTTAGGTGCTTAGTTTTAGTCAGTTTGGTGCATGTGTTTACATACTGACATATATATATATATATATATATATATATATATATATATAATAATATATATATATAATATATATATATATATATATAGTATGTAGTATTATATATATATAGATATATATATATATATATGCCTTTTTATACAAAGACCTATCACATTTTTACTCTGTTGTTATGACAGTCAATGGGGGAAATCTTTGTTATTGTTGTTGTTGTTGTTGATCTCTTGCTTTACCACACTTGGACACTTGGACAAGTTGACAGCAAGGTTGCTGCAATGTATCCATCTCTCCTAATACATCCATGATCCAAAATAGAAGCCATGAGGTCTGCTGTCAACCTTCCTGAATATAAACTGCTCCACAAAAGAGGCGTGCAATTATGAGACACCTTTGACTGTTTGATTGTAGGTCAATGGTACAAACACATCTGGTAAATATATAATGTTAACCTATTGTCAAGTTTGTGACAGAGCTCTGACAGGTATGATGTGGTTAGCTATAGTTAGTGACTGTACCACCAAATGTCCAGCACTATCTACCTTCCGAAGATGCACAGACAAATTTAAGCATAGGGTCACTATCCGGTCTGAGCTGAGCTTTACATGGCCTGACATAATGGTAACTTATGTAGCTTAGTTTAGAATACCTATTATAATGCAATGAACATTACTGGACCAGTCAAATGACTGTCTACCTTTGACTTTGTTACACAAACCATTCTCACACAACTGTCACTTGTAGCTACAGCAGCTTGTGTTTATCAAAAGTTAAAAGAACAGGATTAAGTGACATCTAACAGTGAAGTTGCAGATTCCAACCAACAGTTTGTTTATTCTGGGCTGCTGTAGAAACATGGCAGACTCCGTAGAAGTGGACCTGCTCCCTCTGTAGACTCATGGTGATAGACCCTAATAAAAACACAGTTATGAATTTAGATTCAATTTCTGTCAATAGATTCTCCTAAATGTTCAAAACTGAGGCCAGTTTGGTTCTGCTGGACTAGAATCAGGATGCATCCCAAACAGGTGAGACCGGCCTTAGAAGTTTTTAAGCAGCACTTTTTTTTTTTTTTTTAGCAGTTTTGACTTGACTCCTCTTCATGTTGCCCTCTAGCATAACTCAGAGAACTCTTTCAGGTTCACCTGTCCGGACTAGGCCAGACCAGGACAGACCAGTGAAGGATTTACTCCATCAGGTACATTCCGCCCTCTTGGCCAAGTCTTGTGTTTATTTCCAAGGAGGGCTCTCTTTCCCAGGTCTCTCTTTGCCTCAGAGCGAAGGCTCTTGGCTGAGGTCCATGCTGCACAAAGGGCCCGGGCATTCCAGCTGTCTGCCTTTAATCCAGTGTGTCAGCTCGTGTTAATGTTGCAGCGTGAAATCTGAGGGCGCAAAGCAGCGTGGAATATCTACAAGAAAAAAAACCCACCCTAAGAATTCCTCTGGAAAAGGCCACCGAGCACTGAGCCGGCTGGCCCGCGGTCTGCTGGTGGTAGAGTTAATGTGTGGTGTATATAGCAGGTTGAGGTTGATTGTGTGTGTGTGTGTGTGTGTGTGTGTGTGTGTGTGTGTGTGTGTGTGTGTGTGTGTGTGTGTGTGTGTGTTCACAGGCCACTAAGCTTGTCAGGCAGGTGGTAAGAAGGTAACATTTGGGAGGTATTTCTAAATGGAGCCACCTAACACCCAAGGAGGTAAAGGAAAAGAGCGTCCATGTACTAATGTGAGACTAAATCAGCATTTCCGCTCCTCCTCAGGACCCCCGCCATCCTCTCTGACACACAATAGAGGAATGACACGCTTCTGTGGACGGTTAATTATCTTAGACGCACACACACACATGACTTCCACTTCAGTTACACGTGCATGGACCACAGACACAAATGCAGATGAACATATACCCCAACACACACACACCGATGTTTACGCGTGCATGTGTACACACACACACACATAATCATCCCACACCCCCGTCTGTCTCGCCTCACTCACTTCCACCCAAATCCGGCTTTATTCACACAAACTCATTGTCTGCAATATTTGCTGCAAGCAACATCTATTGAGCCACAGCGGAACCATCCATTCTCCAGATACTGTAACTGACACTTGACTGTGTGTGTGCTTGCATGTGTGTGTGAATCTATATAAACTGACACTCAGTTCTTCTTTTGTCCACTTTCTTATATAAATGAATTAAATGTAAATGGAATTCGCAAACAGGACAAAAGCGAGATTTAAGATACAGTACACGGTTCCTACAGGTGATCCTCCTCCCACATGAAGGTGCCACCCAGGACGTCCTGATGCTCTGCCAACCTGAGCTCGGCCCTGCCACAAAAGCTTTATGCAGATTTGGATTTTATTACTTCATAAAGCAGCTTTGCTCTGATCTGCCGCTGCATGAACAGAGCTTCTTGTCTGCAGTGTTTCACTGCACTCAGGGATTGAAGCATATTAGAGGTTAAAACTTTTAGTTTGCCAATGCAGCTTAAATCTAATTATTGCTACTACTGCTTTTGTTAATCAGCTATTATTAATGTCAATCCTGTCTAAAGTCTAAATCTAAATGGAAGGTGATGTTACTCTCACTAATCAGTGTTTATATTCCTTAAAAAGGCTGGGAGGAACAAACATTTTTTTCCTACATATTACAATAATCTAAGGGTTGTTACGTGTGCTAATAACACACATTTATCTCCCCAGTCTAGATCTTCTAACATCGTTACAGAGAAATGAAGGTGGTTGCAATCAGTCACGCTGGTAATTAAGTAAAAGGTCTCAAGAGGCCGTGGTTTACAGTGATTTTTTCTTAACTGTTCAGCCAATCATAGTCAAGGTCTATCTTTTTTGCGTTTAGAGGTTCAGTTTTTGTTTTGCTGATGAGCTTATTAAAAATAAATTATGATTAAAAACTCTGTTTAATGGGCAGCTCAGATGGTAGAGCAGGTTGGCTATTAATTATATGTTAGTATATGTTATAGTTGATAGTATTTAAAGTGCTGTACACAAGTATTGACAAGTATATAAAAGAACACAATGCAACATAAAGAAATGATTGGGATATAACACAGAGCCTGTACATGCAGCACTGAAACAATAAGACAGGAGTTGATAAAACACTCCCCTCTGGCCACCGTAAAGATTATAAATCAACCCTTATTATTTAGGTTAACATCACTGCCTTGGGGGATGTAATGCAGGTCATCCACTGATCACATGGTTGGAGGATCCAGCTCAGAAAAGAAATTGGGCCCCAAATTACTTCTAATAGTCAGGCCAACTTGGCCAAGTTGTGTGTGTGTTGAGGAGAATGAGAGACAAATTGTACAGCACTATACATATGTGGCTATTTGCCATCCATTCATTTTTCATAAGTGCTTATCCTTATCAGGATCACAGGGGGGCTGGATCTGATCCTAGCTGACATTAGGCGAAGGGTCCCCAGTTCAAACATTTTGTTTTTCTCATGAGTGTCAAACTGTGGACACTCCTCTCAATGAGGGAGAGATGTGGGGGAGACGTGAGGCAAAGATGCTCTGTGAGGTGAAAGGGGATGATGGAGCTTGAAGTGAATTATTGTATTAGTGCAGTACCAGAGATTACAATTAACAATAAAGCTACACTAAGTGAGAAAAAATCAAAGGTAGCAACAACGTCCATGGTCCATGTCACGTCTGATCATGCGACACACTGCAGGTTCATGAGTCCATTCACCATCATCACTGCGAGAGTTGAAAGCTTTCCATGTTTCAAACATGCTTTGACCCCACAACAATGCTGTCTCCGTATGAAGTATTTCTTTTCATTTGCTTTGAGACTGAAGTAAAAAAAAAAACAACAACAACAAAACCACTGATGTGAGTTAAAGGACCAGTGGGGGGATGGGTAATGTGTGAGACTTGCAGGTGTTGCAGACAGCCCGACAGAGCTCAGGCTAATTAACTGCTGTATTTACAGATATAGAGTGAGCAGACTGTGCACCGCCGTCTGTTTTCTGATGACACGGCAGTTTGTGAAGGCCAGGACATTTTTTTTCTTCTCCAGGATCCACAGGGTGAGGTTCTCATTATCACATCAGTGTCATCTTTCTCTGTTTTCATCCAAAAGCCAGATCACACCCCTCAGAGACAGACAGAGGAATACGCACACACACACACAAGATACTCAGAACTACATTAGTTAATCGCCTGCTATCAGACAGACCCATCATTTATTTGTATTCATGGTACGACACTGTCAGAGCAGGTGTCCTGTACTGTGTAATGCACACTGCCTAACTGTCATCATTTTAACCTGACTTGTTCAGCAGGTTGAGTGGTCGGTCATGCAGCAGAGCTCAAGTGGTCTGTGCAGACTCAGACCGGTGCAGAGGGGTTCCATTTCACCGCACAAATGCTTTATTTGAAATGTAACCGTGGCCTCATTCCAGAACCCTGAATCACCCGCCCACTTTTTGAATTTGCTCTAGCGACACAGAGGTCTGGTGTCACCCTTGTCAGCAGCTCGTCCCAGATTGGAGAAACAACTGAGCCAATCGGAGCATTTGTAGGTGGGACCGGAGTCTGTGATGTTATCAGGCTTTGTCAGACAGAACTAGACGATTCTAAACGCTTCAAACGGACCTATGAGTCATTTTCTTTCTTTTCTATTGATTTCATGATGTTTCACTATTCTCTCTTTGTGTTTATGTTTCTTTCTAGAAATTTGTTGAAACAAGTTCATTTGTATTAGAAATAATAAAAGCAATTAGTAATTTAACAGATGTACAAAAGTACAAATTTTTCTGCTTGTCTTTGATGATTACATCTCCTTACCTTTCATTTTATTAACTCACACTTGTTACACATATTTATTTATAGTTTATAGAATGAATAGCAATGCTACAACTCATATATAGTATGTAATTATAATAACTTGAACCTGAAAAACACACCAGTAACTTGTAGCTTGAAAACACATTTTCTGCATCATATTCAGCAAGAAAATACTGTCACTGTATCATCAGGCCTGTTCACATTGTATGCAGTAAAAGCCTGAATAATGCTGTAAGCTCTAAATTAACTGTAGTTGCTGTCGCAGTGTGGCAGTGCTTCTTAGTTCATTTGATATTAGACAGTTGCATTGTGTTTTTTGTTTGTTTGTTTTCATTTGGTGAATTAAAACTGAAGTGGAAGCATGATGGCTCAGTGGTTAACACTGTTTCCTCACAGCAAGAAGGTTCTGGGGTCGTAGCTGCTGGCAGGCGGAGTAGAAACAAAATGAAGCAGGTTTTAAGTTAGAAATGTTCAGTCTGTCCAATGGAGTGGTCTTCCTGATGAACAAAATATGAAACCCAAAGTTCTTCATAAAAAAATTATTTAAGCAATAATAAAGTTGCAAAAGTTTTATACAGGACGCCTTATTAAAAATTATTGTTGTTCTTTATTGTCCTTTTTGTTAAATGTTTGACTCATTGTTCGCCCGAGGTTTAGTGGCTGAAGATTTTACTTTAACAGCATTCTCACAAGGCACAAACGCTAATTTTGAATGACTCTTCAAAACTTGGTCAATTCCTGTCAATTCCTGAATTCAGGATTTATGTTTTATGTCGGATGTCAGTGATTTCAAGATTGTTATTTTAATGATAGGACTGTATGGTTATGGTTAATTAAAAGGAAAACATACATATACCTCACTACTCATAGATAGTAGGGGTGGTCCAAAATGGGAGTAATTCTGAGCAGCACATTTTGCCCTAATGTGGTAAAGCTTGAGTTTAGGGGGTTCTGGGAGGTGATGCTAGAACAAGATAGAGTGATGTACTGTACCTTTAATTTATTCATGTTATGTGTGTAGGAGCCTATGACGCTGGAAATGCTGGATATGTCATTCACTAGTGACTTGTGATGGAGAAAGAAGAAACACAGCAAACTGCAAACAAGAGAGCAATGTCAGCCTGAATGATGGAGTGGTAACGAAATGGCCATTCAACCTGATTATCAGCCTAATTCAACCAATTAAGTTTGTCATGGCAGAGTGCCAAAGTCTCCAAGGAATCTGTAACCATGACAACAGAAGGCTTCCTCATGCATCCAGGGTGTTTGTTCAAATTGTCCTTTTTCAATTGTATTATCATTTCCTTTCTCTGGCATGTTGAGTATTTAGGTGTCTGATGCCTCCCTTATGCTATCGGCACAAATCTGATATTGTATGTAACAAGACCTGATCTTTTCATGGATGTCTAAACAGAAACCTGTTTTCCAAAAAAACAACAGAAATATGACCTTAATCTTGAGGCCAAAGTGAGAGAAAGAGTCATCATACTAAAAATAAATCGCCATATGCTTGCTATGCATGCTTCTTGTCCTTTCCTTACTGCCCTTTGTCAAGCAGTCTGAAGTGGAACTCGACTGAGTTTTTTTCAAGTTCATTCCACCCTCCACCTCTTTGTGTCCTGGAGGTTGAGAGAACGGTCTCGAATGCCCAAGTCTGTTCTTAGACCCTCTGCTATCTGGGCCTCTCATCTACACCCTAGATGCCGACTCCAATGCAAGCTAACCTGCTCTAAACAAAAAAAGGAGGAGAGGAGGTAGAGGGAATGGGAGGGAGAGAAAGAGAGCCAGACAGGACAAAGCTGGGAGTGGGGAGAAACTGAACACAGTGTCTGTTGTGTGTATGAAGGGAGGACTTGGCACAAACACTGGTCGGTCTGTAAGAGTATCCTGTGCTGCTCCCTGCTCCATGCCTGCCTCCTCAATACTGTCTTTGTCCTCCCACTGTGCACAGTGACACTGAGAATCTACACACAGCAACACCTGGCCCCTGCAACACTCTGTCTCCTCTGCTTTAACACAGGAGGAGGCAGGACAGGACTGGACAATGTAGGACAACACTAGATAAGACAAAATAGGAAAGAATACCAAATACAGAAGACTATCAGCAACAGAAAAAACTCCAGCTTCGACCGTTAGTTCAAACACCTGTGTTTACTTTCTTTTTTTGACAAGCGACCCCTTGTGGTCATGCAAATAATTACTGTTGTCTGTCAAAAGCAAAAGTGGAAGTTTAATGACATTGTTGTCCAAAACCTCATTTTGGATGGTTTGGGTGCATAAACCATACTTGACATCATTTGCATCCTGTCTCCTTTTTAACTGTTTTTTTTTATCACTGCAGTCTTTTCCTAATCTTAACCAGGTAGTTTTAGTTGCCCTAAACTTGCTGTCTCAGTACTGCAGTTGCAGAGGTTTACAGTTTGGCTTTATAGGTTTAACAGTATTGAGAAAAGCACTGAACCCACGACTGAGCCCTGTGGAACCCCACATGTAAACCTTGTTGACAATAGTGACGCACCTCTCTGTATAGTTAACAGTGCAACCGTTATTTTTCAGTCAGGAATGACAGAATTCAATTCATCTCTATATCTAACATTAATCCCTGTGTATTTGAGTTATACATCAGCTCAACAAGTGTGTAGTACACCGATGAACATTGTTCTCAGTCAGTGTTGGTTTTTGTTTCCATTAGCTATGACCACAGTCTTTCTGAGATCTTATCCAATTACTTTTAGCTGCCTAGACATATATGAGTCTTATTGGAACATACCAACAACATTACAGATATGGTGGTAGATCTAGCTAAAATAAGTGCAAGTGTGTCATTTAATGGGTTGGTTTGGGAGGCAGTGACAGACTTGTTGCATAGGACACATTATTGTGTTGTTTAGCTTGTTTTGTGGCCAAAGTGCTAGCAAATAATGTATGTATACATACAGCAGAAAATTACTATAAATGTAATATTCACTCTCATTTTAGCTTTGTTTTGGTTTCACCAACTCCTGAATGTCAGGCTCTTAAGCTGCTAAATGCTACACTATGTTCAGCTGCTAGCTGTAAATATCTTTCTGCCATAGCTAAAAATGAGGCTGAGGAGACTAGTAAGACAACAAAACAGTATGTTTGCAAATTTTAAAACAATATAGTGCAGCTTTAAATCTATTAAAAATTTTAATGGAATATTGGAATGTACCTTACACAGGATGTCCCTCTCCAGACATTAATGACCAAACACTTGACAAACACTCAGATAATAATTATCAAAAAAAAAATCATCAACTATTAGCAGCTTTATACAAAACTATTCTAAAACTAATACAGTAAGACTCATATTATTACCATATATATTTTTGTATTAAACACCTGTGGATCCTCAGAAAAATGCAAAATGATTCTTTACTGTTTCTGTTCATGTGAACAGTAACGATCATCTCCTTTCTAACATCAAGTTGTTAAATGGCCTCCGTTCTCTGTCTTGCTGTCCCTTGGCAGCCATTTTGTGTCTGTGTAGAAACACAGAAGGATTTTTACTGAATGGAGAACAGATTCTTGCCATCACAACAGAGAATCAGAAAGGTGGAGGAATAAAGGAGGGCTGCAGCAGCAGTGTGTGAGAAAGAGAGATGGACAGCAAAGGGGGCAAAGAAAAGGAGAGTTGGTGGCGGGCGGCGTTTTTCTTTAAACAACCTGATCTGGGAAGGGAGCGGAGCAGGGCGAGATAAAAGGAGAAAGGAGCGTTGTCCAAGCCCAGCTACAGGAAAAGGACGATTATAGCAGACCGGTATCAGGTATGCAGGCCAGCAATCCCAGCCAATCACACTGCGGGTACATTAGGCCAGACGGCAGCTTGACTCCACTGCACTAACCCTACCACCCCCCAAACACCCCGCCCCTCTCTCCTCCCACCCCTCCAAATGTCCACCTCTCTCACCCCTGTCTCTCCCTTGATGTTGCATGTCTCTCTCTCTCTCTCTCTCTCTCTCTTAGCCCTTTTTATCCTGTTGCTCGTCTCCCGCCCACAGCTTAGTTACATTACTGACTCTTTGTCTCAGACTACTGTATGCTGTAAATCAAAAACCAACACTTTATACATTCAAACTGTGCACATTTACTGGACAATTTCACCATTTTTAAAGCTGCTCTCATTGATATTGGATGTTATTGATGGATCAAATAACAATATGTAAAAGGTGTTGCTTGGAGTTACAGACTTACAGAGAATTATTACTAACTCTGCAGCTCCTCTCAGAGTGTTCTAACGCCTCTCATCTCATTGTTTTAGTGTTCTGGCAACTTTACTTTTTTTCAGTTCAGTTCTCGTCAATCTAGTTTTCTGCCACATTAGGCAGCAGAATTTTCTTTAAAAAAGTCCTTGTATTCTAATTCTTTGGCCCAAAACAACAGACAAAGTTAGCAACTTGCTGGTTAACAAAGTGGAGCTTTAGCAAAGTTGGCACTGATTATTTAACTTAAATGTATCAGGTGGACAGAAAAATGACTTTACACATTAAAATTGTTTTGTCTTTGTTCTTTGTTAACAAGTTAGCCATAATGACCTCACAAGGTGATAAAATGTATTTTTGCATTGCCCTCAAGTGTCAAACAAAATCAGTTAAGGCATGTTTAATGGCAACATGCAGTAAAAGAAGTACTAGTGACATGTATTTATGTGTCATTGTACAAAAACATGAAATGTTTAAAACGTCTTTTGTTGTCGCCTTTTTATCAAACCTAATATAAAATAGCGGTTAAACATGGCGGACTCCATGGAAGTGGACCTGCTCTCATTTTAGATATAAAGGACTCATTTTATGACAACAAAAACAAACAATTCATTTGCTCATGTTATTATACTCTAATGAAATTCATGATACTTGTGAATATTGTATTCCATTTCTCCCAATAAATAATCCTAAATCTTACAAACTGGACCTTTAATTAATTTGAAGCTTGTTCCTTATTATGTTATCTGCATATGGTAACTATGTATAGGCAAAGTTAGGGAAGACTGTGCTTTTAGCAAATTAACTTAAAGTATAATGGTATAGGTATAGTAAGGGTTAGGCAACTAAAACATTTAATGAGGTTGTGGTTGCAGATCTTAAAAAAGGCAAATATTCCTTTCAGGTGTCTAAACACAGACTCCAGTCTCCAGCATTATTCTCCATGCCCATTGGCCACCCTGATCTCCACACCCTTACTTTACACCTGGCTACATAAAAGCCACTCTACTTCCTGCACTGGCATTGAATGTTGGCATGTTGCTGGCGGCTGTGGCTCAGGAGGTAGAACCACTAATCAGATGATTGGTGGTTCAATCCTCTAGACTGCATGTTGAAGTGTCCTTGGGCAATATACTGAACCCCAAATTGCTCCCGAAGGCTGTGCCATCAGTGTGTGAATGTGTATGAATGGTTAGCTCCCAAAAACTGATGAGCAGTTGGCACCTTGTATGGCAGCTAATGCCATCAGTGTATGAATGTGTGTGAATGTGTGAATGAGATATGTAGTGTAAAAGAGCTTAGAGTGGTGAGAAGACTAGAATTTACTGGACATCACCAGATAATAAATGGTATACAGTAAATGTAATTCTTTGGATGCTAGGCTGCCCTTTTATAATTCTTCACTAGCTAATTTTTTCATTAAACTCCGACTCTCTGTGTATCTCCTGTTTCAGTTCTGTATCTCTTTTCATTCCTCTTTACTGAATCAGAAGATCACAGGGTCCACTGCTTAGCACCCACATTATTTGTCTTAAATAGCTGGCATGGCAGGTCTAATCTGTGGTGGCAGACTTTTTTTTCCTTCACCAGACACAGACAGTGTAGTTTCTGCTCTATTTAATGATATTTTCACTCTAATTGGTGCCACAATGCAATCTTTCCAGGAAAAGTAAGAGACTGACAGAACATGGAGGACACCCAAGGACAATCCACATGGTGCAGATAGAATGTGCTAATACTATATGCCCGCAGGGGGAAAAGAAAAAAACAGTAATTACAGCTAAACAGCTGGCATGTCTGGGATTTTCAGTTTTAACACAACCCAAAATACAATTCTGAATTTAAAAAAACAAAAAACCTTATAACTTATAGCCTTACAAGTAATGTAAAGGTTTTATAACGCAGTATGAAACCTCTACATCTAAGACCTGAGATCTGTGATAAGATTCAAAGTACCATCACATTAGCTTCATTTTATATAATAACATACTGAGTTACTAAAAATAGATAATTGTCTGTAGTTGTCAGCTCAGAAGAATTCATTAGCAAAAATATACCTACATTTTAATTTATTTTCCTAAATAATGTTTTTTATTGTGCACTCCAGGGAACATTCAAATCATTCAAACCAGGATTAAGTTGTTTAGATTAAGAATGCTGTTTATGTGTATGTGTTTGTTTATCTGTTTGAGTGTCGAAATATGAGTGTGAATGTTTGGCTCAAGAGATTTAACAGCATGTACTCTACAGCTAAATGTACCAAGAATCGAGCCCTGTGGTACTCCACAGGTGACTTTAGTTGGCTATAATCTCTATGTAGTTATTACCAAATAGAACCAGAGGTTTTTCATTTAACAGTGGTGAAGCTCAGTGCCCTATCTTTAACTAACACTGATCATTGTAGCTCTCTGTAAGGTGGCCATCTTAAGTCATATGCTATCTAAGCCTGCCACAGCAAATTAAGTGTGGGGTACTCTGAAATCCACAGAGTGCCTATTCAACTGTCAGTGGGAAAAGCCAACAGAAGACTTCTGTCTGTATCCTTTCATCTATATCCTATAAGCCTTAAAACTAATCACATCAACTCAAGCATGATGTGTCTGTGGAGACTCTTCTGAGCAAGTCTTCTGAAAATGTGTGAGAACAAAAGAGAATGAGGAGGGGTAATATTCAGTAAAAAACACAAAGACGATTCAGATTTTCACATTATATTGGTGTTTATTTTAAATGTGCATACCTGTAGCTGGTATTTTAAAACATTAGTGAAACTATTGGTGCTGACATTTGCCTTGCTTCCACTTCCCATGAGAAAAAATGTTTACATTTTTACAATGTTCAACATCTGCAATTTCTTGAAGGTGCGAGGTTTTGTTTGTTTGTTTGTTTGATTTGCAAAATAAGAAAATTGTCCACCTCTTGATTTGTCTAGAAAACATTTGCAAAATCCAGATTTCTCAATGTCCATACTCATGGCTAAAATGCAAGACTCTTTGTGGGTAACCTGTTGCGTACCTGCACGTGCTCAACCCAGGGCATTCGAGAGTACATACTATAAAACCACTAAGACCTTTGTTGTTTTAGTCTGATGTGCAAACAAAGAACAGTTCTGGACTTGACTTTACTCTGAAAGCTCCATTTGTGCTGTGAAGCAGATTTTCTACTAATTGTAACCAAGTGTTTACAATGTTAAACGCAGGTAACAGTCATGTTCATTCAATTTTCTGTCCAAAATGATTAAGCGAAGATAAACTAATGTTAAATATTGCATACAACACATCTAAATTTTCTATCTTAATGTAAAATGTAACTTGCATTCAGTATTCTGTGATGTTTTAAATTCTATTTGTGAGTTAACTTTTCCTTCCAATATAAAACTGGGTAAGCTGTATTCTGGTGGGTTCTTCTTTCACTACATCCTTGTGTGTGTATGTATGCGTGTGTGTGTGTCCGCGTGCATTGTGCAGAAAAGTGCACGGTGTGTTGGTGTGTGTGTTCGCGTCTGCTTGTCTGACCGTGTTGTGTTCCAGTAATGACATCGGAAGCTGGCAGGGCTTCATGTCTCCCAGGCTGCATTCAGAGGGACTAGGCAGCTTCCCCAGACTGGGCTGTCGGGGTAAAATGGACTGGGCCACTGAATCGGCAAACAGAAGAGCAGAAAAGGCAGGAGAATGAGGGTGCAATGAGATAAGGCAGTGAGAGAGAGATGGCGAGGGGATGAAGGAAGGGGAAAACAGAGACGAGCACAGCCAAAAAAATTGACGTGTAAAGGCAAAGGGGAGGCGTTAGGGCAAAAGTAGCCGGACAACATGAGATCTGAGGTTGGAGGGGCACAAATTGAGGACAAATTGAGGCTCGGGTGGGGGCAGAATTTTGTGGGATGAGGGATGAGAGAGCCTGAGGAGGGGTGAGAAAGTGGAGGACAAGTGAATGGAGACTGAGGAGTGATGGGGAAGATAGAAGAAGCCCAGAGGATATAGAGGCGGGCAGCAGAATAGGTTTGGCTGACATTCAGGCATGTGGAGGGCCAGGGGGGTGACAGGGGAGCATTGTAAATGAAGCAAAAGGGAGACAGAGAGGCGGGGGACAGAGGGGACAGTTTGGGTGAGAGCGAAAGGGGTGGGCCGGCAGTAGATTTGGCTGGTATGACTGGGAGATGATGGGGATCTTGCCCGGACCAGCTAAACAGTCTGTTATGTTTTCATTAACCACAGGAGATTGTCAGCGAGGCGGGGCAGCGGGCAGCGAGAGTGTCTAAAATTAAATGGATGAGGCTTCATCACTGGGGAGAACTTCCCTCATTACACAGACAAGAGACACAATGAGAGCTCACACAGTTGGATCCATTGTTCTGAAGCAGCAGTGCCAGGTCACACTATCCTGCAAAGCATCCAAAGCATACTTTAGCAAGAACAAAAGAATAAAAGTTCCTACTGAGTGTGATCAGTTAGATTTAGGGCTTCAGACAGCTTTGCCCCTTGGCAGCTACAAATGAAATCAAGAGAGAATGAAAATAAAATTACTGTGAGGTGACGTCAGTAAACAACACACGGAATGCTAATGTTTACCATTCCTGGCTGATGTTACTCAGTATGTTACGTATTATATGAGGGCTTACTAGGAACCCTGTTTATAGACAAAAACATCAATGCTGGACCTGCAAATCTATATAACATACAACAACTTTATGTCCCATGTCAATATTTCTGAGATTTACAATTGTTTTGCAAGTATCTGCACATGACAACTACAATATGGTCCACATACATCCATCACATGACATGAAACCACCTGAACCACCTGACTGCATTCTCTCTTACTTCTGCTGAGTTTTTTTAGTGTCTTTCAGCTAATTGTTTTATATTTAATTGGACTATTTTGGTTTAATGGACTAGCTGGTGAACATAATGGAGCATTTAGTTGCTGAAGGACCATGCATTTCCTTCAAGAGTTGGTGGAGATGAAAACAGAGGCTAAAAGGAAATTGTATCATAAATTCTAGCTATGGTTAAGATTTTGATTACAGTTAATTAAAAGGCAAACATTTATTACAGGTCTAGGAAAGAGTGGAACCTCCTTCATGAACAACATGCCCATCCACCACTCCACACCGTTACCTCTGCCACACCCTACTGTACTTTCTACATTGGAACTTACCATCAGCAATGGTGAGATATGGAATTGTCTAATATTGGCACAACTCTACAAGGCTCTTACTAAAGTATTGCAGTAAGATGCTTGGTTGTTCAGCTGAGAGTTCAGTAAGGGCATTTTCCCACATACAGTATAAATGAAAAAGATTGATTAAAAAACATCTGAAAATGAACTAATGCAGCTGTTTACTACAATTAAAATTACAGAAACAATCACTGCTGTCAAGCCATCTGATTTCAGACCACCAGTTGTTTCTTATAATGACTTATAATTATAATGTTGCTGCTGTTCATACTTACCTTGCAATGTCCCCTGTGAAATCTCCCAGTCAGCTCCCATATGAGCTCTGGTGAAGTTAGTGTTACTAAGCAAGTAATTGTCAAAGGAAACAACTTATATATATGCTTACTTATAAAACTATATGCTTAATAAATATATAATCTTTATTATATACAGTGCTGTGTAATGTTAGAAACAAACCTGCTATTCTAGATAGATATGCCTTTGTTACAAGGATATCTAGTAGCTGTTGACACATTGCAAAGTTTAGTGTAAGGCTCTGGTGAGGCTCAAACAGTGTTCACTTGGAACACAAATGTTTTCATCATGAATAAAACAGAACGACTTTACAGTCAGCTGGATTACTAATCAACCAGTCATGGTCCCTTGTTGTTGGCCTAAGCGTCCGAATGCCCCCCAAGTGTGCACTTTAGTGTGAACTTTGAGCAAAGATCAACCCAAAGATTCTCAAAGAAGTTATTGGTATTGGACTCAAAGAGTAACATGCTCATTGGAGCAAATTTGGGGGGATGGGTAAATTTCAACAATATGCAAATGTACAATTTGGGAGAGAAACCAAGCATGCAAAGTTTGCAAGGTAAATTACACTGCAAAAACACTGGAAAATTAGCTTACTAGCAAACTTAAACTCAAACTGTATTCATTTATATATCACCTTTCATGCAAACATGCAGATGCCAATCTAAAAGCTCAGTAGTGAATGGTGAGACACCAAGTCTTAATGTGTCTTAAGTTTGTTTTTTAAAAATATCTATAGATAATCTTAAGGAAGGATGCATGGATTTTAAGATGGGAGTTATATGTGCCCTGTCTGGTCTTCTTCAGTACAGGCTGCAGAGTTCTGTACACGTTGTAGGCAGCCTAGTATTTTTTTGTAAGACGAGACAGAAGTGCATTTCAGTAATCAAGCCTCGAGATGATAAAAGCTTGAATTAGTTTTTCTGATTAGGAAAGGTCTGATTTTTTAATTCTTAGATGAAAAAATGTTGTTTAGGTTATATTTTTTTAAATGAGCCTCAATCAGAATTTAAAGTAACTTCAAGGTCCATTGAGAAATGAAAGTGGGAATGAAGGTGTCTCTCTGAGCTTTAGGCCTGAATATTTTTATTTTGGTCTTATTCTTATTCAGTTGTAGAAAATTATTTGCCATCCAGTCATTTATTCAGTCTAAGCTATTTACTAAGTTGTTAATTGGGCTGAGGTCATGAGGAGATATAGCAATGTACAACTGTGTGTCATCAGCATAGCTATGAAATTCAGGGTTATAGTTTCTGATGATGATACAGGTCAGGTATTTGAGCATAGTCAGTCTAAATTTAGCACTTACAGCAAGTCTTTCATTTTTATACTCATCTACTTCTTAAGAGGTAAGAAGCAGGATTCATTTTTACTAATGCTACTTTTCCTGCAGCACCAAGCTGTGTGCCATGACACACAAGAGAGGACACATTTACAAATATTATTCATAGGGGAAAGCATGTAAAAGGATTAAAGTATTATCAACTAAGACACATCTATCAATGCAACAGAAGCAGCATCAGTGCACAGATATCCTATCTGTCTAAAGTGTGCGTGGATCAAAAAAGAAGGACTGACAAAAGGTTAGAAAGGAGTGATGTGCTGTTGATGTACTGCGCTGTGATCTCCGGGTTGAAAAGAAGATGAAGGTTTCGTTACGTTTGAGACACATCAGAGAGACATCTCACATGGGATCTTCATCAGCTGACGATTCTTCACAGGACTGAGATGATACATATGTGTTTCAGTGACTGTGGGAAAAAAGTGTCACTATTCTTCCTTATGTTTGATCTTATCCACAAACCCAGATAGATCAAACTGCAGTCTTGGCATGGTATCATTAATGAGGAGCAGTAATTACAAACACAATACTTAAAAAACTTCCTCTTTGCTCACTATTAATATAGTTTGTGATGTTTTAGCAAAATACATCTGTAAATACTACATCTACATCTACAATACTTCAGTTTGAGTACTGAAAGTATAATTTACTGTGCACAACTTTGTTGTTGTTGTTCCAGCTGATACATGTCTGAAAAGCATAGCATGTAATCGAATTCTTCTGTAGTTTGTGAAATTCTGTAATTTGTGGCAGAACTCAGTCTTTGAGTTTGAACAACTTTTTATGTTTGTGCAGCAATGAAATAAAACCACGCTGCTCTGTAGGCTGAGGAAGCTCTGATCATTGCCGTCACGAAACGCCATCAAAAATCTATACGGTAATGTCAAACCCTGTCTAAAACCAAATTTATGACACGCTATATAATTGATTTATATCCGAGATGCAGCGTAAAACTCTCAAACCTGCATTCTTTCTAATGTCCAGCAGGGGCAGCTCTATTGGCTGCAACAAAATGTCAGATTGTTTAGAGTTGTATGGAGAAATGATCCTCCTCTTCACTTGATATATGACCTCAGTAAACAGTTTCTTCATAAGTTTATGTTCTGAATCCCTTATTTCAGGTCTTCTTTCACACAGCATGATGTTCATTTTGTAAATTATGGTCCCATTTAGAGTAAAATAAACGTCATTAAGTCAGTCTCGCAAAACTCAAATATCAAATACAAGATTCAAGATTCCATCACAGCATTAACTATTTCTCTCCTCAAATGTTTTCAGAAAAATATTATAGTTTTAATATTTACTGTTCCGCTGATGTTTGTGAGCAGGCAGGCCACCATCTTTCCATACATGAAAATTCAAGGCTTCCAATTGGTTGTCCATAAAACAGTGGGTGATGTTACAGTACAGTAGATTCACAATTGTCTAAAAGACCTTTCATCAACACATTCAAACAGTTATCCTCCAATAAATCCAAAACCTGTAAAGCATGATGAATGTTTTTATGTTCACGCTTAAGTACTTGATTAGATTATGAAAAGATGGCGGTCTTAATAAAAATATTTAATAAGCCAACACTGACTCGTAGTATGAGACTAGACGTGTTTACATTTTTCATATTTAACCAGAACTATGATCTTTCCACGACGTTAAGCAGTGTTTTTGTAGCCTAACACCACGCACACACAGGAAAGACAGCGTGAGCAGCACATTAACAGAGCAGCAGCTTCAGCTCTGCCTGTGTCTACACAGGATACACAGTATTGAATTTAGGTCACTCAGAGGCCAGGCCGCAATCACTGTACTGTAGTTATGTGTGGAAACGGAAGAAAATAGACACAAACATAAGCTTCAGCTTTTTTACACATGCACAGTGTGATATAAATAAAATGTGAGATGTTGCACGTTCTCACTCCTAACTCATCGAATATTGCAACTTGATGAGTGGCGCCATTTCTGGACTCATACAGCGTAATGTTTTGATGTGCCGTCAAAGTCAGGGGATTGAGTGAGAAAGGCTGCACATGGAGGAGGTGAAGTGGATGGGTCAAACAAACACAGACTTTCACCCAGATACTAACGTTCTTATTTTAACCCAAACCATGATCTTTTCCTAAACCAAATCATTTAGGAACGACAACATTATCATTCATTGCTGCCTGTGTCCTTCATAATTCATTCTGTTGGCTTGGTGAGGACATCAGGCACCAGCAGGCTGACAATATCATAAATGACATGCTTGTCATGAATAAAAAATGAAACGACTGCATTTTATAGAACCTAAACTGCTCATATTTTTTATAATATTCTAAGCAAAGCTCTGATCGCCTCAGCCTCAACGTCACTAAATGGGATTATTTCTGCACCCAGAGCAGCTCTGTCTTTGACGACCAAAACTTAACGGTATCTCACAGAACCTGCATGTTGTAATTTGGCGGTGATATGCTGAAAACAAATCTCCTGTAGGTGGTTCTGTTTTTTTTTTGTTTTTTTTCCACGACCTGAATCATGACACAGTGTGAAATAATTTATACATTGCAGGAAGGACTTGTAGACCCACCACATCCACTCAGCTCAGATTCATCCTTTCTAAATCCCATCAACTAAATCATGCCACTTCCTCTCAAGCTTTGTTTGTTTAATTCTGCCTGCGACATCCATCCCACACAGGACAACATCAGACTGATCAATCACTACGCTGCCTCACACTGCTGCCATTGTCAGTGCCCTCCCAGAGTCAAGGAACACACTGACAACCTCTGTTTGCATCCTTTCTCCGGGGCTTGAACGGGCCATATAGTCCTCTCTTTGTCCACCCCACCCGTATTGATGGAATCTGAAAGTAAGCAGATTTGCAACGGATATTAACAGTAGGCTTGCAGAACAATGGCGCGGAGAAGGACGGCACAAGGTTGAGAACAAATGTGTCCTTTATGTCCAGTGGGGGCCTTGTTCCAAGAATGGAGGGGAGGAGAGGATAGGGAAATGTATGAGGAGGGGTGTATTCACACCGCAGATAGAAATGAGAATTTCAGATGTGAGTCAGACACCACCATGAGCTCATATTGACAGCCAGACTGTCTCGGAAGGCCCAGCATGCTGACAGAGATTAAAGGAGGACATCACACACACACACACACACACACACACACCAAACATATTCTGCTCCTCCAAACGAGCAGCTCGGGAGTCTGCGCTGTACATCTATATCTTCAGCTTCAGTCTTCCCCTTCTCACTGGCAATAAGGGAGCTTTTACTCCTCCCTCGATGGCTCCATCCTTCCATTCTTCTGACAGCATCATGGGGGGTGTTGTTGGTTGGAACTGCGGGGAGTCTCTTCAGACACACAGTTTCCATTCTAGCCTGCAGGAATGCAACACCTCTGCAGGGTCAAAAGAAAAGTTGCTCTGACATGTTTTTATGTCTTTCTTCTCTGCGTCGTTAACTGAGCAATTTTTAAATGACAATAACGCTTTCATTTTGTCAGCTTGTTGGTCTTCTTGTTGGATGTTTGAGGGTTGTGTTGAGACCTGACATGAAACTATATTTTAGAATCTTGATGGATTGTTTGCAATGGTGACACAGATGCCAGTCAGCATTCATACTATCTTATTTATTTTATGGCTATATTTGGCTTGATGCTTGGGGTGGAGCTCAATTAGTAACATACAGTAGATGAGTGATACCACCCATGACTTTTTTTCTGTTCCATCCAATCCAATTGTGATAATTCATTCATTCATTCATTCATACAATGGGCACTAGATTTCACTATATCGACATCTATGAATGCCTTTATTTTATGATTATTATTAGATGCGATTATGAAAATCACTGAATTACAGTAAATATTATAGGATATAAAAGTGACTCATAGTGAGTGGTGGAATCAACAAAGACCCCCTCATGCCATTGTTCCAAAGAAGCAATGATCTCTATATATTCTACACACACAGGGTATTGAAGCAAGACAATGTGTAACACCATAAAACAATTGTTTGTCATTCCTGTTTTTATGTTTAACAATATGTATTTATTACCATATTTATTAATGATGGAGCGTCATTTTTCTTATTGTTAGTGTTAATCAGCTTACTTGATACTGTGGAGAAAGAAAATGTATTTTACGAAGCAAATGAAGCGAGATCTATCGCTGGAAAGAAAATCTGAGAGAGACATTGTGTTTAGCCTGAAGGAAGGAATCGTTTACTTCTGGACGATACTTAACACGGTGCAGTGTCACTAAAAAAAATATATGTTCTAATATTAACTTTTGAAAGAATGAATAACATGTCCTTTTTCTTAGAAATGTTAACTTCAAAGACAATACAACACATTGTTGCCCAGTAAATGCACTCAGGAGGTTGGTTGTTACATCCTTACTTGGTCTGGCATGACCAGTAGCTTATGGTGACTATTTTAGAAAAATGTAGATATCACTGTATAAAATACAATACTGAGACAGTTTGTTGACTTTATTACTCTTCCTTACTTGTCCTATTGTTACACTGTGTTTTAATAATTCACCACTATTCAGTAAATGGGCTCACTTCAAGGTCCAGGTTCATTAGTGTATAATCATCTGAAAATAAGAATCGTTGTGTTCTTGTTACCTTAGAATGAGACTTTTCTATCTACAGACACCACAGGTCCTCTACCACACAGTCCACCATGTTGAATGTTTCTACAGTAGCCCAGAAAGGACAAACTAAACACTAACTCTATATAGGGTCACATTTTCACCTGTTTCACATTCATTGTAGTTTCTCTGTCTTACTAGGAAGGAGGGTACAGTGAGGGGTTGCAATCAGTATCTATATTGCTAGGTTCCACTGAATCCTACAAATTGGTCCTTTAAATAAAGGCGTGCAAAAATAAAGTTTATTTTTTACCCATTTACAGTTACAATTGAGCACCTACAGTGAATCTAGATCTGACTTAATCAGTTATTTTAATTCACTGTAGATTCAGAAGAATTAAAGACATTACCATTCCCTTGTTTAACTATACAGCTTAGCAGCAAAATAATATGTAATGATGTTGTTTATGAGACAAAATCCTACGACCTTTATAAATACTAGCAAAAGCTGTTATCTTACGGCATAAATTAGTAGCTTCTTGTGTCTCGGTTGAGCATATTTTAGTAAATGAGCAGGGATACCATCTCTTGTTTTAGCACTCCTGTGGAGAAGTACAGGTGTTGTAGTTGGGGGCGAATGTGTGTGGGTGTTCAGCTCTTCACTGTGAACTGTTTATGTTTTTAAAATCCTATTTATTTCTCTATGAATAAAAACACCTTTAAAATACTTCATATGTAAAACAGTTATAAAAATTCAAACAGTAAGTCAAATATAGGCACAGCTGGCAGATATTAGGGGCAGGTGGTGGCAGCAATGGGTTACACATACGTACAGTAACTGCACATAAGCAATTGAGGAAGGCAAACTTGTGGTATTTGGACAAGCAATTTTCTACTTGAATGTTGGGTGCAGAAGAGGTGAAAACTGATGCATCCATTTGCCAAGTGCCCTCTCTGAATATTTACTATCATTAAAAAGTTCTACATGCAGGACTTTTTCAACATGTCTGGGGGACAATGAAGTGTCTGCAGGCTGAACAGGCGGAGGGGAAGTACAGGAGTTACAACTGAGTAACTGTAACTGTAAATGTGCACTCTGAGCACTCTGTGTGTGTGTGTGTGTGTGTGTGTGTGTAACTGTGTGTCAGACTATTAGAATGTGATGGTCAAATTTTGAAGCCACAGCAGAGACAGATGGTGAGCTCTCACTAATTTTTTTAGCAGCCAAGGAAAGAAAGTCACACGGAGAAAGAGCGGTGTGTGCGTGGCAGAAATATCATTCAAGACCATTTCCTAATTAAAATCTAAACTGAAGTTAGTATTTCATTTTAGTGAGATTAGAGTATTATGTAGTTCACACGGTGTTCTTTTTCTCCCCCCAAAAAGTTATTGTGCTCAAATGTTTTCTTTTTATCAGGCTACAACCTGTTTTTTTCATCCCAGGTTGTTAAATTCTGACGTTTTGTCAGGCCTCACACAGACACTTACTGTACCCTTTGGTGTCAGTATGAGACGCACTGACCTTTCTGCCAAAGACAACATGTGGTCACAGATGGGTTAGATAGGCACCTAAACCACTGGTTTACATTACATCACATGAATCATGTGACAAGAGTGACAGCATTCACTTGACACACTTTGAAACAACTCTTCTGGTTTCACATGGGTAATGTAAAGTAGGATGTTCATCCCATTAAAGCCCCACATCAGCAGGACAAACACAGTTGTTCTGGTGTTCTGACTGGGACTCTTGCATGGTTGGTGGATGTGGATGACAACTACCGTGTCACTTTAAGAAGACATAAAACAGAAAAATGTTGTTTTCTGATATTGAGTTGTGTACTTAAATGAATATCTTAACATGATTATGTATTTACTTTTCTTTTTAACAGCCCAGAACCTGGAGACACCAAAACCCTTTAAAGACCTTTAAGAACCTTGTGAGGGTCAAGTATTAGATTCTTCTTACTGAAAACCCTACTCAAACCTACTTTCTCTCTCTCTCTCTCTCTCTCTCTCTCTCTCTCTCTCTCTCTCTCTCTCTCTCTCTCTCTCTCTCTCACTTTAAAAGGACATTTTTCCTCTTTGCCAAGCGCTTTCTCATGGTGAAACTGTTGGGTCTCTGTAAATAATATTATGAAGAGTACGGTCTAGACCTGCTCTGCATGAAAAGTGTCATGTTATGATATGGTGCTATATAAATACAATTGAATTGAATTGAAATGAAAGTACACTATGACGCTTAAGCATTATTGTATGCACTGGTGAGCAAGGCAGCTGTGTGACCAACAACAATGGAAGAAATGGCTGTGATGATGAATATAGCTTTTCTTTTTGGCTTCTGAACTGTTTGGCTCTGTATTGTACCCTCATCTCTGCTCAATGCTCATAAGTCCTCTGGTATACTGCGCCTTCTTGGTTCTAACTGCTGGTTTCACCTTCCTCTACTTTCCACAAACACACATCTTCATTTGTCCAACTGCTGTTTTCTTTAGTTTTTCACTTTGGGGATGACAGAGGAGGATAAATTAGAGGTCCGGTTTAGGTGCCACTAAACAATACAAACTGAACCTTTAAAATAACTTTGGTGTTGCATTTGTTGGGGACTATTTTCAGCTGTGGATTAATACACATAGTTCAACTATGTATTTATGGCAGCCGGCCAAAGCTGCGATGTATGTGGGAGTGAGTGAAACTACTGTCTCATCTAGTGCAACAGTGGAAAAAAGAAAAATCTAGAACATGGCCAGGGGTGTTCTTTACAAAGCAGATATGTCTGTACTTCAGTCCTGGCCACAGAGCTCTGATTGGCTCAGTTACCTAAATTCAGCTGTGGAAACAGCCATTCACAAGCACGACACTCTATTTTGAATCATTCACAAAAAAAAAAGCTGAGCTGCAATTCAGACACTGTGAAGATGATGCTGGTCACTAAAATCATTTGTGTTTGCCATGAGAGTTTAGTACTCACGACATTTTATGGTACAGAAGTCAGACTCAGAATCAGAAGTACTTTATTAATCCCCGTAGGGAAATTGTTTAAACCCAGTGTACTCAGTACTTGTGCATCAAACATTGTTTGTAGGAGTCGTGTCGCATGATGGTGTTGTGACACAGAGGTCAAATCTCAGTAGTGAACGCTGGAGATGTAGACATCAGTTGAACACATTTAAATTTCAGTCCAAAGAGAAGAATCAACTATTTTATAACTTAGATAAATAACGTCAGTATACTGTGATATAAATCTCTCAAAGGAGTTTCTTAAAATAAAGGAAAAGAAATAAAAAAAGATTAGGTGAAATCTCTCATCTAGAAATAACTGCAGTGTGACTTGCTTCCTGCTCATCTCCAGGGGTATATCCATGTCACCATACCCACAAAGCTCCAGAAACTTTTAAGTCTTCTAAATCTTTCTAATGGGCAGAAAGTCACAGATCCCTGTGGGGCTGCCTCTTACTTCTGTCTGTGTGTCTGACAAGGTCAGAGCACGAATCCTCATCAGGCAGACAGGGACAGTCTGAACTCATCCCAAAGCACCACAGCCACTGTGATACCATCAGAGATGTATTATACTAGTGTTAAACCATACCAATGGCCCAGTAGCCCAACAGCCATTGAGTGGCAACTAACCGGTTAAAGAAAAACGCCAAATGACATGAGGCTCCATATGTCTCTAACCTCTGTTAGTCTCTGTTATGTCTTTGAATCCCTCTAAATCCTAAATTCCACCAGACACGACTGCAACACGTTCCTCCAACGCCAACACTTGTGATTCCACCATAAGTGCTGTGGTGCATTTCAGAGGCGTACTGGCTAACAGCAACATGATCTTTGGCAGCAAGCCATCCTCAGACATGACAGCCGGGTGCTTTTTCTACTAAACTGAAGAGAAGCATCACACATGAGTCGGTTGCCTATCTGGAGGAATTGGTCCCAACACGCTTCATCTTCTACTTCAGGATGCTAGCTTGCAAAGCCGTTAGCGAAGTGTGTATACAAATTAACCAATAGACTGACATGCGTAACCAGTTAAAAATATCCTTGATGGCTATAGTTAACTGTTAATATCTGTAATATATTACATCCCCTCGCCTCACCCTCTCTTTGTTAGCGTGAAGGAGATCTTGCCTTCGAAAATCAACAAGAAAGGCCCTAATAAGTCTTTAAAATGCTGATCTCCTGACTTGTCCTGTAGTGCTTCCAGCAGGTCAAAATTGTTACAATTACCTGTGATCATTACATCTACAACATGGACTGACACAAATCCCCAGATGATGTATCGTCATGATGACGATGGTGTAACATTTCATTTAGTGCAGGTCATAATTCTAAATGTCGAGTTCTTTGGTTTATGAACAAAAACCTGCAAAGTGACATTTCCATCAGCCTCAGCTGTAAAATAAGATGGAGAACTCGGGACACATTATACGTGCTAAACATCAGCATGTTAACATTGTCATTGCGGCATGTTAGCAGGCTAATGTCAGTATTTAAAGCACTGCTGTGTCTAAGTACAGTCTCAGAGAGCCACAAGCATGGCTGTAGACTCTTGTTATAGCTATAGATAACTACAGTTGCTGGGTGTCCTTTGCCCCCTCACTTTGTAGTATCTGTAACTAAATGTATGCTGTAATGTGTCAGTCATTCTAATCTTAGGGCAAATTGCATTCTTAAATAAAGGTTCAAATCTAGTAAATAGACACACTGACGTACACCCACATCACCACCTTTGTTTAACCTTTCGTTGCTAAGGAAATCCCCACTGAACACTCCAGGAACGCACCAATAGATCTGTTTAGGACTGCACAGCTTGCATTCATGCATTCAAGTAAAAGGTATCACTTTGAGCAGAAACATTTTTCAAATGGTACAATAAAGGCATAAATAATACAACTAGAAGAACATGAGATATTAGTCTAGAAAATATCCACCTTTGGGGTTAAGAATAGGACATTGTTGGCATTGTCAAGACATTTCATTATGTAAATCACTGAAATGCTGACATGGACAAAATGATCCAAATTCATGTTTTAAAAGAAAATTGATAAGACCGTCACCTTTAATGAGTACAGCCACTGATTACAGTTTATTATTATTCAGTCTGAACCTGTTGATTATGATTTAGCATCTGAGGACAACGGCCTGGACCTCAGGTGTGGCCAGTGATATCTGGGCTAAGACTCTCCCAGCTGCCTGACAGGAAAACCAGGAAAAGTCTTCCTCTACTGATTCTGCATTCATATGAGGTTTACGATAGATATTATAGGAATGTATTTCAGGAAGCATTATGGTGCACTCCAATGTATTTGCTGTTAGTAGTGTCTAAACATACCTTCTACAGGACAAGGTTATTTAAATGTTTTGTCCATATTTGTATTAAAAATTTGTATCTAGACTTAAAAAGGTTCAGAAAAATCATCAAACTCCAACATGTTCACTCAACATTTGTTTTTTATTTGTTAATTTTAAAGCAAATATTAAATCTAATAGGAAATCTGAAATTTCTGATGATCAGGAGTGCAGAAAGAATATTTAGTTCATAAAGTTAAAAGCAAGTTAAAAGGCAATAATCATCTTCCAGCAGGTCTTATCTTCACAACAGATGCATTAAAATCAACAAGCTTCCAGAAAGTGCACATGCCAACAGTACATGGATATAACTGCCAGATGTGTTCATGTGTTTAGTAATGAGAAGGGACTGATCCAGGTCTACCCCTCTCCATATCAGTGAGTGTAGAAAAGCACGTGTCCAGGCTGAGCTTCTGTTCAAACCAGTGTAATCCTCCTTTACTGGCATGCTGATTGTCGTTCAGTGGAGCATGATGGCAAAGCAACGCTCCGAGGACCGTCAGGCTTTGTGAGGCGGAGTCCTCTCTGCATTGTTCTTCTCTGCCCTCTCAGGCTTCCACCTGTTCTTGACCTCACACTGTCCACCTCCAGTCTGTTGACCTTTGACCCTGGCCAATCAGAAACAGTCAGGAACCTCTTGACCACCTCTTGACCTTTGGAGAGTGAGACGGGTGGTTTGTTGTTGTTGTGGTGTGTGTATGGTATGTGTGTGTGTGGTGTGTGTGTGTTTGGGCTGCAGTCTGACCCTTTCTGACCAATGACCGGTGGCTGCATTACTAACCAGCAGCTCCCTGATGAATCCAACTTAAAGTGTTCAAAGTCAAAGACAGATTTACTACTGTTTGTTCAGCAAGCAGCACACACACACACACACACACACACACACACACACACACACACACACACACACGAACCTAAAACATAGAAACCTGAATAAAGTAGTCTCAGAAAAAGTAGAAGTGAAAACATTTACACGTTCAGGGTTATGATCCCAAACATCTTTTTAAAAGTTTTTTTTTAAATTTTTTTTTACCAAAAGCATCGAGGATCAACTCCCACAGGACAGCAGTTTAAAGTCCTCATGCAGAGGCACGCTGTCCTAAAAATACTCAAAGCTTTTTTGTTTTTCAGGTCTAATAAAAGACAGGCCCCTCAGCTAATTCTAGGTTTTTGAATGCTGAGCATGCTAACATGTTAAACTATCATGTAAATATTATATCTACAAAATAAATGATAGCGCGCTGACATTAACAAAGAACTCAAATGAAAAAAAAAAAAATTTGAACAGTTATATAATTCAACTCAAATTTGAACAAATGAAATCTCCATATCATCCAGACTTTTGTTACTTTGTGATAAGCCTCACAGGAACACAGAGACCAGTGTCCAGGAGGTGAAAACAAAATGCCGCATGCTCGGCCATGTACGACGTTGTTGTTGCCGTTGCCGTCTTCTGAAGTTGTGAAAATGATGAACAATGAATGGATTAACCAGTGAGACGACCTGTAAATAAAATTCCAACATATACATCTGAATAAGTCACATTCGTCTCAATATGTTCACATGAACAAGTCTTAGCTACCTCTCTAGCTAACACAGCCAAACACCTCAGTGACACGAAGAGTGTGTCCCGTAAAGAGGAAGATCTGGATTCACACCACCAGCAGGAATGTCAAACACAATGAATGTGAAGCACGCCTGTTTTTTTCAGACACATTTTCAATTTTGAAAGTGTGCTAATAAATAACTAAAACAAAGATTTGAATCAGTGACAAATACACAGTATATCATATCTGTGCGCAGCTTTGATAATTAGTAATCTTTAATCCCAAATATCTTCAGTTCAGAGGAGCTGCAGAGCCCGGTGATCAAGTAAAATACTTCAAATATAGGGCCACGTGCATGAAATTCTGTAATCTGTATTCTAGTTCATGTTTTTACAAACAAAGTTGACCTTTAATGTCAGAACTGAAATGATTACTCAGTTCGACAATGCCCAGTTTTGAATGATAAATGCTGCAGACAATGGTTTTCTTATTTCTTTTTGGGAACATGCTGCAGGATTAGGAGACGGCATCAGACAGGTACATATGAGGGTGGCAACGGCTGAGTGTGAGACCAGGCTGGCCCTACCAGGATAAACATGTACTGTATGTTAGCACACTCTCTGCTACTGCCTCCTACAATCTGGAAAGATCTAACTATTCACTTCCTGACCACATAAAGACACTGCAAATGCAAATATGATATTTACTGGACCAGACAAACAACAATCCATCCCTGCAGCTAGTATAGCAAAAATAAATAAGTAATAAATAAGTAAATATAACCAAAATATGTGACACTGACTTTACAGACACAAATGCAGTAACAGACTCTGGAATATGTCTTAAAGGCAGACTCGTATGTGTGTATTTGAGGGGCAGTTACTGAGCTGATTTAATGCTTTCAGAGTGAAGCTATCACATCACACTCAGCTCCTCTTTAGTGCCGAGGGTCTCCTGTCTCCTCCATCAACATCTGGTCCAACATCTGGTGACGTAACACAACACTCTGCAGGTCGTTTTGGAGCAAAAACCTCACGTATGATTCGCGGCCTACAGATGTGCTGATTCACAGCCTCACTGAAGGATTTCGGATGAAAACAAGAAACTTGTTCACAAAGGTTCTCCTAAGCCATACACACTGATCTAGAGGCAGTAGTAAAATGACACAGATCCAGCTGAAATGCATCTTTAATGAATTGTCACCTGATATGACATAGCTGCAGCAGAGGCTCTCCTGCCCCCTGGTGGCTGCTTCTGACTCTCTGAGCTCCATGAATGCTGTTGTCCAAAGTGGACCTGGTTCCTCGGCAGGTCCAGATGAAGTGAATGCAGCCCAGTTTCAGCTTCAACCATGAAGTCTCACCCATTACTTACATGTAGACCAAACAGAACTATTCCTGGCTTCATTCACTTCATCCAACAGTGCGCTCTGTGTGGGTGCTTCAATAACATTCACCTCTTGACCAGGGCAGGATAGGACTGCTCAACAAACACACACTCCACACACACACACCCCTCCGCTCATCATTAGCCAGCACTCACTCAGTCAGTGTGTGCAGTGTTGTGCTGATGAGGTGCTGCTTTTTACTCCACTGTTCACTGATGCGACAGCTACATTAAAGATGCTAAACATATCATCAATACAATGCTACCTAACACTATTCTAATACCAATCTCTCATTCTACCTAATAATTACTTTTGGCATTTTAAGCATCTTTTAATCTTAATACTTTTATAGAGGCATGAGTTAACCCTTTATGGGGTACTCATTAAAATACTTTAAAAAAAAAAAAATCAACCCTGGAGTGTTATTGGTGGTTATAAGAAGACATTAATTTAAAAGGCTACAAATCAAAGTCAAAGAAGGTACTATATTCATTCGCCCACCTAGCGTAAAAAACATTTATTTCCAAATTAACAATCAGACACGTCTTAAGGAACTTATGACACTTATTTCAAAATATCAAAAAATGTGAGAGTTAGGGTTAAAGTAGGATCCATTGGAGGCCACACTTCGACGTAGCCTGACATTCACTGATTGGCTGGAGAAAGTCACGTGATTCTGCTCCTTCACTGAGAGACGTGGGGCACCATTTTAAAAGCCTGTGGAAGTGACCATATATGGTTCCTCACCTGATAGAGGGTTAAGCCGGAGAGGAAGGCGTGTTTGGACCAGTGAACGGACCTATTTTGGACTTAGAACACAAAGTGTAAAGTGGACTTGGACTCGACTTTGAACTAAACATCCACATGGAAGATGTGTTATGTAGAACTTTTACGTATTGAGTATTTTTAATTATGAGGTATTGCTAAATTGAGTAAAGGACCTTGGGTCATTTTCCTTTAGTGGAAAACACTTGATTAATCTCTTCTGTGTCTCCAGAGGATATTTGACAGATTGTGTTTGGTGACTTTACATTTAGAGTTATAAAGATGTGGATATTTACCAGTGAAGTGCCAAATAAAAGCAGGTAAACTTCCTTATTTGTCTTTTCAATGGTCCACACACCTTTCTGTCCTGATTGTCTCATCGGCTGCGCACATTTTTAAAACATTATTTTGGATCTTTGAGCTTAGAGAAGGCTCTCTGACTGATTGCATTATTGCATTAAGAGTAGGTCTTGTGATTTTGGAGCCATGGACAGGATAATAATTGTCTCTGCTTTTTTGATATTTACTGTCCTTATTTTTCATTTTTTTGCCATTTGGTCTCTTAAAAAGCTCCAAACGTATGATAATGGAATACAAACTGGCTGAACTATCCCTTTATGTGTGTGCCAAGGAAGAGAGGGTACATATGGATACACTACATCCACCAGAAATCTGCTACTGTTTAGCCAGGAATGTATGGGTCGTGCTGTTCGATGCTTGTACAGACTCAAACGTTTGTCTGTGTTGGCTCTGCATTGGGCACAGTAACTGTTGTTCTTTTTGAATATTCCAGGAGACCTTGAGGTTTTAAACATCATATTTTCTCTTACCCTTGGTCCTTCACTTTATCTTTGGACTCTGCAGCTACCTCTGCAGACAAAATGGCCTTATTTCCTGAAAACAGCCTCTTTATACCATGGACGTGTTGAGCTGAAATGAGAAAGGTTAATGTATTCTAAGCTGTTTGACCTTAAGTTTTCTTGGTTTAACAGAGCACCAGTGACCCACCTGAATCCTGCGTGATGACTAAGAAGTTCATCTATCCCAAGTGATAGGCTGTAAGATGTGAAATTTTCGGAAAGACGTGTATTACTGTACGAGTCCTTTCAATGACAGGCATGAATACAGACAACTCTTTGTTCTTAAACAGAGACTGGACTGGAAACTTGGTTTTGAGAGCCAGAAACGAACCAAGCCATCACTGAGTCACTTATGTTGTTCAATGATCCTCTCAGCCCCCCGTTAGTCATGTTTCCAGCCATAAAACGTGACTTTGAGCTGCACCAATCAATATTTTTATACGGACAATGGAACAAACCACTACTATGTGTAGTGTGACAGGGGTCACTTGTAGTGATGAACACACAGAGAATACTCACCTGAGTCTGAACTTCTCCCATCACTCTACGGAGGGTTTTAGCTTATTTGAGCTTATTGAGTTTTGTGACTCTCATCAGCTTAGATTCCAGCAGCCGCAACTAATGGCAAAGAGTTATTATTGAACTTACATTTGTGAAGTGACACTTGACACAATATTTGAACTCCTTTTTGAATTTCAACTCAAGCATAGGAGTTCAAGGATCTCTGCATCTTGTTCACGAGTGACGCAAAAATGGAGCCCAAGATGGAGCGGTGCATTGAGCATCCTGCTAAACCTGCTGCCATCACGACCCCACTTCGTGACTTAAATTATGTTGAAGTTGGTTGGATGAAGATTTCTGGGTTTATCTGGGTGTGATGAATCCAAGCACAGAACTATATTTAAGAGTATATTGTAACAATGGGTGCCCAAAGTTTTTGAACGCTCATTGTCAAAGCAACAGTCCAAAGTTCAAAGATATTCAGTTTACGATGATATCAAGCAGACAGGCAGCAGGGTCTCATATTTAAGCTGAAGATAGTTTGTTTGTTTTTTGGCATTTTTGCTTGATACATAACTCCAATCAATCATTATAAATTATAATTATTGACTCACATTCTCGTTAGTTAGATGATTAGTTCATCAAGTCCTTGTGCACTTGTTCAACACATTTTTAGATATTTCTTTCAGTGGGAGCTCTGATTGGCCAGACGACATGAGTTAGGTTGGAGGTCAGTTCATATTCATGGTCGAAAAGAAACAAAATGGAACATGTAAATGTTAAAGTGTCACTGTGAATCAATGAATTGAGATTGAAAATGACAAATTTATATTTAAAAAGATTTGTAAATCAAATGTGATTACTTACAATATTTTATTTTTTTATGCTACTTTTTATATGAATAAATGAGGAAACAGAATTATTGCATTTCATTATGTACCATTTCAATTGTATAATTTATTTATAATAGTTTTTATTGCTCATATTAATTTACTGCTCCATATTATCATTATCTCTCAATCTTTGGGCACTTCTAGTTTGATCATACAGGAACTCATATCTTCTCTCTGCGTTCCTCAGACAGAAAACAGAAGAACTCCTTTCATTTCTACATTTCTGTCACGGACATTACAAAGAAAGAGACGACACTTTTGATTTTCAGCAAGTTTATTTCAGTATAAGTGGTTTTTAAAACACCTCACACTGTTTCTCCAAACATCTCGTTGTTCTTGCAACCTCCGAGATAAGCAAGCAAGACATTAACATCTTCAAACATGGCCAAGTCCAAAATGATCACACTCTGTGCCCGACGACATTTTGAAACAAACTATTTGACAAGAGTCGACTTTAAGACAAGTGGGGAGCTAACGGTCACATAATAACCAATAATTATACTTTGTACACGTGTAAAACCTGACTGAAAAAAAAGAGGAAGAGGCTGCATCACAGCAGCTGACACAGAAAAGAGCAGTGATCTGACAAAATTAACCAAATGCCCTAACAGTAACCACCTCTTCAGCCTCCTTGGCCTTGTGTGTGGGCTGTGTGTGTGTGTGTGTTTGTGTGACTGTGTATGCATGCATGTGCACTTCATGTACATCACATAGAAACCCAATGTGTTCTGATAAGGCATTATGTGGCAAATCAGAAAAAAGAAACTCCACAGAGCAAAAAAAAAAAATATATATATAATAACGCCAGAAAATCTGTTTTTAAGGCCAAGAAAACCGAACAAAGTACGTCATGAAGAGGGTGTGGAGCCACGGGAAATTAAGCTTAAGTCTTGAGGAAACACTAAATGTCAGTACAGACACCGTTTAATGATCCGGGGAAGGAGGAGACGGTGAAAGAAAGATGATGCAGGAAATATCTGGGCTTTACCTGACAGAAACAGTTTGTTGCTCTGGGTTAATGAACTGGGCTCAGGTTGGAACAGCTAAGATCGGTCTGCAGAAGCCGGTCTACAGAGTTAAAAAAAAAAAAAAAAAAAAAAAAAAAAAAAATCTGTTCTCCACAGTGGAAAGAGTTACTAATTCATTGCAGGGAGGGCCAAACCAGAGAGCGTGGATTAACTTCACAGGTGGTGAGAGTAGCATAATGAGCTGGGACAGTACCATCAAAAGTACAGATATAAAATACATTCATGAAGACGTCTTTACAAACAAAACAAGAACAAGGTCAATAGAAAGCAGAACACCATCAGTTCAAATGGCTCAAGCCGAGAGGCAAAACACAAAATATCAGTTAATGGACTACAGTACAGGGTCAGGGTGGAGGGGGGGGACAGGAGCAGAACAAGGACGACGATTCCTAAAAAATGGACGTGCAACAGTTAGATTCTGTACATGCAGAGAGACGAGTCCTCTCAGGGTGTCATCTCTGCTCTGTCTAAAGATCGGTCTCATCGTTAACTTCAAGGATCCAAACGAAATGAAAGAAAACACGTTTGGTCACATACCCACAGTCAGCGTCCACACATGCAGTTGATTCGAAATTTCATTTGTGATGTTCAACTCAGTGTAAAAACTCTTTCCAGAAACAGTTCCCTGTCAGGGCCCATTCACACCGACGTTTGTAACAGAAAGATCTGTTTGTTGCTAAAAAAAAAACAGTGCTGAAATTTGCATTACTAACTTGATGAAACTGACCTTTGAGAGATCATAGAGCTTTTTATGAAAGAATTAAAATTTTTTGTTTGTTTTGTTCAAACTGTCACTGCATTTTCTTCAGGTACCAGAAGATAATTCCAAAGAAAAGCACTTTTGTATTATTGTAAAAAACAATTCATTTTAAATACAATTTATTTTGAAAAAAAAAAAAAAAGAGAACAAAAAGTGTGAGCTAGCATGTTAGCCGTACATGACCCAGCTTTATGTCTCATACAGCATGGTTTGCAGTTTAGTGACAGACTAACTATGCTAATGGCTAGCAGCTAGCTGACATACTAAAATTAATTGGTTTATTTTTGCTAGCTGGACTACAAGCTAGCTTGGTTGTCTATTGTGGCTGACTCATGCTGGCGAGCACATTAGCAGCCTGCTAGCTTAATACTGGTTATCTTTGCCAGCTGACCAAAAAAATGGTTCCACTTTCTGAGGTGATCAAGGTGCTAACTCCGGCTAACTAATAAAACAGATGAACTGCAGCGTGAAAGGAGAGCGTCTGAATCAGAAAATGGATCTCGGGTAGCAAAAATGTTTCTGGAAAGACACATGACTTGATGCAACTTCAAGACTTAGTACGACTGTGGGTTCAAACATGTCTTTCTGTGATTTTGTTTGAATTAACCCTTTAAATCTTTTTTCTAAACCAGATGGGGAGCCTGAATCTGACTCTTCATCACAACTACTGACAATAAAATCTGCGTGTGTGCCAGTCATTCCACCCACAGCTCATCCAGTACCTCTTCAAAAAGGTTTGTGGACCTGTTCAACAGTAGATGGACAGTGCTGCCTAAGCCATGGTGGTGATGGTGGTGCTGCGCTGGTGTCCGCTCCGACACAGTTCCCTGAGAACCCACTTCTTCTACGACTACAGCTATGGCAAAATTCTGGGGCCGATAATTTGTGGTCCTGAACGATTAAAACAAACAAAAAAAATAAAATAAAAAAATAAAAACAAACACACATTTTACAGAATGATATGGTGCAGCATTACAAGGAGAGGACATAATTAAAAGCCAATATTTACAAATAGTTCTGATGATCTCAACAATGCGGTGAGGGATTCTTCCCTCCTCAAAGCCAGAGATACTCTCCTATCATGTGTTGCCTCTACATACAGACATACAACAGTGTGCTGGTGGTGGAAAATAAAGGTGTATCTATGAGGACACTGCACGATGCCACTAAATCCAATCACTGAGCTGTTTGGTTGAGTGTTAAAGTTAATGTGTTTATAAGAATCAGCAGTTTCTAAACTGGTGATCATTCAAACAATTGAGATTCTGTAAAGGATGAAACATGAAACTCCTGCCTCACACTGGACACCACTGTTACATACACTGCTATAGTACTCGCCGTACTATTCCCAAAATATGTAACTATTACTATTCTGATATCTTCCATTTGTACATATCGTATACAGCATTTTCCTATATATTTGCTTTGTTTTTTTCAATGTGTGTGTCGTTTGCATTCTATATTCCAGTCTCTGGATGCTTATTTTGGCTTTAAGCAATGAACCACTCCTATGGATAGTGAGTTTGCATTACAAATAGGGTCATACTTTCCCTGGCGCACTCGACAAACTCAAATCCTTCACAGTTTGCTTCAGTGTCCACCTCTTCCTCACAGTCCTTTTTTGACCCCACACATATATATATTTAATATTATAAAAAATAAGTTATTGCGCATCCAAAAAAAGTGCATTGTATATTTGAAAAATATCTCTTTCTCTCTTTTTCCATTTTTCTTCATGTTTCCTGCTAATCGGGGTGGTTTCCCATCGACAGATTTGGGATGGCGGACACGTTTCTGCCTGTTTTTCCTCTTCACTCCGACGTACCACGCCGCTGATGAGGAGTGATGGGGAGTAAAAGGGGAGTGGGGGCGGAAGAAGAGAAGGGGGAGAAGGGAAGAGGGAAATAGGTGATGGACGGACATCTTGCTACGCGATGACCATGGGAACGTCGTCTGAGAAGCCGCTGATCATAGGGGCGTCTTCATCGTCATCACCTATAGAGGAAGAGGGAGGGTAGGACGCTGCTGTTAAAGCTCATCACTAAATTGATAATGTGTCAATGATAGATTTTCAGCTCGTTCCAAAAAATATATAAATTCACTAAGAAACCTTTTAAAGATAGATTTCTGAGATTTATTTGATAGAGACAGATGAAGAGGAAAGCAGGGATGACACGCCGCAAAGGGAATCGAACCACTAGCCGCAGCAGAAAGGACTGTACACTCCACCCAATAAACCTTTAAAGACTTTTAAGATCTGTTTAACCTCCATGATGAAATCAAGTTTCACAAAGGTGAAGCATTATGACTATTAGGATAGTGTCAATATTTTTCATTTTAAATGAGAATATTTCTGTTAAATTGTGAGATTCTGTCTTTTCCTTCTGAGATGATATCAGCCAAAATACATATTGTGTTTTTTCAGTTCAGGGCATTAAACTGTTGTCAAACAACATTTTGAAGATATAAATAGTAACTTTCTGTTATTGTTGTGAAGGTCAGTATTGATTCAAATATTTAGAATATTAAAATAATGGAAAGCTGAAGTGAAAAACATGAACATGTTGAATGATGACGAGTCTGCTCTGTATATTTCTGTAAATTATGATTTTCCATTTTGATCTTGACGTGGTCTCTCTGAAGTTCGACTAGTTTTGCAGGTTTTCAGCATTTAACAATGAAGATCGAAGCTGAACATTAGGAACAGAATCCTGCATGAGTGTGTGGAGCTCTGATTGACAGATGAGCAGTATCAATCAATGGAATTGGTGTGACACATCTTCAACTTAAAAAGTGCTGCAGTATGTAAAGTGTGTTTTGGATAGCAGCTCTCGTCTAATCATCTTTTTTTTTTTGTTACACCCCTGTTGGTTTGCTGGGTGCCTCCTCTTCCTCACATGAAGGTGATTTTTAGACCTGTTGGTGTCAAATTTGTCATTTGATTCTCCCTCAGATCCCCACCTTTGACACTTTACAGGCATGATCCCCTGCAGGCTTCCCACTCATCAGTGGTAAATTGTAAATTGCACTTGTCAGAGCACAACGGCCAGGCACTGAACCCTAATGATCTCTGCTGCATCACGTGACAGCTCCAAAAAAACATTTCGGTTCTCTCACCCAGTTCATCCCCAGAGGAGAAGATGGCAGAGCCCAGGCGGGAGTTATAATGGGAGTTTGCGAAGGCGGTGAAGTTGTTCTGCAGCCGGCGGTGTCGGAGGTAGAGCACCACCAAGCCTCCACACACACCGAGCAGCAGCAGGAAGAGGACCGGGACCACCACTGCTGCCATGTCCCCTGAGTGGCCCTCGGCACGGGAGGCATCGCTGGCTCCTTGGACAGGTGGAACGGTCACATGTATTATACAGTTAAAAACCAGGTCCACGTTCTGTTTATGTGATTTTTGCTGACGCTTTAAAGTGTGTGTGTGTGTGTGTGTGTTCCAGTACCTGCAGTCAGCTGGTTATAGAGCAGAAATGCAGGTTCCCCACACAGCTGACCGTTGAACAGGCAGCGAGCCTGCACAGAGAAAGTGTAGTTGTGTCCCACCAGCAGGCTGCTGATGCGGAAATATGTCTCTGTGGTGTTTCCCAGGTAGGACGTCTGGTTGGTCACACTGTCGTACACATGCACTTCATAACCCTGGAAGCAACACAGACAAGATGATGGAAGATATTAATAAATACAAAGCACAGACAATAAAAGAATGACATAAAGATGTGGACATGTGTAGGAAAGCTGGTGTCTCACTCTGCTCTCATTGAAGCCCTTCTCTCTGACAGCCAGACTCTTCCAGAACAGGAACACGTGGTCTTTCCCTGTCAGAATCTTCAGGGCTTCAGGAGCCGGAAGAGAAACTGCAGCAGAGGAGCAGAGAATATATATGAATTAGGGCTGTCAATCGATTAAAAAAAATTAACTAATTAATCGCAAAAAATTCTGTAATTAATCGCGATTAATCGCGATTAATCTATCAATAAATGTATCAATAAATTAAATGCATTTTTCTGAGACTGAAGCTTATAATGAATATTTATTTATGTAAAATGATCAAATTAATGTAGAATAAACACAGAGAAAGTATATTTAAATTCATTCATTTTATTGGCTTATGGTGCATATATGCACAGTGCAAACGGAGAAAAGCCAGAATGAGGAAATATACTGACGAGTGCCACACTCTTGTAGTGTAGACAGGGTGTTTTGTTTTGAGGTGATATGTTAAAGTCGTGTTACTTCTGTGGAATTTAAATTCGGCTTTGCAAACTGTGCAAATGCCTTGTTTTTGTCCAACGAGCCGTCAGGCAACTTTTTAAAATGAAATGTTCCCCCTAAAAGTCCGTCCTTATCCATCTTTTCGCCATAGACTCTCCTTTAGTTAGGATAGATCATAGACATATATACATAGACTCTCCTTTAGTTAGGACTAGATCATAGACCTATATACATGACTCTCCTTTAGTTAGGATAGATCATAGCATCTATACATAGACTCTCCTTTAGTTAGGATAGATCATAGACATATATACAGACTTCCTTTAGTTAGGATAGATCATGACAATATACATAGACTCTCCTTTAGTTAGGATAGATCACTAGACATATATACAGACTCCTTTAGTTAGGATAGATCATGCATATAGACTTCCTTTAGTTGGATAGATCATCAGACATATACATAGACTCTCCTTTAGGTATGGTAGATCCCAGACACATAGACTCTGCTTTAGTTAGGTAGATCATAGACATATATACATAGACTCTCCTTTAGTTAGGATAGATCATAGACATTATACATAGACTCTCCTTTAGTTAGGATAGATCATAGACATAACATAGATGCCTCATTGAGCAGGTTGGTCCGTGTGCTGCATACGTTACGTCCGCCATATTGGATGTGGCGATCTGCCCGTAAACTAATACAAGCAGGGCCGGTTTTAGCTGTTGGCAATGTGGGCGACCATGCAGGGCGCAGTCTCCGTGAGGCTTTAAGTTAATGCCTCTTATACACTCATTCACCACACACCACACATAATATATCTGGGAAACAAAGCTTACTTTGCCCCATCCAAAATGGCGGCCGCCACCGGAAGTAAACAAAACCGCGTTAATTGCGTTAATTTTTTTTAACGCGTTAATTCTTTAAAATTAATCGACAAAATAACGCGTTATATACGCGTATATATATATATATATACTGCCATGACAGAAACACACACACACACATAAATCAGCAATATGTTTCTTTGTAAAAACGTGTAGAGTTTATATGAAGGGACAGGCGGTACTAAAAGACAAAAGACTGCAGTAAAACATCAGCTACAAGGTAGCTGAATACAAGGCTCTCTCTCCATTCATCTGTGGGCTCTGAGTGTACCTGTGCTCAGAGTGAAGCTGGCCTCCTTGCTCATGTTGCGCAGGCGGACTGAGACGCTGTATCGCCCGCCGGGCTCCAGGCCCTTCAGCAGGTACTCCACTGTATTGTTCTGGGTGGTCAACTTGTAGTCCCGCTCCGCCTTACGGATCACGTCCCGCACGTGGATCACGTACGTCTAGAGAGGACGGGAAGACAGAACACAGTTAGGATATCTTCATTACAGATGGTAAAGTTGGGTGTAGTCGGGTACATGCAGGTGTTAAGCTGATGGTAACCGAGATCCTTCTGAATGAACAAATGAACCAGTTAAAGCCTGTTTCCGACTGGTTTCCCAGGAAGTGTCCTGCTCTGGATTAAAGGCACCTCTCAGTACAGGTGTGGAGATCAGGATTCAACAGCTATCCTGACACACCCTCCTGATCATCATCATCGTACCAGAGGAGTGTTCGGTGTGTCGTAGGGTGGTTGCCACTTCAGCATGGCCTGTGTCTTGTCTGAGCGCACGCGATGGAGGTTCCTGGGTGGCAGCCTCTCATTGGGAATCATCTTCACCACGGCGTAGTCAGAGGGAGGGCCCATGAAGGGGGAGACAGCACGCACCTGAAGGCAGACCACAAGAAGAGCAGTCAGCAAAGAAACAAATACAGTGTAAGTAACTTTAATCGAGGAGCAGCAGAGTCAGGAACTGATTCTTCCCCTCAAGGTCATCTTTATTATCCCTGAGAGGCCATTTGTCACACGCACATAGAATTACATTGTTACTGTGAAGGCCAATAATATTCATGAATTCTTTATTCCATTGGTCCTGTCAGGTAGTATCTGTGACCAGATGGAAGCAACCTGAACTCACTGAATACAGGACGACTTGTGCCAACATGACAGGACAGACATGGTCTGCAGGTTGACTGCACATTCTAACAAAGAACAGGTATAAAACATTCTCACGTTAAAGCTTCCCAATAAAAGTCCATGTGCAATCAGTATTTGGTTCCAATGTTGTTGCTTGTCATCAATTATTGTCCCCAGATGCTTGTATTACAGCTCCAACAGGCTGGTCATAAATAACAGCAGAGAGAACAGGGGGAGGCTTCTTCCTACAGTCACACCAATCAATAAATTGGACCATGGACAGAATGATGGAATCATTCAGGAACTTAATGGTGTGTTTGGCCTCATAACGACACTGACACACAAATAAACATGGTGAGAGGACACTTCGCTGGGGGAAACCGGCGTAAAACAACCCAAACAGGGACACCATCTAGAATGTGAGTAAATATAGAATGTGATGATTTGCAAACCCTCTTTGACCTATATTCAGCTCAATACATGTGTTGTCATACGTGTAGTGTTCCATGTAACCATAGCATTTTAAATCTCAAAGCCAGGTGTCAATTATTTCCAGTCCAGGGTAAATTTAACATCTTCCACAAGTTACCAGATGAACTGATTAATTAGAACACATTGATAGATGACATTGATAATGTTAATATTCTTCTGCTGCAGTTCTCATGCATTTGATCAATGTATGATGCTGTTAGTCACAGGAATTGTATATAACAACAATAAATATGGATTTTTTTATGTTTACTTAACAAGGAAGTCAAGATTAAAATCTCTTGTGTGACAGGGTCAAATAGCAACATCTAACATAATGGACAACAACATCAGATCACAGCGGCAACAACAAGTATGATAAAAACAGTCAGCAATATTGAGTCGTGTGTCTTAGTTTGTTGAGGTTTCTACAGCTGGCAGTGATCCCATCCTTTATTTTAAAGTCTGAAATCATTTAAAGAGATGAGGGTCTCAAGTCTGAGCTCATTCCAAGACCAAGGTCCCCAACAGAACAGGCTTGTTTGTTGTTGCTTTGTCAGCCTTTGGAGTGGGTTTTGCTAAATAAAGTAAGGGTCCAAAAAACGAGCCTTGTGGAACACCTTTTTTAACAATGACTGGGTCAGACGTTACATTGCCATGTTTAACAATCTGTGCAACAATTTTGTAGCTTTGTACCCACTGCCAGCATGCAACAAGGGTAATGTAGCAGAGACATACTTCTCTTTTAAATCCTCCATGACTTTGAATGTGGTGGTTACTATTCTATGGCCTGGTAATACAGTATTCAGCATACAACAAGTTGCTGAATTTAAATTCATACTTCAGTCATATAGCTTTCATCAACTGTTGGCTTAAACTCCCCCACCACCTCACAGACAGGTAAAGTCAGAGCTGTTGAGAAGATCACGGTTCCCATTTGCACCTGCATTTGTCAAATTCCACACCGAATAATTTCCACTTCTGCTCGACTTCCTGTTTTAGGTGGAAAGTTTGGGGATCACCTTTTTGTGTATGTGTGTGACTGAGGGGGGGTTGCCTGACAGATGGGTGTGGTTACACTTGAGACATTTTGGAGTTGAGACATCTGCACAGATTTCTCTCCTGAATCAACACATTTCAGCTTTACTGAACAGCAGTCAAAACTTTAGTTTGACACAAAAGTACTGTTGCAGTGTTCGCTAAGGCAAACAGAGAAGTGGAACATAATATTTCCACACTCGATGGCATCAGCTGCTTGAGTAAAATGAAACAGTTTGTAAAGACCTCAGAGGAAGTTGGTGTGATGTCGAGAAGACTCACCAGAAAGAGATACTGTTCATCGCTGTCCACTGTGACCATCAGGCTGAGAGAACTGGTCCGGACCTGACGAGGACTGCGGTACAGGTCCAGGAAGGAGGTGGCGTAAAACACACCATACATCTTCACACACACACACACGCAAAGTGTCTATTCAGTAAAATGGCTCAACAAAAGGTTCTCTCTGGTGAGTGTGCTGGTCTATTCAACACGAACACGCGTGCATGCAATTCCTTCAAAATAAAACCCCTCCATCCCTTTTCTTAAAATAGCATTATTAATCATCGAGTGAATGGGACGTGTGGGATAAAAAGAAAAAGAATATATGATAATTTATACATGCCTTTTTACCCCTGAAAACGTCAGTCGACAGTCGCACTGTGCTAGGTTGCCTAGCAACAGGCACTGTTTTCCACATCACAAATTTAAGCTAGCTAAATTTAATGGATGTTAAGCCAGACATTTTGACAATGCAGAGTGAGGAAGAATCAGATCGTAGAGAAACAATGTGTATAAGTGTCACTGTGTTTATGTGTGCACGAGTGTGCATTTGTGATAGTGAGAGAGAGTGTTCAGTTCCTTTGTAAGTAAAATTCATTTTGAACTCTGACTGAATGTTCTTTTACAAGAATGAAATTAATTAAATGTGTGTTTTATTTTGTTGGTTGTTTGTTGTAGCCTACAGGTTATGATGCTGACACCACAATTATTTTGTCTTTCTACCAACTACTCTAAAAAAGAACTGAGCTTTAAGAAATGATGGTCTTATGATTGGTTCAGGGGGTTAGAATGACTCTGCGGTTCGAGGGGGTCTTCCAAGAAGTTTAATTTGGAATTTAATGGAGCATGATAGATTTCTGAGAATGTAAAGTTCCACTCTACTTGAGCACAGAGCTCCAGAGGAATGCTTCTCCACATTTTTGGTTTATGAAACATCTAGTTTTAGAATTTTGTTTTTCAGGTGGTTTTATTTGAGTTATTTTCTAAAAGCCAGAAGAGATAAAAAAATTTTTTTGACCCACAAAAAAAAGTCTCTTCTCAGATTTACATTGAGACTTACAGTTTAGGAATGACACAGAAAATGCAGCAGAGCACTAACATAGCACAATACACTCACAGCTTCTTGCTAGACTTTGGTATTTTATGAACCTTTGTCTGTTTTTTACAATTGGGAGTCTGGACAGGGTGTTTTATTTTGAAAATACACCAGAATCTATTTATTGTTTCGGCTCTGTGCTGGCTTGACGGAGCATCCGTCAAAAACAGACCAGCTGCGTATTCTCCGCAGAGTAGGGAGACACTTCTGTAACGTGTTACAGTCGTGCCCGAATTTAGAAGTAAGAGCGAGTCTATATTTTAGTTTATAAAAATATGGCCTTTTTTTTCTAAGTATTAAGACATATTTCAATTTCAAAGTTTTTAAATCTTCATAAGATATACAGTTTAAGTGAATTGCTTGCACAGGATATAACACACAGCCACAGAAGATCATTTCTATGTTAGTGCTGTGAGCAAAGAGCTCGTTGTTTCACATATTTTGGTCCGATCACCTTCTAACCTCCTTTTGGAAACGTGTTGTTGATATTTCATCCCTGTGCATGCATCACAACAAATAAATCCTCAGCTCGCTATTTACTGGAGGTCTAAATAGTCTCTCTGTTGTACCTGAGCGGGGGGTCCGTTGATGGTCCAGCTGCAGTCCACAGCTGTCTGGTTGAGGGCTCGGGCTTTAAGGACTGGCCGGTCTGGCTCGGTGCCTTTGGTCTGATGATGGGACAGGGCAGTGGGACTGTCTCCTATACTGGTGTGAGCCCACACAGCCACCTCGTACACGGTCCCCGCTGTCAGGTTTGTAGCTGGAAACACACGGCATTTAATTTTCAGACAAATAAATGTGTGCACCACTTATTTCAAACATGTCATTCACCTACATAAAGAATCCTACACAAACGGTACCTTTGAGGATCCTCTCTCTGACTGTGTAGTTCTTGTTCTCCTTGACGTGGGAGTCAAACTGCCATGACAGAATCACCACGTACTGTTTGACCTTAAAGAAACACAAGAGACTCATCAGTCCTGTTTGTATAGACATGAGACTCTAAAATAACATGCAGCAGAGCAAAAGCTCTCACCTCGTACTGGGAGTTGAAACTGAATGAAAGGCTCATGGAGTCGGCCGTGACGCTGTCGACGATCACAGAGGGAGGAGGCAGAGCTGCAGCAGAGAAAGAGAAGGTCAAAGATCAGTTTAACTCTTTTAGTTGGATTTTTGTCTGATTTCAGACAGCTGCCAGGAAATACTTTGAATGTGACTTTGTTTTGTTTCTTCAGGGGCAGCGGGCTGAACTTCCTTTTCTTGAGATGGTTCAATTTAATTACTTCAAGTCACTTCTAATGCAAACTTCCTTCAACAGAAGGGCTTTTTTGTTGAAACTTCAGGAGTTTTATTAGCAGCAGCTAATAAAACTAAAATGGTTTTTGGAATGAGCGTGTCATGATGTTGTTGTACTGATGGATTAATGCTGTGAAGATGAAGCAAACGATAACTGGTAATTTTGGTCTTCCGCCTTCTTTCAAAGTCCATTAATTACAAGTTTTATTTTGAAAACTAACTTCCTGCTCCCTGCTACTCTGTACTGAGAACTGAAACGGCCATTCTGATACACTGATAAAAAAAAAGCTCAAAAAGGCCAAAGAAATCTCTTTAAATAATGAAAACTGTAAACTTAAATGTGCGAGCTTTAGCGTGGTTTCCAGAGGTCCACGTATATGAGACTGATAACAACCCAAAAATGTTACCCTGCTGCTCATCGAGCTCCACTGGCTACAAAGTAGTCTCCGATTCTGCACTCACCTACTTGAATGCTCTTATACATGTATATGTTACCTCCTCCAATGAACAACACCTGGCTCTACCACCTGTACACGTGGAACGTCCTACCATTTCCTATCAGAAATGATATCATTTGTGTCTGCTTAAAGAGCGTAAAGTAGCAGTTCCTACTAAAAAATGTTAAAGCTTGAATACTGCTGAGGACCAGCGGCAGAAGCGAGTTGCATTCACTTGAAAAGGATCCAGACGATTCACAGAGGAGACGAGCGCATAATAATATATAACATGGATCTATCTGTCTGTCTGTTAGCAGAGTACCGTCTGCTGTGTACTTCATATGCTGCACATCACTGATAATCGTATTATTGTAGGTTAACATTAGGATGCCTGGACACGAGAGGACAGACTGTACACTTGTCTTCCCTATGAACCGCCTGTATCCTCAGTGCAATCCATTATTAGAAACTAAGATGAACTGGTGGGGGTCACATCCCTTGCCTGGGTGACTTCCAGCGTCCCTGAAGTTAGGGGTATGCAGAGTACCAGAGGGAGAAGGCTAGGGGGCAGAGAGCACCTGCTGTAGCCCACTGGGGGCTGTTTCAGCCAGTGTTCGGAGCTTGGGGTCGGACTTAGAGGGCTGAGATCTCTGTCTGGGCCCCCTGGAACATGCTGGAGGCTGGTTATGGGATTTGGGTTAGGCTCAGGGGGGCTGAAAGGCATTACCTGGACATGGAGTGCGTGCTCGAGCTATGTCAAGCACGTGAATGTAATTTGCCTCTGTATGACTACTGGTTTGGACTAAATTTCATGGGTACATGTCCTTGTTCTTTTAGCTTGAGGGTTTCTCTGGGTCTCTGGTTAGTCTTGGGTATTTTGTAGGTTGTAAACATTGCTGTGTGGATTTAGCTCTATAACGTTATTGCTTGAGTACAAACACGTGGTCGGTGGTTAAAACAAGGAAGCAGTGGTGGTTTTCATGTTGTGTGGTTTGTGACACTGCACAACTTGATATAGCTGCTGAACAACAGGAGGTGGGAGCACTGCAGAGTGTTTTCAAACCAGTGTGTGTGTGTGTGACACTGCTAGGAGGAATGATTCACCTTTCTTTGGAGTGATGGATTTAACCTCGGACCAGTTGCCAACACCTCGACTGGTCACTGCGGCCACCTGGGAAACAGCATCATAGCAATGTCAACATTTAAATATAAACACACTATAGTGTGCATGCGTGCGTGTGTGTGTGTGTGTGTGTGTTTCTTACCCTGAACCTGTACAGAGTGTCTGGCTCCAGCTCCTTCACCTCAGTGTTGGTCGCGGTGCATCTCTGTGACGTCCAGTCCAGAAGACCTCTTTGCTCACTGTACTCGACCTGACAATACACACAGATTGAGACACACAGAAGTTGTTGTCAGAGCGTGACAGAACAGCTGTGTGCAATCCATCAGAAAGTCATGTTCCTTTGCTCTCTGACTAAAAATGAACATCATTATTATCATTATTAATAACTGCTTCTAAGGATGAGAAGGACTCACGATGTACTCTCTGATGAGGCCGTGTCCTTTGTCAGGAGGGCTCCAGGACACTTCAACCGTCCCGTCCTCGCCGTTATCACAAGACAGCTGCAGGTTTCTGGGTGGGTCAGGTACTGCAGGGAACAGAGAGAGACACATTCATCACCCAGGATAAAAGGAGGGGAGTTTATTTTGCCTGAACCTGAACAAACCTTAAGCACAGTACAGAGGTGTATTATCAAAAAAACCTGTTGGATCTCAGCTAATAAGCTGTTGAAATGTTACAAATACTCTTTAGGTGGACTATGCATATAAAGTATTAAGTAAAATGATAACCTGACCAATGAAATCAGATGAATCAAACTATGGTACCTGTGTAGTAACCGATAATGTAATAAAGTCCATTAATGTAATACCTGCCAATAACGTAATCATTTGGGCCATTTTAAATGTAATAAAGCCAATAATGTAATAAAGTTTTTGAGCCAATAACATAATAACATTTTGCCTATAATGTAATAAGTTATTACGTTATAGGCATAGCATTAAAAATATTGTTATCCAAAAATGTAATAATCATAAACAGGGCTGCATTTCTTGGAAATAAAATATTATTTTTGCAGTTTTTGTGCAGTTTGCTCATCAAAAATAGATATAGTGGATGGCATAGTCATCATATTAATTTATCAAGGGTATAGGTATATACTATGCACCACTCTCTCTTCTTTATTATGGTTTTAAGAGACAATTTGAAAATTATTTGTTATACAAAATCTTTATTTAGAATATTGTTTTTTGCTTAGATATGTAAATTCATAATTTCATGTATGGAGGATTATTCTTTCATTCATTACTGTGACGTGCATATGGTAGTTAGATCACGTAGTGGAATGTGCTAGAATACAAGAAGAGAACAGTGGTCATGTGACCTACATGTGTTTGCTCAGTGTTAGATGAAAAAGTCTAATCAGTGTTGTTACTAAGTTATTACATTGGCATGTTATTACATTATTGGTTTCTACATTCGTATACCATTGGTGGTACCTGACCTCCCTCTAGTGGTACTTGGAAAAATCTCTGATATATTTACTAAGAATGAAATAAATTAATTTAAAAACACATTATATGATCAAAATACAACATAATGTCAAATGAATGTAAACCATGATATCAGTGGATAAGTTAAAATAAGTTTTGGATTTCCTGTAATATCAGCCTGCTACATTGTCGCGTTCATGCACGTAGCTTGTACATACATCCCTGATTACCTACAAGGTAACGTGACAGAGATACAAGATAGTAAGTAGAGGTCAAAGGAACATTTAAAAAAAAAAAAAAAAAACTTCTATTACATTCAGCTGACGCTTTTATCTAAAGTGACATGTTAGTGCAGCAATAAGTACTGTGACAGCTGTAGAGGGGGTTAGATTTATCAGTTGATAGTGTTAGAGAGGAGGTCCTCTCTGAAGAGCTGGAGGTCTTCAGGAGGTTTTAGAGATGGACGCCCCTGATCTGGTAGGAACTGGTAACATGTTCCACCAACGAGGAACACAACAGTTGGATTGCCCTGAGCGAAAGGGTGGCAGAGCCAGGCGTATGTCAGTATAAGGTTATTCAGGGAGGTGGGTGTAGAACCGGAGACTAGTTTGTAGTCAGAATTAGAAGAATTAGAAGTAGCCAGTGGAGCTCGATGAGCAGCGGGGTAACATGTGACCTTTTGGGTTGATTGAAGATCAGGCGTACTGCCACGGTAAAGATAATCTGAAAGGGTTTCACTGTGCGGGCTGGGAGGCCCATCAGGAGCACGGTACAGTAACTGAGTCGTGAGATGACCATAGCCTGTATCAAGTGTGACTCCAAACCAGAAATATTTGGAAGATAAGTGTGGATCAGGAATACCCCTTTAACACCAAATGAGCTCTGTTTTTTTTAAAACTAGTTCTGTTCAGGATTCAACAACATTCAACAATAAATAATAATCTTATCAGGAATAAACGGTTTTCTGCAGGAACTGTCCGTAGCTGAATTTAGTCACCGTACAAAACTTAAAGGTCAAATATGTATATATTCATATATTAAAACAACTACAACAGTGCAGTTATGAGTAGAACACATGAGGTCAGGACGATGGTGTGGTACTCACATCCCTCTGGTGTCCTGACGGTGATCATCTCGTTGGTCTTGTGCAGCTTACTGAGACACTGAGTGAGCACCTTGACGTGGTAAGTGGTGTCTGGTTTCAGCACGGTCAGTTTGTAGCTGGTCTTGTTGCTGTGAGTGTCCATGATGGTCCACTGCTGGGTGCCCACGAACCTGGAGAACGCAGAGGGGTTTGTGTTTACAGAGAGGGTGGAAGGACTGCATGCTACAGTAGTAGTAACAATGGTAGTAACAAGTGTAGTTTACCTGTAGTATATGAGGAAGTAGCAGGAGTCCACAGGAAGGTTTTTGGGGCGTGACCAGGTCAGGGTGATTGCACCCATGAAGTCTGGTGTCCACTGGAGGTTCTGGACTTTATAGGCCAGTGTGTCCACTGCGAGAAAAGAGAAGAGATTCTGCATGGATTATGTTTGAACCAAAGCATTACATAAAGACAACCAACCACCAGGTGGCAGCGCTGCACTGCTGTCAAAATACCAAATGCTTGAAAGTACTCAAGTAGAATCAATACGATAAGATACAATACGATCACGATAAGAGTATTTGGGACCTACGGGTGCAGTTGTCCTCGTCGCTGTGGTCGGAGCAGTCCAGAAAGCCGTCGCACCTCTTACTGTCCAACACACAGGCCTCGCCATCAGAGCACAGAGTCCCGTTAATGCAGGACAAAGGTCCACGAGTGGCTGGACACAGAGAAAAGCTTTTACGTGACTGCTCTTGTTAGTGGATAACCTGCCTCTAAATACACCAAGACATGAACTGTACAATGTTTTCCACTGCAGTACCAGGAACATTTTATTAAAATTCCAATGAATGCAGAAATATGCTCTTTTTGTATCATCGGGGTCTAAAATGTGTCAGCAAAAACTATTGCATCTAAATTCTACAGAATATTTTATGCTGCTTAGATGGAAACGTTTCAACATTAATTTTGCCTTTCATCTGTCAACACCACAGCAGATGTCGGTGGAATCACGCAGGTTTTAAGGTGGTGTTATCACATGTCTGCAGCATGCAGAGACTCACGGCATTGGGCTTCGTCAGAGCCGTCCTGGCAGTGAAGCTGACCGTCACAGCGCTGCCAGTCCGGGATGCAGAGGGGCGGCCGGCGACACTGGAACTGACCCCGACTGCAACGACCAGGGGAAGGTGGAGCAAGAGGGGCCTGTGTGGGTACTGGAGCCAGCGTTACAGAGCCACTATCTGCTGCCACAGAAAAAACAGAATGTTACTGTGTGGATCCATACATGTTTATCTTTATTTGATTTTATGTTGTACAAACACAGGAGGCACCTGTGGGACATCCAAGCTCATCGCTGCCATCAGGACAGTCCGCGTAGCCATCACACACCCAGGTGTTGATGATGCAAGCTCCAGAGCCACAGTGGAAGCGGTTGGGAGCACAAGTAGACGGGCCAGGAGCCACAGTATGGGGAGTAACACCACCTACAAGGGTGGAGATTCAAGTTTAGGCAAACAAACACTGAGGCAAATATAAAAATGTGAAATATATAAAGAGTTCCTACAGTGAACAGGAAGTGAAAGTACTCAATTATCACGTGTGTTGCTTTTAACATGTGTGCACCTGTACACTGGGCCTCATCGGACCAGTCCCCACAGTCATTCTCTCCGTCACACTTCCACCACGTTGGGATACAGCGTCCATTTTTACACTCGTACTGAAAATACCTGGAGCAGCCTGGGACCTCAGTGGGAGCAGCTGCAACACACAGAGCACCAGTTTGCATCAGATACTGCTGTGCCGACAGAACGGTTCAGAAAAATCAGCAGGAGAACAAATGTAATGTCTCCGTGGTTCATTCAGTGTGTCTGTGTACACAGGCGGTGTTTCCCACATGGCTTCGTCACAAACACAAGACGTGCTGAGTGTTTCCTCCTCACCGCAGTTGGCCTCATCAGAGTAATCCCCGCAGTCATCCATGCCGTCACACTTCCATTCCAGGCTCACACACACTCCTATGGCACACTGGAAGGTGTAGGCGTCACACACTTTTCCAAACTCGGTTGGCGTGGCTGAAAGAAAACAGACACAATATTAAGAGACGCTGCCTCCAATGGATCTGGATTTTACTGGATCATTTCTTACCACAGCCTCCCCTCTTCCCCTTTTGTTTCTGTTTAATTTGTTTGTCTGTGTACGTTTATCTGTAACAAAACTTTGATACTGGCTGGATTTGGGACATGTTCCTCCACTGTCACTGACTGTAACACAGTATTCCCCTTTAATAGTATCTGTTTTTTGTTTTGTTTGTTAGAAGAAGAAAAAAGTTCAATAAAAATATCCTTCAAAAAAGCACTTCCAAAGACCCAGGTCAATGTATGTGTATTTTCTACAGCTTTAAAGGTCTTAATTATTTCCCTCACATTCACAAACTTTCAAGGAACTATATAGTAACTTCAAGTAGAATAACAAAAGTGAAAATGTTTGATGAAGACGTATAATTGAAGAGTTAATGAGCTTTTGTAGAACCCTAATGAGAATTTGAGTTTTGAGTCTGTGGACAAAAGAAACAATATTTCATAATGTTGGATAAGCAGCACAAAAGCCAAATTTGGGGGTGAAAATGTAAAATGTATAAGTTTTGTCTTCATCTGTTCCTGCCTGTCGTTTCCCCCTTTACGTTTATCATAAACACAGGTGATAAACTGCATGTTTTTATGTCTATTTTTTTTAAAATTATTTTCAAAGTTTAAGTCATGGTTTAGTTAGAAGTCAGCAACGTTAGGTTCAGCAGAGGAACAGAAGGGATACCACAGAACTAGTTTAACAGCCAAGAAAACAAGTGACAGAAGGAGCAGCTGTTACTAACTGTTGCTATGTAAACAGATCCAAAACATCACGCTCTGCTGACACACAAACCTGATTTAATGAGTCACTGTTAATGTGTGCAGGTGTGTGGGGAACAGAAGATGTCCTGTATAAACACACCTCTTCAGGTTAAACTTTTTTTTGTCTGTGTGGTTTTCTCAGCAGCTCTTCTTTCACAAACCTCGCTGATGGTCAATTTATAGTTTCAACATGTACAGTCCGACTGTGAACCTATCCCAGATTCCATGGTGAGAAATTATATAAAGACTTGCACCTAGTGTACCTGCTCAAGGCCCTTTTACCAGAAACATATTGATCAAACTCACACAAAAGTTTATACTTGTGCACTTTCAGGAGATCATAAAGTACAGTTTAAAGGATAAAAAACTAACTTTTAAAAATACAGTACAGTGATTAAGTAAAGGTATGTGAGGGTTCCTCACCACATCCAGCATACTCAGCGTCCTCATCAGATCCGTCTTCACAGTGTTTGATCCCATCACAAACCAGGGACTGAAACAGACACTGGGCTCGGTTCTTACATACAAACTCCATGTAGCGTGTACACAGAGGGTCTGTGATTGAAAGACAGAAAACACAGTGACTTTTTCCAACATTATACTTAAACTACATGCTCTGCAGTGTCTGTTACTTACATTGTCACATGAGAATTTTGTCATATACAAAACCTTTACGGTACTTCTAAGTTAGACTTCCCATTCCTATTCTTCAAAAACATGCTTTGGCTAAGCGATACTCTGCATTAACATATTGGTTACAAGTTGGTTATAACATTGTGGCTGTGAAGCAGTCTAAATGTGTTTAAAAGTGCGTTAGCAGATGGCAGAATTTGCTTTAATTTGTAATAAATCCACACGTTTAATTAGTGTCTAATGCAAAGCACAAAGGCACACTATTAAGATTTACCATACTTGCTTTATTATTATAATTTCCATATGTTTTTTAGACTGTGATTAACTTAACTGAAGTCTCTGTCTAATATCAATTATTGTCATTCCTCCATTTTGAATGTCAGCCATTTTGGCCTTCTCTCATGGACACACACAAACAAAGACTGATTAATCAAGCCTATGTGACTAGCTACTCTCATCAATTCTTCCTGTTGGCCATTTTGCCTTTTGGCTGTAATGCCTAGAAAGGAAGACTATATAAGTACAGTCCATTTACTGTACCATGCCTAGGAACCTGAACGATACAGCTTGTTGTGTTCATACTGTCAATAATATAGTATGGGCAAGATGCACCACACAGTGTGGCTTATTAACTGCAGTGCTAAATAAATGCTGGTAAATGGGCAAGACACAAATTTCTTGAGAAAACCTCTAATTTTTCTTTACTCTGGTCATAATCTTGGTTATTATCTACATTACACAGACAGCCTAAAATGATGCTGTTTACTTCTCAGGACGATATGCAGCCTTGATGCAAACGTTAAAAGGGCTTGTGCTTTCTGTAGTTAAAAGTCGAGATAAACTTATTTTTAGCTGACATCAAGGCCATAAACACCTTTATTTTTTCTCACTCAAACTGATTCTGTGGAGCGGCAGTACTTTTACTGTACAAATTTGAAATAATACTTGAATTTTTTTTAACTGTCCTGGACTGAGGCTGCTAGTATTCAACAGCAAACCTCATTAGCGCAAATCATCCAGATGTTATCTTTCATGACCCAAGCCATATTTACTCACCACAGTTGTTCTCATCAGCGCCATCTGAACACTCCTGGATGCCGTTGCAGTGCGCGGTGGCTGGAAGGCAGGTGTGATTGGAGCAGAGGAAGCCATTACACTGAGTTCCCTCTGGAAAGGATGAATAATGCAGTCAAATTAGTACCAGTAACAGAGAACCAGTGCTTTGATGATCGCTCCTTTAGCTGTTATGACTGATAGGATGTCTAGCATTATACTACGGCATTATACTACGGCTTCAGTGTTTAGGTTTTATGTGACTAGCACTAGTGTCATGATGGCACTGTTGAGCTCGTTCATGTGTGTCTTATCTTACTACAATATCTGGGATCTTCATCAGAGTCATCCTGGCAGTCGTCATCGCCATCACACATCCAGCGCTGTGGTATACAGTGACCTGTGTGACACTGGAAGCTATTGGCCTCACATGTATGGTGGCCCACTAGGGACAGAGAGGAAGAGAGATTAAATGCTTGGAGGGCCTGGAAGGACAGAGAGGTGCATTACAGATTAAAGCATTGAACCCCAAAGTACATATTGTAATGAAGTACATATATACATTTATGAAGTACATAAAAGACCATATTGTTTGTGTGATTGTGACTATGGGGGGGGTTCTTCTATATTTTCCACTGGAACAGATCTCGTAGCTTCATTTTTTATGATATAGGCAGTAACGCAGTTGTCACCTGTGCAGTTGGCCTCATCCGACCAGTCTCTGCAGTCATTGTCACCATCACAGCGCCAGGCCTCACGGATACAAACCCCACGTGCACATGTGAACTCTCCTGGGCCACACTGGTGAGACTCTGAGAACGCAGAAGCAAATACAGTTAGTGTTTGCAGAAAATATGTTCATTTTCACCATCAACCAGGGATCCAAACACAAATAGAACAGAATAAAAAACTGTAAGTGGCACAAAGTCCTGTCAGTTTTCAATAAAATGCCTGCTAACAACTAAATATCAATCTGATGAGTTAGATATGGCCCGTGGAGTCCCACAGGGACAACAACACATATTCTCCTAAAACATGCAACATCACTGTTTCTATTACTTAAACCTCAATATGGCGCTGGGAATAACCTACAAATACTTGTTAACACTGAGCTTTGCCACCTTTAAGTCAAAAAGAACTGTGCTGTCTGCAGTTAAGAGGCTCTGAGAGAATGAAACCTTTATTAAGTTGACATGAAAATGTTTTATACTTTTATTTCAATCTTGAGTGATTACTGCAATTTCTTTGGTTTCTGAGTGACTGCAGCAGCTGCAGCTTAATGAGAATGCCAGAAACTGAGTCATTTTGCTGTCAAATGTAGAGAACTTCTATCGAGAAGTCTAGAAAATCTATCACCTCTTTACAGGTTATTTATATTAGAAACTATTTACTTTTTATCTTATAAATATGCATATTGTCATTTCTTAACACACACTTTAGACTATCTTTCTTTTGGCCAATAGCTTAGATTTATTTTGGATTTATTTTCCTAATTAGATGATAAATAATAACTATAGAATATTCTTCTTCAGTTTTTTGCTTATTATCATCTATAGAAAACACAAACTGTTGTATAAAAGCATAGCTTGAACAGATTGTTGATTTGTCACTGGTAATGCATCTTACCACAGTGCTCCTCGTCACTGTTGTCTCCGCAGTCGTCTTCGTGGTCACATTTGAAGGCCAGGGGGATGCAGGAGCCAGAGGCCACGCAGCGAAACTGGTTGGACGGGTCACAGGTCGTAGTGGCTAAAAGTGGACAGAACACAAACAAAAGTCAAACGTGTGCGGTTCTTCTTGTCGAACCAGCTTTTTAAAAAGCGAGTTCTCTGAATACTTACGACACTCCTGTTCATCACTCATGTCTCCACAGTCGTTGTCGCTGTCACACTTCCATATGCTGCTGATGCAGCGGCCGTTAGAGCAGCGGTACTGGTTGGGCAAACAGCTGTGCTCTGATTGGAAGAAAGAAAAAAACCCACATATCTGCTAATTAATCAGATCCAACAGAGACGAGATTATCATCATCATCATGATTCGGCAGTATGTGCTCACCGGTCTTGACGCAGGTGTTGTTTTGGAGCTGGTAGCCGGTGGGACATTGGCACTGCAGCTCTCCGTTGGGCATGGTTACGGTCGGGGCGCCATCTGGACACACACAGGTGTGTCGGTGTCCGGGCTGAGGCAGACACAGTAGGCTGCACGGCTGGTCAGCACAGGCATTATGGCCTGGTGGACGGGAGATCAGGACCTCAGTTTGAGCATGAGCAGGGTAAAGTTTGACTGGCACGGCCATATTCAAGGGACCCCTTGACTTCTCATCTAAAGATTTCTGAATAAAAAAGGTTCTCTGGGTGCCCACGAGACTCCGCTTCATACAGACATGCCCACTTTATACTAATCTCATGCAGTATAAACGTATTCTTTTCTCCTAGTGCATTTGAATATTTCTGCATACTGGGCTCCTTAAACAGTTTTGGAATTGCAAAAACTGGATGTGACTGGAAAGCTGAGACTCATTCATGAACCCAGCTGTATTCATGAATGATGATATGAGTCGTCATAGTCGCCATTTTAATCTAGTGAAACCATTTTAAACTTTACCTCAATGCATAAAACGACCTCTAGGATAATCACAGCCTCATGAACCTCATGAAACAAACAAGCAAAAGTGCTCGCTATCCAATCGACAATTGTCAAAAGTTTTGATACCAAATCTTAGCATGACTTTTTCCTATGGTGTTCCTCAATGTCTTTGTGTCTTAACGTGGTATTCCAGAATGGTTTTAGTGGTCAAAAATTTGTGAAACAAATGGTATCAACCCAAAAAGTGCTGAAACAATTTATGAGTCTTAATAAAGCAAGGGATCAGCCATCATTTACCTCAATCCAATCCAAAGAAACCACAATGTTATTACAGATTTATAACTAGAGATTCACAGGTTTCAGGTGATGTTTTACTATTTCTGTGTGGTATCTACTGTTGAACTACTATCTCCCATGACCCCATTTTATTGAGAAGCAAGGAGTAGAAGACGATTATGAAGACAGTGCTTCTTTTTATCTTGTGGCTCCATTCTCTTTTTCTCACCTCTATTCTTCCCCTTATAGAAGATCTTGAGGTCCATGACCCCAGTTAGTCTGCCAACAATCAGCTCGTTGTTCTGGGAACCAGCTTTTGGAGCTTTGAAGATTCCCATTCTGGACCAGTCGTCCCAGTACAAGTCATTCTGAAACAGCATCCAACACAAACTTTGTGAGAAGTGATTCTCAGTTGGGACACATTTTCAAATCCAATCTGACCATTTTCTGATACAAAACAAGGTGTTTACTCAGTCTCACCTTGAAGACAGCAATAGCATACGGGTGGGGCAGCCCCTCCATGAGAACGCTCCTCTGGCCCCCGGTGAAGTCAGCCCTCTCGATGCGGTCGCTGTAGGCTTCGGTCCAGTACAGCCAGTGGTCGTCAGCTGTGATCCCATTCGGCCAGCGGACGCCCTCGGACACGATGCACGACACATTGGTTCCATCCATGTAGCTCCGGTAAACGCCGGCCGCTCGGTCTCCCCAGTCAGTCCAGAACATCAGACTGCAGCACACAAACAGTTTGAACTATTGAACTCGAATGTTTCACACAGTTTAGACTGAAAACTGGATTGTTTGTTTGTCATTGTGGGAACAAACTCATTGAGAGAACCTAGAGTTTAAACTAAATTGAGACTTGTCTCAATTTAGTTTAAACTCGATTGAGCGATTGAGACTTCTCTCAATTTAGGTCAAGATGGAGGCAGAAATTCATTTTTGTAATATATTATCATGGAGATTTAATCAAATATTTCACCAAAGGCTGTAAAATGTCAGATTATTACATCTGTGTGGTTGAAGGTGCCTCCTTATTTGTCACCTACTGACAGAGGCCAAGCAGGAGAGAAAGAGGAAGTGAGGCAGAAATTTCCACTTTCTTTAAAACAAAAAGGGGAATAAGAGAAAAGGCATTTTATCACAAAAAGAAAAGCAGAAGCACACTTGCAGAAGTGGAAGTTTAAGACATCAAGTGTGACATGTTGTCTAGTCATCCATTCCTCTGAGGCCTCACACTAGAATCATTGGAGGAGACAGACGGAGTTATTTTTTGTGGAGACTAAAACTACCATTCAGAATTTTGTTTCACTTCTTGTTCGACTTTTAGATAAAAGAAATATATACATTCTGTATTTTCCCAACTAATCTGAATGACTTTATTTTTAATGACTTCATGTTAAAGTTAACGATTAGAGAATTTATCATGACAAAGAGGGAGTATGTGAATGTGTATATCACCTCTCTCCAGGCAGCAGAACCAGAGCTCTGGGATGTTCTAGGACAGAAGAGTTGAGCAGAGTGTGACGCAGGTCGCCGTCAGGGTTAGACACCTTCAAAAGCAGTGAAACGTTTCATCAGTTTCAGTTTGGACCACAGAAAAGAATGAACTAATCAAAGAAATGTCATCAGGCTATAGGGTTGTGGGGAAAAAAAACAGCATTCTGAGGGTAAGACATCTACGAACAACCTTATTAACACAACCCGCTCCACTCTGTGATCGGTATTGTCCAACACTGCTTCCTGTGATCAGTAATCAGCCCTTGGAGCACCATTAATAGTGCACCAAACTGGTCCACCCTCGACAGTCTGACAAAATCGTGTGGTAAACACTGAACTGTGTCACAATATGAAGTACAATCACATGTACAAAGAACAAGTACACACTCATATACCTCAATCTTCTGTGCTCCGGCGTCAACCCAGTACAGCAGTCTACTGATGGGGTCAAAGGTCAGAGCCTCAACATTCTGCAGATCTTTCCTCACCACAACCTCCTGACCTGTGCTGCCATTCAGACACAGCCGCTGCAGCAGAGAGAGAGGAGGGAAACCTTGGTGAGATTATTGTGCTGCTGCATGATACCGAGCAGGTACAGTTACATTCATTTCACATGCAGAAAAAGAAGCTTCTCTTGAGTCTCTATGCTCACATCAATGAGCACAGGACACTAAACAAACCACTCTGACCCGAGGCAAAGAAGGCTGGAACCTCCTCACTGACCTGGATGGTGTCCAGTGAGATGTCAGCCCAGTACAGGCAGTTCCTGTCATAGTCAAAGTCCAGAGCCACGGCCTCCCTGAGGCCAGCCAGAGGCAGGGCCTGATCTGTGCCTGTGGCCAGGTCATAGCGATGGATGGAGTTCCTCACAGCGTACAGGATGAACTCGTTACTCTCTGAAAGAGCACAGGAAGAGAAACACAAACTAATCACATGATACAGTTTGTACTGACGTAATATTCTGTCTGTATGTGATTATATCTTTTAAATTACTCCATATATACAAGATACAATTCAGAGTAAAATCTTCAGAATGATTTGCAGATTTACTCTCATTCAGTCTTCATCTTCCATTCCAGTGATTCATTTTTTAATAAGCTAAACTTCAGGGTTCAACCTTCTGGAGCTGAGAGGTCCAGAGTTTCACATCAGAATGTTATAAAGAGCCAGCAGGAGTAAAAAAAAAATCTTACAGTGAAGAATAACAAAGTTATCAAGAGGACTACGATGATACATTAATCTCCTGATTCTATACTATCATGACACTAGTGTGCAGATTGCACTGTGATTGTTAAGTTTGACGATTGGATATTATGTTTTATTCTGATTCTTGTTTGCTCTTTTAGAGACAGTCATATTGTCAAAAGTCTGTTTAATTCAGCAACATTGTTGCATAGAGAAGTGTCAATTAAAGCCTTGACGGTGAAGTAAATGGCACTTTCTGTTCATTAAGCTAGAAAATAATAAGAAAATAAAATGTTGAAATGAACAGAGAAAAAAAGATCTAGGAAACAAAAAAAATAAATAAATAAAATGAATGACAGTAGTTAAGCGTTTTTTTAATCAAGCTGTGGGAGTATTTAAAAACAGTTCACAAGTGATAATTAAGACGCAAACAGCAAGAATTCATCCTACAGCTGCCACATTCTCCATTCGATTTAAAAGATAAGCGTTTAAAGTGTTCAGCAGCAATTAACACATTCTAATACATTCATAACGTGAATAAAAGTGAAGTGACAGGAAACTGGCTGAAATGAAAGCAAAAAGAAAACTGCTGCTTGTGAAGGAGGTTCATCAGAAAATACTGATGAAAACAAAACAAACAAAATCATCATGAACACACACGTGTGTGTGTGTGTGTGTGTGTGAAAGCAGCAGCTTCAGATAATAATCTAAAGCTGATTCATATTCCTGTTATTCAGCATGACTGATGATTTGATAAAGTGCAGGTTCACCTCCGACAGGACAAGGCAGCATCTCTCCATCCAGCCTGGACTCCACATCTCCTCCACTACAGCTGTCGCCTGGCACCTTCCTGTAGCTGCAGGAGGAACCAAACAAGAAGTGTTTTTTCTTCAGGCAAACACTTAGTGGCGCTCTCACCAAACACATGAAGTGACAGCAGCAGCAGCAGCTCTCAGCTCCATGACGGTACCAAACCAGAGAGAACAAAGGCTGCTTTGCACTCTGGGGAATTCTCAGGTAGTGACAGTTAATGGAAATGACTGTAGGTCTTAAATTATGATGTAATAAGCTCCAGGCTGGTGTGAATAATCCACAAGGTGATCAGATAAACTACAACGCTTCAAAAGAAAACAAAGAACAGATCATTTGGATATATCAAATAAGGGAATCTGATTTTTTTACTTGAAGCTCAGGTTTCGCTCTCACCTCTGTTTTCCTGCTTCAGTTTTATGACAACAGTAAATACAAATAGAAAACGTTGCCTGATAGGGTCCATGGATCTGGCTTTGGTCAAAATAGAGTTCAGAATTCTATTCTATTGAATAAAACCTGATGACAAAATGCAAATGGGAGTAAAAAAGCTCAACATTTCCTTGTGTAAACATGAATCCACAGCGGTGTAGATGCAACACTGAGCTAAACTAGCACATTTCTGCACTGTACAGTCTGACAGCAGCAGCTTACCCTTTACTGCGACGGTATGTGGTACCGACAGGACATGGGACTGGAGGAGCGTAGAGGTCACCTAAGAACTCAGGGTCAGGCACACACACCTGCAGGGACAAGTCTTCACTCAGCTTGAAGCCGTAGTCACTGGGGGGAGGAGGAGGAGGAAGGGTGGTTGGTAGAGTAAACACAGAGAGAGAGAGAGAGAGAGAGAGAGAGAGAGAGAGAGAGAGAAACAACAGGCCGTTAGCTTTTGCCCCACGCTGAATGGCAGCACCTGATGTGCATTTTCAGACACACTCATTATGAGTTGTGACGGGAGCTCGAGGAGCAATAAAAATGTGCAGAGTCGGCTTAAACCGATGTATTGGTTTGCCGGTATTCAAATTTAATGAGTGAGACATCAGCCAGTATCTACCTCTGCTGCTGATATGACACAAGTCCCCCCTCACACTAAATCTAATCAATATAGATTTTTATCTTAAAGTCTTTGAGCTGAGTCATTCTAATGTGGTGTCGGAGAATCAGCCTCATCTTGTCTTCAAAAGCTATTTATGATAGCAAGTATAATCATTGTATGGACAGACTTTTAGAGATAAATATAAATCCGTACATGAAAATATATGACTGTTAATAAATCATATTCAGTCAGATGAATCTGTCACAGACGGACTCCAATCAAACAATTCTGTTGAGATATTTGTCGAGTCTGATTGAAGGAAGAGGACACGACTGAACTCATCATCACTTAGAATTCAACATTTGAGGGCACTTTATACTGAGATGCAAATAATAAGCATTAGTTAATAGTAATAAGACCTTATAAGGTGATTATAAACAATATTATGTGTTAATGAGGCTATATAAGTGTGTTAATAACATTGTAAACAGGATAACTGTTAGATTGTGAAAAAGGCATTTATAAGAACACGTAAGACACATTAACAGGTCATAGACTGCTTAAGAATGTTAATAATATTAGTTTATAATAACGTTACACTACAGTCTACATACTTTGTTATGCACTTATTAACAGTTAACTATGCTTTTCTTATTATTTCTGTCAGCTGACAGCTGATGAGAGACAGGAAAGAGAGAAAGTAAAAGGTGATGAGGGCTTTAGTGCTTATAATGTCTTATAATGTAGTAATAAACGTGTTTATAATACGACATATTGTAATATTATTATGCATGCTTGTTACTTATTAACTCGCCCTTATGTCAAGCACCTTGTGTTACCCGGCATTTTTGCTATTACGACTACTAACCATTCGTAGTCCTGCCGCGTGCAGGAGCAGTTAGAGATGGTGACGGGCCGGTCAAACTCCTCTCCGTTAAAGCATGTAGCGTGGGGAGCTCGCCTCTTGAACGTAATCTCTCTGCCTAACAGACACTCGTTACCGTGCTCGTCTGACGGAGACCAGCGCTTGTAGTCGGCCTCAGAACACGGCACACCTGGAGGGAAAAAATGAGGGAAACTACAGATATCTGACACTGACAAGGAACTCACTAATGATCCTGGTGGTCCATTTCAGGTAATAAAACACTCCGTCTAGTAGACTTAAAGGGTTCCCTGTCTGCTTCACCGAACTGCTGTAGGATAAATATCTGACATAACTCCACTTCAACATACCCTAATTACGTTGTGAAAACACATGAGAATACATGGAGCTCTCTGAAACAATCATTCAAAGATTATCAATACATGTATGCGTTCTGCTGCAGATGAAACATAAACTAAATAAATCTCTGTTGTTGCTAAAGCTGAAGATTGTGAACATAAAAGCTCTCTCTGCTCTCTCTCCCTCCCTCCCTCCCTCAGACCCGCCGACCTACCAAGCACATCGGAGGTGTTGACCTGCAGGATGAGCCAGCTGTGCCTCTGGTCGGCGTAGGAGCCAAAGATGGTGAAGATGGTGCTCTTCTCGCCGGGCTCAGTCAGCAGCTGGTAAACATACACCTCCCTGTCTGAGAACTGGAAGCCGCTCCACGTCTCGCCTTCGTTGGTGCTGAAACTAACGGGGACACAGCAAGTATTTCAATGCAGTTCAATTTTATTCATATAGCACCAAGTCATAACAGAAGTTATATCATACACAGCAGGCCTAACATTTCCACCAGGACCAAGAACTTGGCGATAGTATTTAACCCTTTATTTTATTAAAAGCAACAATGACGCATGTATTGTTGGCAACCTGTATCTGTATCAGTTACCAGGATTTCCTGTCATGTGCTGCCTACCCATTCATTTTTTTTAAATCAACAACAGAACATAGAGAAAGATAACATGATGTGGAAAACACACCTATCTAACATGAGGCTAAGAATGAACAGTATAACCTAGTTATATTGACTTGATTTGTAAAGGCAAAAGCAGGTTACTGAGTAACCAGGGTAAGAGAACTGATTCCTCTGTATGTAAAGGAGGTCAGCTGTATTCATATTAATATATTGTATAACCTTCACATGAATATGAATAGCCTGCGTTGTTGCTGTTGCTATACAGGTGTTTTATTAGACTTCTGTTTCCTGTGGGAAGCTTTATTTACAGTTTTTTCTCTACAACAAGCTGCTCGACGCTCACACAATCTGCTCCTGCTGGCTAATGAGCACATCCACTGGGGCAGGTGCCGTTTATGTGCTCGACTTTGTTTGGAGATTTCATATGGAAGTGTTCCAGTCGTAAACCAGGCCTCTCCTGGGTTTTATGCTTCAAACTGTTAGTTCAGGTAAAATGGCAGAGTTAGGTTGGGTCATTTGGACTTACTTGAGATATTTGGTGGGGCCTCCTTGTGCAATAGCCATCAGGATACCACCATGGTCACCCCATGTGTAGAAATGAGGGCCTGCCAGTGCCTGGAGAACAGAAAGAACGGACCATCGGGTTTAGTCTATTGAATATATCTGCAGGACAAATCATCTACATGCAGTTATCCATCGACAACATATTTTCAGTTTTCTGAAGGTTTAAGTAAAATTAAAGCTGCGCTACATTATTTTTCATATTCACAGTGTGTGGAAGGACAGTAACAAACCCACAGAGATTTATCCTAGTCCTAGTCTACAGGTCACTTCAGATTTATGGCTCATTTTAGTGTCTTTCAGCTCGTTGTTTTGGTAGCTGTTTTTTTAAATGAATCATCAAACTGATTTGCATTTGCGAATCTTCCAGTTAATTTTCAATTTCCATGCACCATTATTAACGGGCACATACCAAAATTCATAAGGGTGCAACTGGACAAATTTTTCCACCAATCAGAGCAACAAAATGTGACCTACAACCAATCAGAGCAACGAAGCATTTGACAAAGCACTGAGCTACACATTTAATTTAGGATGGTGCTTGGTCCATTTTCAAGCAGAAAAATGGCGACCAATCATAAACTTTCCTGTATTCCAGCTAAACAGTATCATAAAAAATGTTTCTGAACATTCGAGGAGAGAAATAGTAACAGATTTTTGATTTATGTTTGATCAACACTGCCTGGTTTGACAGTTTGATTTGAGTTTCGCGAGCCTCCTGCTTTGCACTAGACAGACCTATAGACTGGACGCAATAACCAATCAGAGCAGAGAAACGTGAGACAAGAATTATATTTAATAAATGATTATGAGTGGCCAACCTACGCCATGACGGGTGGAATTAAGTTTGAACTGAAGGGGAGCCAGCTGTGTCAGCCAGAGCAAATGAAACCTGAGCTCACAGATTTTTCCTGCCTTCCAGGATAAAACCTGCCACTAATCAATTAATAACACACCATATCTGTGAAACATACGGTAAACAAGCTTACGGTTGAACTAATGCTAATGCTACTTCTAGATGTGTTTTCAAAAAAAAGGTTGATTGCAGCATAAAGTGCTGAAAGGTCCATCGTGCCTGTACAAATGCTGAGTCCAAATGTGTTGTGACATGTTGAAAAGTCTCTGGACGTGGTGCATGTGACTGTGTTTTAGAAACTGTGTTTTTCTTGTCATCTGTGACAGATTTTCAACTGACCTCCTTCCACCGGGCTCCAGCGCTGCTGGATACATACACATTAGGCTTGTTGGCCAAGTTCCTGCCTACAGATCCTGCAAGCAGAAGACAAAAAGGCATTTTACACACACAGAAACACACACACAGAAACACACAGAAACACACACACACACACACACACACACACACACACACACACACACACACACACACACCTCCTTCCGTCAAGATGAATGGACTTTATGGACTGGATAATGAATACAGCAGTGTTCGCCTTTGGCTTTAGGGCAGACAACACCTGCTTACATCTGCAGACATCAATCGTGCTAATCAAATCTCATTTCAGGCTGAATGAGTTGAAGAATCGCAGATTAAACTCAGATTGTGTCTGCTGTGTCTCTGCTGAGCGCTGTAAAGTGCCACCGAAATGAGTTACACTCTGCGTCTGTATAAAAACAAGCTAATGACTCATTAAACATCATCACACGAGGAGACAAGAGGACTCGAGACAATAAACAAACAACAAATGAAACTGGAAAACACAAACATGCTGTCACTGTGTGTGTGTGTGTGTGTGTGTGTGTGTGTGTGTATCAGCGTCACAATTTAAAAAGGACCTTAACAGGCTGAAAAGCAGAAGTAAAACAGCCACCATGACTGATAGGTGTGGGCAGAAATGTGTCTGTAACCACAACCTTCAGTGATGTCACCACGTTCTGGGGTGCAGATGCACTTCACTGCAGCCAAGTTCAAAGTTAAATGACTGGAGGTCAGCAACAACGAGATTTAGGAGATACTGACGTTTCTGGATGTCAACGAGATACAACATATTTTATATCTTGAACATTTGCTGGTGTTTTCTCTGATCTTCTAATGTTTCATCACGAGGCTCTTATGTTTCTCGTGTGCTTAATGTCTGGTGTTTATATGTTTTAAAAGGAACAACATTTCACTTATTACAACATTTAGTTTGAGTTGGAATGAATGAAATGAAATAATGTCAAATGGGTCGAACTATCAGCGTCTCATGATCAGAATATTTGTGTTAATGGGTTAGCTCAGATTCACTTCAGTGTGGTTGAGCTGCCTGCCTTATCGTCTGGAGTTGGTAACACACTGACTAACCCTTTGATGTAATAATTATACTGCTTTAATAATGATCTCAAATGACACACTGGTCAAATGTGTGGAGGAATATATGAGCAGTATGTAAACACGTCTGTGCAGTTTGTGTATGTACATGCCAGCCTGAATTCATGAGTGTGTTTGACCCGTCGAGTGCCCGCTGGGCGCTGCAGCAGTAATTAGCCCATCTGTTTGAGAGCGATAACGAAGCACATGGCAACACCGATTGCCAGTCCTCCCTCCACTCTCTGTCTCCCTCTCTATCTGCATGCACATTATCTAATAAGAATTTAATTAGAGGGACTGGTCGGGTGCAGAGGAAGCAGCCTCCTAGACACTGGAGAGTATCACCAAATCAATGTTTTTCAGCAGCTGTGAAGAGGCAGAGAGGCTTCAAACTGCACGCACAAACTCTGCTGCTGCCACAGAGAAACTCGGAGGAATTCATCCGTCTGCAGCGTGTTCAAACAGGTTTCCCTTTACCTACGACTTCTGATTTGACAGAACAAGAGCACCTTCTAGTTATTGCAGCGTGCAAGCACATTTCCTGTTTTGGGTAACACAGGAAGTTGATATCTGCTAAAAGACACAGAGAGGCAGCTCAATTGCCACAGAGGCCGACTGCTGAGTTTCCTGTTTAGGGTGAGCTTATCTGTCATCACAACAAGAGGAAGAAAGATGGCACCCAAAATGTATCTGTCCTGACTGAGAGATACTCATGCTGACATGTTTCATCCAACATGAGATAGAACTTTTCAAAATACAATAAGAGGTGAACAGTTTTGAAAAAGACCTAATTTGTGATCCAAACACTTAAATTTATTTCATTTATGCAGTCCAGAAAATGCAGACCGAGCCTCATATGGAGCCGTCCCTGACTCCAGCACATAGATGTCAACTGGACTTCTCAGCATTTTGAGAGTCTTGGATTACTGCCGCTTTTGTCGTCCCACCTGTGGCCATGATGAGTCCTGGTGCAGAGTCCTTGGATAAAATGGGCATCCTCCTGAGCTGGATGTTGAACAGCTGGCTCCAGCGTTGAGCCAGGTGAAGAGAGCAACCTTTACTGAGCTGAAAGAGGAGAGGAGAGGAGAGGAGAGGTTACATCACAAGATATTTCATTTGTGTTCATTTAAATAAATAATGAACCTTTGGAAACTGGATGTTGACACAGGACTCCTCTACAAGACATGGCCACAAAATGTACTAATAATGCATCACCTGTTGAAGGCAAAACCAACTGATATAGAGTGAACCTCAGGGTGTGGAGCCAAGTGGCAATGGCTCGCTTTGCACCAGATATAAACCAGCTGAACCGTCCAGAATCCAAAAATATTCCATTTACACTAAAGCTGCAATGTGCAATGTAGTGGATTAATCGCTTAGTTGTAAACTATTAAATCAATCCCCTAAAAACTATTTTCATAATCGATTAATCTGCGTCTGTTCTTTTTTTAATTCCCTGATTTCAGCTTCTCGATTATGAATATTTTCTCTTTTCTTTTGTCCTCTCTGATGGTAAATATCTTTGAGTAGTGGACAAAAAGTGACATTTGAGGACATCACCTTGGAAATGGTGATCATGAAAATGATGGACGGATTAATCAGTGATGAAAATAATCATTAGTCGCAGTTCTAATTTACAGAGACAAACAGATCAATCTCACATTAAAGATGCTTTTGCCAACCACGTCAAACTCTTAATTAATTATCAGAATTATTGCCAATTAATCAGCCAACTAATCTGCGAATCACTCCAGCGACAGTCTAGACGCAGCGATGGAATCGCAGTTTCTAAACACCTGTAAAAGAAACCACATCCTTTCCCGCAGCTGCTTCACCATTGTTTGGAGACAGAGGTCACGTTCTCTCTGCTGTGACACAGCTTGGTGAAAACGGGAGTTAACACTGCTGATGACTTCACAGCATGATCAGATATGCACTGTAATGATCAGAGAGGTGGGGTTGTGTTTTTTTTTTGTTGGGGCAAGCAGTACCTGGCAGTCCACAGTTCCCCCCAGGCTGTCGGCAGCAGGTGGCTGCAGCAGCTCCCACGTCCCTCCCTTGTCGAAGGTGATGACGGATCGCATGTTGTCTTCGCTGACCGAGCCGTTGATGAGTGTGGCGATGAAGACTCCTCGCAGCCCCTCCACGCGGTGCAGGTCTGCGAAAGGTTCATTGGCAAAGTACCTGAAACAGAGAGGGGATACATCATCATCATCAGGGTCAGAGAGGGACACAGAATTTTTGCTTCATGTACCACAGCTGCTGACATAGCAAATGAAGGAGGGGTGCTGTACTTCTATTTAAAAACAGAGATGTGTGGTCATTTTAGCCTCGCTACAGCTAAAAGAAACATTTTGCTGATTCATTCATTGTATAGATTTTTGAAAAATCGCTGGTATTTCTTGTACATGCTCTTGTTCACTTGGCTCGAGGACGCTGCAGGGCAAACGTGGGTGAACTAAAAGCATCAGCATTTTGAAATTACAGCTGTACAAGGCAACTTTTCACACAGCGCCGAGCGCTAAACAGGAAGCTTAAACTTCATTACCCAGAAATGATGCAAAACAACTGCATGCTTGCGTGCATACAATCACGCACACAGACTAACCAATCTGTCCAGCACGGGGATGCATTGTGTTTACATAAACAGGAGACACAACTAATTTCATTAACAGGAAGAATCACCATAGTCAGACAAAACACCTGAGCCAACGCTGTGTGACTGCTTCTGCCAAAACAAAGACACAGGATCTTCCTGATGTGATTATGGAGAAGAGTGAGCAGAAAAACAATGAATCGAGAGCACAGGGTTCAGACAGAGCTGTGGCATGACATCAATATGTTGCCTTTTATTAGATAAAGAAGCATTACTCATCTATGTTTGCAAGCCTTTGTGTCATCAGTGTTAGCACCCATTCGTAATGATGGGTACTAGAGGCCTTACTGGCACTTCCTGAGGTGGCTAGGGACTCTACTCAATTGTCTGCAGACTGTGCTTAATTTATCCTGATACAGGTTCATTTTTATATGCTGGTACAAATTTATGCTTGTACAAAAGCAAATAATGCAACTACTGTTAAGCATGAAAATTAATTCTTACAAATCACAGTTTGAGCTAAATAATCCCAACTCGATCCGTTTTTTGAGCTTTCGACTGTATCACAGCTACTGTCAAGCTCAATGCAAACAAGACTACACCAGAGTTTTTTCTCTATATATGGTCACTAAATTCTTTCATTTGACTTAGACCCTGACCAGTCATAGCTTGCCATCTCTAACAACTTGTGTGATGTCTTAGGGAGGCCGTGGCTCTGGAGGTAGAGTGGCTTATCCCAGGCTCCTCCAGTCTGCATGTCTAAGTGTCCTTGGGCAAGATACTGAAGCCCAAATTGCTCCCGAAGGCTGCGCCAATTCAGCGTGACTATAATTCATAAAGATAAACTGTTATTCCATACAAACTGTACATTTTAGATTTTGTTGCCTCAACACCTCAAGAACTCGCTACAAGCGTTATTTTTATTGGCAGATGATTTGTAGGAATGAGGCAAAACCGTTCAACTAAAACAGCCTGAATAACAGCTGTGCTGATATTCAATATAACAGCACTCCCAACAGCACTGTTATTGCTTTAATATATTATTTCTCACTCAATAGAATTACGAGAGCGCATGGATGAGCAGAGGGTGATATTGCACCCATGAGGGTGATTCATGTAATATGATAACATAATGTTGAGTGCAGAAGATTGTTCTGTCCACCCATTGGTCTATGTCACCAAACAAAACATTTCAAAGCAGACAAGAGACGTCCCAGATACTGCATCGCCTTCCATCATGACACCCAGGGCCTCACATCTGTGTGCCATTATCAGGCTAATAGCGTGTACCTTGACCTTGACATAATACCCGAGTGTTTCAGTGAATGTTATTTTCCACAAACTACCTTCATGTACTGTATGTACCTTCATAATGAATTATATGCCAGATGAAACAGGAAGTCCTGTAAGTGATGTGGATAAAATGGTAACAGCCACTGAGCCCACATGTGAACAGATCCACAGATCTCCATGACAACTGCAACTACAATCTGCTGATAAGGCTGTATAATACAGATGGAAAATGCTATCAAATGGACCTCATGTTGGGGTTTTCTGTTTGTTTTGTTTTGTTAGCTACTCAAGTATAATTCTGATGTTCTTGTGCTTCTGTTCAATGCTACTTTATACTTCTGCTTAGCCTCAGTTCACTATTTGATAACTTTATATAAGCAGCAGAAAAGCATGGCGGGAAGGACTTAATACTGTTACTGATGTAAAAAAAAAAAAAAAGACCTTGAATGTATGTCAATGTAATGTCCTCTGAAGTGATGGAAACAAGAAAGTGTGTATGTGTGTGGTGTGTAGTACCTGATCAGTGTGTTGCTGCCTGAGCCCTCAGGACTGTAGTACAGAACATTCTCCAGTGACAGAGAGAAGGACAGGCCCTGTGTGTCTGAGATGTACAGGTGTGTGACGTTGTTCAGGTGGTTCACACACACAAACACTTGGTCCTCTGACGCATCTGCTATGTAGTACTCCTGTTAGGAGAAAAGAGGAGGTCATCTTTAGTTCACTGCCTGATTAGACTGAAGATGCAATAACATGACTGGACACAGTGTGAAAAGGCTGGATATCACAGTGGAAACATGGAGTGTGTACTGTGTAAAGTAGTGTAGGTGGTTCTTCCACCAAAGCCAAAAGGAAGTTGATTGTGTCACATATTTTTAGAAATGGGAACCACACTGTTCACATGCAGATTGCTTATTTTAAGTAAACCACAGTGTACTGAAACAGACAGGAGTGAAGCAGAGCTGGGGATGTGCTGCTGCTGACTGTAACTCATGATAACTCTGATGAGCCAATCGCCAAATTTATACAAGCTTATAAATTTAATGATCATTTAGGGACCATAATCTAGATTATCATGTTAACTCTGGGGTCTAAAACCTTATAAAGCTCTTTATCTTAGCTCTCTACAAGGTACTGTAGACCCCAAACATGCAACAACACAACAAAAAAAATCTTGAGCATGGAGGCACTGCTGACCTTGTTGGGAACATATCTGTAGCAATATATACAAAACCCAATGTGTACTAACTAGATTTGAATGCATTTTTTTGACAGTACACTGCTGCCTCTCTTTAATAAACAGGAAATTCTGAAATGCAAGCAACTTCCTGTCAATGAAGGAGGCAACGAGATACGCTCGAAACCTTGAAAAAAGTTTGCATGTGAAGCACGGGTTTGAAATATTCGATGCATATAAAATACTTTTGTTTTTTTCAGTTGTGCTCAGTTCATGTGTTAGTTGGAAAAGTACACTCCTATTATTATGCTGACCTTATCATTGTTTGCCTGGCTGATAGTGAACTGGGCTTATCAATTGACTTAGGTGTAGTAAGTGCCCATATATAGTGTTATGTGTGAGTGTCGACTTGACTCTGACAGAGCCTCCAGCTGTTTGTGTATTGTTTGTTTGTCTAGCAGCTCGTGTGGCCTTTACTTAAGCTAGCAGACTCTAGGTAACCCCCAGACAACCTACTACTACTTCAATTACTTATACCATATACCATAGTTGTTGCTATTTTTTTTTTACACACCTTCTCGTAGCATTTTGCTCATCTTTGTTCAGATCTCGGTCATAAGAAACAAATATGCTTTAAATAATATTGGACATTTACATTGGAGGAATAATAAATTAATTAATTCCCACATCTCACAACAAGATCATCTACTCAGTCACTTCAAACTGATGCTAACCCTCTTAGATCTGTGTGGCTATGTGCGTCACCAGCCTTCGACATGTTACTGATAAGTAACACTGGGTACTGATAAGAAATCAATGGGTCTCATGCAGGAACCAGTCGTATGAACAGGTTTTAGTGGTTTGAGAGACTTTGTGGCATTCGCTGAATGCCTCTGAGGTAAGAAGGAAATGTACAAGTTCAGACCAGTCAGACCAGTCGTGTACAGGAGAAAAACACTTAAAATACAATTTAAATTATCCTAAAGGCTTCATCTGAAAAAATATAACGCAGAGATGAATTGAAATATAATAAATAACTCAAATAAACTTGATGCTAAATGAATATTCTGTAATATTCTTCAAATTTACTGAGAAACATTTGAGTAGCTGTCAGCAGAAGCTCCTCTCCTTCTGACAGCTGCCTCAGGCATCAGTTCATCAGGCATCATCTTCTGTTACACCTCACATCTACTGTCCTCTATGATACCTCCATGATGTCACGTCCCCTTGACCTCCTCTTATATAAAATATTTAAAAAGTATGTTTTTTCAGTGTATCTTTGTGTCAGAACATGCTCTCTGTTTCTCTATTTCAGTCCACCTCTGTTTAGGTTGTGCACAAAACCTGTCCGATAGTAAATGTCAAAAAGTCACAGTTAAGAGTTTTTGGATTGGAAAACATGTTAAATGTTGTCTCTACACAAGCAGCTACACAAAAAATTTGACTAATGCTGACATTTAGCTTTGAGTCCAGTAAAGCACTGAGGGTCCCTCTTTCAACATCAATTAATCATTTAGTCTTCAGACATACTTTCAGACATGCTGCTATAGTACACGTAAAGGAGACTTACTGTGATTGGATGTCGGGTCATGAACTGGGCAGCTTTCATTGGCTGACGGTTGTAGGAGACCCAGAGCTGAACAGATGAAGGTTCGTGGCTGCCAAAGAGTTTCTGGAGAGGCAGAGGACACAGAGACAGCACGGTTCATTCAACTACCCATCATTTATTTCAAAACCCTGGAACTTTTCAGAGTCAGCTAATCTCTGAACATGCTGTGAAGATTTGTTTCTCAGCAGCTCCAAACTGTCACCAAAGCCTGAATCCTCCAAAATAAATGTGAAATGATTTTTGTTGATTGTTGGAAGACAAATCAAAGAGGGTCTCGAATCTGCTGGACAACACTGCACTAAGAACTGTGAGGTTGTGCAGAAGGAGAAGACCCTTTGGTTATCTGGGGTGTCCTGATGATGTTTTTCTGTCTTAATATCCCAGTAGTGCAGAGTTCCAAGGCCGAGTCAGAAAACATTAAACGTTCAGACTTAAAAAGACTCCCAGTGGGGTACAAATATCTGTGTGTGTGTGTGTGTGTGTGTGTGTGTGTGTGTGTGTGAGAGAGAGAGAGAGAGAGAGAGAGAGAGTATGAGAGAGTGAGAGAGTATGAGAGAGTGAGAGAGTGAGAGAGAGAGAGAGAGAGAGAGAGAGAGAGAGAGAGAGAGAGAGATCTCTAAGGGTACATCTTATACATACAAATACAGTTGGACACTGCTGCTGGAAAGAGCAGTGCTCTGATCTTTTATGAATTACAAGCATGCAGAGAAGTCGGACCGCAGGACTTGAGCACATCTCATTTCTGTGTGTGTGTGTGTGTGTGTGTGTGTGTGTGTAAGAGAAAATGAAACATTTTCTGATCACGATCTTAGGGGTATACTTTTTGGATTTTCATTTGAACCCTAAGAAATTAACAGGGCACCATGATGTATATACGACGTATGAGCTGTAAGAACTTTTTGCAGATAAAAAGTAGCAGTCCATCAAATGTTAAAATGATATGTCAAGTTAAAACAAGTTGTGACCTCATGGCATCTGCAGAGTTTTGGACATGTTTTGAAGGGTGAGTTCACAAATCTCAAGTTCACTTTTCCATGGCATAGTTAGACCTCAGCCTGTGACAACTAGTTGTATAATCGGGTGTCTTCAACGATGTCTGTCAGCTCCCCTGAGAGAGACTGTGACACATCTACTAAGAGTCTGCACTGAAGGTTTGATTCCAACCCACAGCCCTTAGCTGTATGTCACTTCTTCAGCTGTGCTGTCCACCCAAAACAAACTCTTCTGCGGCTCTAGAAGAGCTTCTTCAAGTCTGAAAATAATGACCTTGGTGATATCATAGCGGTATCATCGGGGGGTACCTCAGTTCGGGCCTGTAAAGAAATGGGTGTGACTTTAAAGGAAGGGGAGGTGTCAGACCTTTTCCCCAACATCAGAACTGCATCCACTTCATGCAGCAATTGGTTGGTGTGTGGAGTGGGCGGAGTTTAAACCTCTCAAGCTGTTCTGTTTCACTCTTCTCATTACTCCATCTGCTACTTCATGTTATCAAACCATCTGCAACACCATAAATGTCTGTACTGTGTGCAAGTGTGCACAGTTATCCCCATTTCAATGATGACCATGTTACACCGAGCCTTTCAGTGCAGCCGCTTCAACACTTTCGTCTACATTTGTGGTCGGATGGACTACTTTGTTTAAATTCAGGATACCTCTGCTGTTTGGATTTTGGCTTTTATTTTTTGACTTCCCATACCTAATTTAAGAAAATACAATGTCAGAGCTCAATGCTGAAACTAGTTTACTATGAAAAAAAAAGTGGTCTATAACAAACAAACAATCAAACAAGCTATATGTGTGTGTGCACCTTCAAAACACTCTTTCTGACTCATTTCATTCCTGGAATGCTTCATTACCAACAGAAAGGAACAATAAACAGCTTGTTCCCTAAATACAATAAAGAAGTGCTCCTTTCAAAGGCGGCTTGACTCCCTGGTGATGAACCGTGACCAAAGCAAACACTCTTTCCTTTATTATCCTCTAGTTTACTTCAGAGGGGTGTGCAGTTCACTGACATCATGTTACAATGAATTCTGGGTCATGAAGGCTCAAATTTGGGGAAATTATCAGACTTTGTGTAATTTAAGCCGCTGAAATTCCTTCATCCTGTGTGTGTGATTGTAAAAACTATGTTATGACCTACCTGACCAGACTTTTTTGGGCTGAGATGATAAAGGACCCTCTGTACTAGATCTTTGAAATTATACACTGTCCAGCCGCATTATATCCACTTTTTATTCTGGTCTAGTCTCCAGAAGAAAGGTGTCTGCTGCTTCCCTCTCCGTGCAGAGAGCAGCCCTGTGCTTATTAAGGCTCTACTCCCGACTCCTAATTACACTGTCACAGTTTATGCACTCTCTACCTGTTCCATTTCCGTCCCATCCCTCGCTCTGTCGGCTGTAAATTTATTTTGTGATAGTGGCTCGGTTCAAACTAACAGCGAGCAGCTTTGGATTAGTTTGGACCACCATGTTCGAAGCTTTTAACAGCAACGTCCTCTGGAGAGAGATAAAAAAAGACAGTGAGAAAAATGAAGAAGAGAGACAGAAAAAGGCCACCAGGGAGTTAAACAGAGAAAGAAACAGCTTTTACAGAGCTATAAATTGAAGTAGAACAAAGAAGTCCGACTGAGAGAGAGCTCAGCTGCACATCCACTATTCATGCTCTCTGGGATGTTAGAACTACATTAATATACTGGTTAGATTAATATGAAGAGCCAATACTCGACATGTATTAATGATCACACATCATAAGGAAGATTATTTCCCAAAATGTCAAACTACTCCTTTAAAATATTGATAAGACATATGGCTCAGTTTAACAGAGTCTTCTAAATCTCAGCTACATCCTTTTGCCATTCACAACTGACCCTTCCTAAGTCCCGCCCCTTTTTGCTTTCACTCCAATAACGATTGTTTAAACCTCTGTCCACTTCCTCCTTTCCTATTTAGCTAGCTTGTCTATGTTGGACAGACAAACACTAGTTTTGAATGGTATACACCTTTTTCACAGCAGCCACTTTGACCTAAAATAGTAAATGTTACCAATGATACTAATTTATGTTCCATTCTGGTCAAACAGAGTCAGGGTGCTGCTGTGCTGCATGTTGGCTCACTGGAAAGTCTCTGCTGCACTAAATGGAATGGACCCTTAAAGGGGGCTAACGCTGATCAATCACTGCATGCGATGTCATTACTCTTCATTACTGTTATATATGGATATATACATGTACATCTTAGTACACACCATGTATGTATACAGCACGATTCCATCCATCCATTTTCTGTACTCCCTTATCCTTATGAGGGTCACTGGGAATCATGCAACACTGGACATGATGGTATACTGTCCGTTGTGCCAATGGATGGTACTCACATGAGGTTAGCCTTGATGTTGAGAGTGGCATGGGAGCTGTACGTCATGGTCGGGATGGGAAAGATGTCAATTTTGGGACACATCGTCAGTAGTGTTCCAAGGAATCACGGGGTGTTTCGGCCTTTATCACTAGACACCCTCATCGATGGTGGCCAGCGACAGGTTGATCACGCCCGCGCTTGTGTCCCATGCCCAATTAAAGGTGGTGTAGGTGGTGCAGCCCATGGGACTATGCAAGGCAGGGGCGTCCTTTTCCCTGAGTCAGGCCTAGACCTGACCGCATACCTCGTAAGGTGTATAGCACAACTATATCTGTATACTTGAAAAATGGTAAATGGACTGTACTTATATAGCGCCTTTCTAGTTTTCCGACCACGCAAAGCGCTTTTACAGTACATATCTCATTCACCCATACACACACATTCATACACTGATGCATTAGCTGCCAAAAGTTAGATAAGAAATGTGTTTTAGCTAATCTGGGTATTTTCTATGTTTGGGGATTGAATCCAAAACGTAGCCAGATTTCAAGAAGGATATGATGATTACATTTTTGTTTTAGAACTGATCACTGATCATTAGAATTGTTACTAATGACAAATATTATCCATCTTTAATTATTATTAGAAAAAGTCTAAACAGCCTTGTATATTATGCTAGGCGGTTGTGCCACCACATGAGCTGGCTCTACATACTGATTAAATACTAAATACTGGTTTTTCATCCTGACGTGAAAAGTTAATGGAAGTCACAATGCCAGCTATCAGCAACTCCCATTCCAACATACTGCTGCTGGTTTTTATCAAATCTGTGTGTGTGTGTGTGTGTGTGTGAGAGTGTCTTTTGGAAGGATTTGTGCCCATCCTCGAGTGCCTGAGCATCCCCAGTCTCCAGCAGAGCATTTCAGCCTTTTTCATTCAGTCTATTGATTTATCTAGCGTAGTGCTCACATCGACTCTGTGGTGTGATGTGAAAGCAAAGCAGCAGCTACACTGAGACAAATGGAGGGAGGGGAGAGACAAATAGAAATAAAGCACAGACAGAAACATATACAGAATGATAAAAAGGACAGAAACACTGATTAGAAGAAGGTCCATCTGGTATAAAATAAGGTAAAATGGATCGTTTTCTCTTGGATTGGAAAAGAAATTCTACAATGAATGTGCACTACTACCACAGTGATCATCAATAATAACTTATTGTTGAGTTTTGTTCTCACTCTATATAGTCTAATCAAGGATTTCAGTACAGTTTACTGTGCGAGTCAAGGGAAAAACAGACAGGAGAATGTCTACTATGTGTTTTCACATGTAAGTGGCATAGTGATTATATATTTTTCCACTGAAACCGCAGTTTGCACTGCAACGGCAACTGTAAGTGAGCCACACATTCCTCACTGTGCTCGTGTTCTCTCAAACTGATCCTCTCTAAACTCTCAAATCCCTGAAATGAGATGTGGTTCTTGGGCCTCAGATCAACTCAGCCCGGGTGGCAAAAAGACACAGTTACAATAGTTTTGAATGGAATGCAGCCATCTACATACAATACTAGATCATAACAATGAACTATGAAATATAAAGTCACAGAAAAACTGTACTAAATGTTTGCAGCTGATGCTTTCTGCAACTAAACTGCATAGAGAGAGAGTGTATGTTTGTTTCCACTGATGTGTGTTGCCGATACACATACACCACCCACTGATTAACAACTCTGATGTGTCTCAAAAGTCTGCCATAGCAGGCCATTAAACCTCTCAAAAGTAATTTTCTAAATTACGCTTGTCAGCTTAAGAGGGGTCCCACTGACTACATGTCGGAATTGAATCTTTTAAAAATAGCATAAGGGCAACAATGTGACAAAACCTATCCAGTAGAGTGAGAATCTGACTTACTGATTTCTTGAAAAAGTGTTTAATAACATGCACATGAAGATGGTTACAGGAGTTCCACATGGCTCAAGTCTGGGCCTCCCCACTTCTTCTTCTCCCTACACACAAGAATTTGTGCTTTTGTTTTACACTCGTGTGGCTTCTACCGTGGCTTTGTTGATGACACCAAGCTATTCTCAGTCCCTCAATCTGATTCTCAGTTAGAGCCTGTTCACCGCTTACTTGCCAGATACGGTCTGTTTTGGCACAGTGACTCTGTTCGTCAGCATTCCAACCGTACCCTGAGCCCAAACACCTCTTCTTCCCAGTGGTCCAAACCACCTGTGGTACCAACACTAACACTCCCCCGGTGCTGTGAGCTCACAGTCCAGGCAGCCTGGCTAACAAACTGAGCTAACATTAGCTAAAAGAAGCTACAGTTCAGAGCAGTTTACTTTACCACTCATCGGGAAACATTTTCTCCATAAAATATAATCACCCAAATCAGTGAAATAGTTGGCGTTTTGTGACTTAGTGCTGTAACATGTTACATGCTTTGAGTTATATAACACAAGAACAGGTGTAAGTCAGTGTAACATCAACATGATTTAAAATTTGTTATTTTATGGTAGAAAGGTTTTTGTTTTAAAGCTCGACATTGTGCAAGACTGTGCTTGTGTTCCTGTCAGTGAATGGATGCCAGCACTGGCATCCGTCCATTACCACTAACAATACTGTAGTGATGCCAACTAGACAGCAAAGAACCATGGGTCGTTCTGACCAAATATTGCATCAGGAGTATTACTGCTTCCTCGCCAAAGAGATGGCGACGGTATTCAGCCAGGGAACTTTCCATCTTTTGTCTGGAGTGTTAAAAAGGCACAATGCTTTATCTTGTTTCTTTCTCATCATCATCATTTTTGCATTTGAATTTTGCATTGGTATAGTTAAATCACAGTGACAAAGCACTGCTTCATCAAATCTAAATGAAAGTTAAAAGATAAAGAATCAAGAGTCATGCATCAAGTTAATAAACGGGTTCCGCTGGGTTTCACCTTTTGCTGTAGAGTGTTGTATTCATTTTTCAATGACAGCTGTTTTACTGGCTTCTTCACTGATCTTTTTACAGTAACAGGCAAGCAAAGCCACCAAAAAGTGACCAACTGCCGCCTTCGGCTGTCTCCGTCCATCGCATGACCCTTGCCTTGCAGGTGGTAGCTGTAACTCAAGAGTCTCACTGTGATAAAGTGCCAGTTGGTCAAACATGCAATATCCCTCCCACACTGTAGTATTTGGCTTTCAAACTGAATCACATGCATACGTTTTCCAGGATTTATACAAACCTCCCTAACACAAGCGCATCCTTAACATTTCCTTGTAACCCACAAGGCCACACAGCAAGAGCTCCACTCCCACACAGTAAACAGCCACAAGGTGACATTTGTTAATGAATGGTCCAGAGGAAGAGCACATGTTCACCATTGCCTTGTTTTTTAAAAAAAATGTTTTTAAGTCTGACATTTTATTTAAAAAAATGGTACCTGCACACAACACCAAAACGAGCTGAAAATGTCACAGGACAAATCCTCCGAGGCAAAGTGCCTTCTGCTTGTTTCAACCAACTTCTGTACAGTCCAATCCCATCAGACCTTTATGTGCTTTACAGTTTAGACAACGAGCCTCTATTCCAGCCTATATCTCAGAGATCATCTGTTACATATTCATGACCCACTAGTCCAGTCCCCCTCAGGCAATGCAGTTATTCAGACTGGCCTGTAATACAGCCTAAAGCCAACACATCTTCTCTTTTAGATCTGCAATCTCTCTGTTTAAGGGGATCTCAGGTACTTAGCTACAGTAGATGCTTTTATGTTAGGTGTTTTGTCATGCATGTGGGATTCTTTGTTTTGTGTTGAAGTAATTAAGATGTTTTGTCCCTTCTTAAGTCTAGTGCATGGCTGTAGATTTAAGGAAAGACTGGTTCAAACATAACGTGATTTAAGACAATTAATTGTTGAAGATTGTTCAGGGAGATGAGGAGTGTTTCATGTCCACCACAGTTTCAAAATAAAACATCAAAGTGATGTAATTCCAATATCACCAAATGCTTCAATACCTGTTATATAAAGGATGTTATGCCCTTAAATTAGTTATTTCATGCAGCTTAAAGTCTTTTGGCACTTATGTCAGGTGGAACAGATTCTTCTTGAAGGCATCGTTTTGGACAAAAGTGTCATGTCCTGTAAATGTTATGTAGGTCTGTGAAATGTTTGGTCCATAAAATGGTTAGAAATTTTGTATATGTGCTGTTTTCCAAAGCATAAGGATGAAGTCCTCAAATGTCTTGTTTTGTCCACAACCCAAAGATATTCAGTTTACTGTCATCGAGGTCTAAAGACACCAGAAAATATTCATATTTGAGAAGCTGAAATCAGTTTTTCTTGATACTGCCCTATCTTCTTAATGACTGAGATGGGAAAATGAATAAAGGTATAACAGAAATTTCTTTATTGAGCAGAAAGACCTCAAGACTTTTAAGGAGTCTGAGGTATTTACCCAACTGAATTGTTTAAGGAGCTGCAAGTAAGCAAGAGCTTCAGAAGCACACTGCACTTTGATGAGAGGAATCATTCCTCCCTCAATCTCAACTTCCTGTTTTCTTCTCTCACTCTGTCCCAGACTTTCTTTGTCAAGAATCTGTGATCTAAATGAAAGAATATGGCTAACAGATAACTGCGGAGAGAGGGGATGGGCTTTATCGACATCTCCATTACATCTTCTAAGCCAGTTATCATTGCCAGGTCTTCTCCATGGGACCAAAGGCTGTGGTCTTTAAGGTCTGATTAGCACTCTATTCCTCAGGATCCCTATTGTTAGATAAAACTCTCCATTTCTGGCTCTTTAATTAGCTTAAGCAGCTTGGCACTGCCAAAAGCACTTGTGATATTCCATTATTCTAATCCTATTAGAGCGAGCCAGAGACAGAAGAGGAAAGAGAGTAACTGAGATTCTCTGATTCTTTTTATAGCTAATGAGCAGAGCAGAAACTACAGATAGCTCTGCTAGCGGTAGCTACACGCAAGCAGTCAGTGGCTAATAGAGCTGATGCTTTGTGACGAGTCAGTCTGCATCTGTTCCATTTCCCCTACGTACACGACCATTTATAGGCGAGCCACTGTCTGGTCTGTCTGACTGGTCTCATCAGCTCTGTTTAGCAGTGGAGAGTAGATTCAGAGTTCAGGCAGGAAGGAGGTCACAGACGGGTCAATCACAGCAGCTATAAGCGAAGCCTGTTATCCAACGCAGAGGAGCTCTGTGTGTTTTACACGACAAGGCAGGAAATAGATTTTCTTACTGTCAAGAAATCATATGAAAAGACCACGCCAAGACGACACGTGGTTGGCAGCCAGTTGCAACATCTCTGAACACACTCTCTGATTTTAGTATTTTTTTCATGTGTTTCGACACCAGTCTTCATCCATTTTGTGTGCTGCAAACATGGACTTAGAACTATGGAGATTAGCGCTTTGCCTTTTTATGTAAGTTCTAGGCAGCGCTAGCATACTCTTTGTGGAAAGACTAGAGATCCCTGCTGAAATGAGACAGGGAGAAGGATGCAGAGCCGTATCTGAGCGCAGGGAGCAGGAAAACACGGTGCAAACCATGTGCACTGTCTATTATCAGGAACGGGGGTGTAGTATCGCAGAGACGTGGCTGAATGAACTCACTGAGAACTCGCTGGGAACTGTAGATGGCTTTCAACTTGTAAGAGCGGACAGTCTCTGTTCTGGACGTCTGACTTGATGCTGGATAAGGACGAGGATTCAGTGAGATAATGTTAGTACGATGAATAAATGAAGGCCAAGAAGAATAATGTCACTGTTATTATTACTCTGCAGTGCAGACACAAGTCTCTTGCACTCTTTGCAGATCATTTGTTCTTGCTTAACATCACTTGCCCTAAATCCCAAATACTTCTAAACAGGAAGTACGGAGGGAGTAGGGAGTAGCACTTTGCCTTCTCCTCCAGGCACTTAATCTTCATTTTGCTCGTTGTTGTTTTATTACTCTTCCCCTCCAGACTGCAGCCGCAACATCCAGGACGTTTCTGCACAGGCTGCTGCTGCAGGGTGCACGCTCAGCGACATGACAGCCCCTCGAAAGAGAAGGCAGTATGGTTATCGATATTGCAGTCGATCACGTTCATTTAATTGTGGGAAACCAAAATGGCGATTGTTATAAATATTTGATTAAATGTGCAGCCCTATTTATCGATGACATCTAAAAGGCACTAAACCTCCAAACAAACAGAGCTGATGTATGTCTGGAGCGTGAGAAAAAGTCTGTGCTGAACACGAACAGCAAAAACATTTTTCTCCTGTTTGACAGGACCTCAAAATGTTTGTGTTACACACTTAGCTTTAAATGCAACCGCTTGTTCAAAGTTTCACTTTACATTAGATTTTTTTGCTCAGAATTCAGTTCAATTGCATGTGATCTGTTTTTGGATTATTACGTACCGACAACGCGTTTAAACATTCTGCATACTTTTCTTGTCTGTTGTTCCCCGTTGGGGGAACATCCTACCAGTTTCTACCAGATCAGGGGCGGCCCTCTACCTTCACAAACCTCCTGAAGACCTCCAGCTCTTCAGAGAGGACCTCCTCTCTAACACTACCAACATCTGGACATGATAAATCTATCCCCCTCTCTGTCACAGTACTTATTGCTGCACTAACATGTCCTTGTCACACTCAGGGCCGGTCTTAGCTATGGGCAATGTGGGCGGCCGCCCAGGGCGCAGTCTCCGTGGGGGGCGCACAAGCGCCCGAAAAAGTAAAAAACCTCGCGAATTTTCGGTACCGCTCATTAAGTTAGCGGAGCGGGCGCCCCGGGAGCGGGGTATTGGCAAGGCAGAGGGGGGCGCAAATGTGGCCAAATATGGCAAATGTGGCCAGGACCTGCGCTGGTCACACTGTTCCCCTTTTTGTAAGCCACTTTGGATAAAAGCATCAGCTGAATGACTAAATGTATATCAATTCATGTGAGAGATAGCTCGAACATAAACATATTACACATATGGGTCATAAAGAGTATTGGCTAGACCTGCTCTATATGGAAAGTGTCATGGGATAACTTGTTTTGATTTGGGGCTATATAAATAAAATAAAATTGAATATATTTATAACTTATCATACTCATAAAAGAGTCTGATAATGATGCTAACAGTGTACACACAAGTAGCTAGAACAAAACCTGTGTTGGTACACTAACATTAGTCTAACATTCCAGAAAAGAAGAGGACAGTGAAGTCAGAAATGACAGTTTCTTTGGTACTGTTCTCGATTTTTGAGTCTCACTGCTGTAATAATGGCACATAGCAGGAATCTGACTCGCCACATGTTTTTCCATGTTGATGGACAAAAAACAAGAAGACAGCCTGCAGATCTCTGACTCCAGCTCTGCTCTGCAACATTACAGTCTCTCTGAGCTTATATGGACATTAGTAATGTTAAATGCCCTCCTTCATCACATGCAGCAGCACTGATGAATTGTTCTAGAAATGACCATCTCTGAGGAAACATGACAGAAAGAAAAGCCAAACAGGCAGGCCCGGTGTTGCCGGTATTATTTTGCCCTCTCATTCTCAAAGCCGCTCAGTCTTTTCCATGTCAGGAAGCCCCAGATGGATCAGTATCAGGTCACAGGCTAATTTGAGAAGCTTTTGTTGATATGATTTAGCACAGCGCTTCTATCTGTTCTGTAAGTAATTAATACTATGACCTGCACTGCACTGGGGTTCATCCTTGACTTTGACAAAATAATCTGAACTAAAGGTCTAAACTAAAAAGGTCCACTTACTACTGATATTCCATACATAGCCATATTCATGACAACTGAACAAACTCTACACACTGATAAAGACCATGCGAGGTTGAAAGTTCCAGATAAAGATAGTAAGGAACTCTGATCTAAGATTAGTTTCTCACACACAGGATGCAGAGTTGTCTTCCTGATCAATTATCTGTGGTAAGAAGTAGCAGTAGGCCTACACAGGTTTGCAAACTTTCCATTGCCTGCTGTGTAATTTGAAACCAGTTAGCCTGAAAGCTAGCTGGAGCAACAGTCTGTCACCATCTAACAGAAATGAAATGAGAGAATGTTTGTAGAGCATTCGTTTTCATTTAAAGTTGTCTTAGTTGAAGAATCTTGTCTGCGCTGCGCTAATGTTATTACAACAGGATATTTACCCTCGGTGTAACAGTAACGGATGTGCTGCTTGGTTGGGAAGCGCTTGTGTGTACAGTGTCAAATATTAGAATTTAATCATGTGTAGAAAAATGTTTCAGCATACTGCTGACTTGCAATCATCATTTACAGACATTGTTTTGTCATCTTTCTTTTTGAAATGAAGCCAGGCTTTGGACAGTTTGTTCCTTCTTGTTGGAAGCTTCCAGCAGCAAAAACACAAGTTTGACGTCAACGTTTTGCAATGCAACTGTCCGAAAAACATGTTGGTATCTATAAAAGATAATTGATTTGGATGAATGGGACAGTTTAGAACTGGTTCCAACCACAGTGGTGAACTTCAACTGCATCACTGAGTGAAACCAGCACAAAACATTTGAATCACTTCAAAACATCTCCACAGAACGTTTAAAGTGTCCATCTACTGTGGAACAATATCTTCAGGCTGATGGACTTCCTGCAACTGCCAGTTGAAAAGCCACTAAACCTAGACCCAGACGTATACCTCAATTTTTCTGTACTTATGTAAATACTGACAAGTTAGTCACGTCTCAGGTCATGACAACCAAAGTTGATGATATCAGATATCTCATTTGGCTGCTGAGTTAACGTTAGCTGACGTCATAACTCACAGAATGACAAGTTGCTGCTCAGCTCTGAACACTCCAGACACCTCAATTAAGGTGATTAAGATATTGATGTGAAGTACTTTAAAGTATAAACTGAGGGATTCTGACTCTCTAATATGCCATCTGCTGCTACGGAGTAAGACTGGAAAGCTAAGGAGGGTATATGTTGAACTGTCCAATACGCTCATGGGAAAGATCCACGGTACACCTTACCTTAATTTCCTTCGGGATCAATAAAGTATCTCTATCTATCTATCTCACAGCGGCATTTTTAATGCACATTTACCTTGAAACAGCCAAGAGTTTAATTTAGCAGTTTGCTTAACTCACAAACTAAAAGCCGATACGTTTGGATCGGGTGCAGGGAGGTTGTAGTGATGCAGCATTTTGTGTTTAAAGGAGGTCACCGTCTCTGGCTTGACATCTGAGCGTTAAACAAGGCCACACTCAGCAGCTATGAGCTTCTCAACACTTTGAGGTTAAACTCTGTGTCATATTGGACCACATTAGTAATTGAAAATAAGGATTGCTCATTAGCTCTGACCACATTAGCCACTGGGATTTATTGAGGCTGCTCTATATTGCTTCGACTTTAGCCCAGCACTAAATGCCGCCCGCCTGCTGTGTACACAGATAATTGCACCATATGCATCATGCATCTGCACTAACAGATGACAACGCACGCACAGATCATCTTCTTTCTCCGTCAGATTCTCGCAAGCAGCAGAGCAGATTCACTCAGTTAAATCTCTGGATATTTAGTGTTGCACTGAAAATTAGAATGTGGAGGAGGATCAATCTTCAGCTGAAGCACAGAAGAGCAGAACTCCTGCCTGTAAAGCTTGTCAGCAGTAAGCGTACGCTGGCTCTTCATCATAGCACTGACAGTTCATTTAATCCCCCGCTTTCTCCGCTGATTTCAAGTACAGATAAATGTTTTAATTTAGCATGATGGACCATCTGATATCAATTATCAGATCAGACGAACCCTTCACAGCCGACCTCTCTTTACAATCAACTGTTTTCTCGAGCAGCTACAGGCTGCTGCCAGCCCACGCCGGAGACGACGTGACGGAGGGAGGGCAGCAAATCTGTCCGAGGCAGCGCACTTAGAACAAGTGTGGAGACGAGATCCAAACCATATTGGCCATCTGCTCCATTTGTCTGCCGCCTAACTGAGGCTTCCACTACGCAAACACCCGAGACGAACAATGACAAACATACAGCGCTTCATGTTACCGCTAGCCAAATATTGTTCCAACGTCTGTTCTGCTTAGCACATTACGCTGAGGTGGGAAACTGACTGCACACTACATTGCTTAACTATGCTGTGATACAATGCAGCATTTTTAAAGATGTGTGAAGGTACACAGTGAGAAATGACATTACCTTTCAGTGTACTGGTGGTGGTACAGTTAGAAACACTACCAGCCTAGTCTGGGTTGATTAGACTAAAGAAACTCGCTCCATATCTTAAAACCATGATTTATTATTTTACAAAGCCGTTTTTTGGCTTCTTTTCCTCCATGTACTGTAGCACTCACTCTTCTCTCATCAAAGCTTTGACAAGTAGAAAAGCCCTCACTTGACCCTGAGCTCCTTCTGTCAGTAACACTGAATTCTATTGAGCCGTGCCAACTACTCTCAAGGCAGATAAGGCAGGAAAGTTTTCACATTTTCAATGGGTGCACGTACCTACATGTTAGAACAATTTATTCTTTTAAAGGTATTTAATTTATAGAAGATAACCTGAAAAAAGAAAGAAGAAGAGAGAATACCGCCGTCTTGTCTGTATGTTAGGTTAGAGTTAAATCAAATAAAATTAAATTTTATATGTATAGCCCAAAGTCACATAGTACATTTGCCTCAGAGGGCTTTACAATCTGTACAGGGAGTGACACCCTCTGTCCTTAGACCCTCGGTTCGAGTGAGGAAAAACTTGCCCACAAAAACCCTTTAACAGGGAAAAAATGTGGAAGAAACCTCAGGAAGAGCCACAGAGGAGGGATCCCTCTCCCAGGACGGACAGACGTGCAATAGATGTCACGTGTACAGAACAAATCAACACAAACATATTGTACAATTACAATGAATGATAAAATGACAATGAATTACAATGAATGATAAAATGATTACCGTAGCTATTTGGACTATTACAATAGTTATTTGGACGGTTTCCTGTTATTCTACGTGTCTAGTGTTTTTGTTTTTTTGCCTTGCTGTTGTGTGGGTTGCCAGATCAGTTAGTGAGCACAAGTTTTCTACATAGACCTCTGCACAGGTATGATTGTACTAACTAACTACTAACATCAGAGATGTTTAGGAACAAAATTGTGCATCACTGATTGAAACAGAGAAACAACCAGGTCACTTTAGTCTTAGGTGAACCCATACAGGTCAATCATGCAAGGAGGAAGCGAGATCTCAGAGAGGACCTCAGGAAGAGGGTAGTGACAGCACAATTGCCTGGGGGAAGCTATGAAGTCATCTCAAAAAGATTTGAGCTTCATCGTTCTAACGTGAGGCAGATCATCTACAAAAGAAGAGCACTGAAAAAGACTACAACTCTGCCTAGAAGTGGACGACCTTCTAAAATTTTAACAAGAGACACAAGAACATTGGTAATGGTAAATATCCTCCAAAGTAGATGTGAGAGACTGATGAGTCACTACAGAAACTGTTTGGTTGAGGTTAGGAGTTGCATTATCCTGTTAACTGAAGAGGTTCACATACTTCTTAAATCAACCCCTTTTTAAAAAAAAATAAAGAACAATATACCATTTCTTTAGTTTGAACATTATTTGGAACATCAGTATTGTGAATCTGGGTATAATTGGGTATAAATAATAATAAGGTTATTTTAGTATTTTTTGCTAAGCTAGGCTAACCCTGGCCATGCTCCAGCTACAAATATGAGAATGGTATGGATCTTCTTATCTCTTTTCCAAAATGAAGCTTCTGTTTTTGGAAGGTACTCCAGAGGTACTCCATTTACAATGATACAAACCTGGTCAAAACATGAGCATTTTGATGAATCAGCTGATTGTTCAATCACCAACCATCAGAATCAGAAAGACTTTATTAATTCCAGGGGAAGCAGGGAAATTGTGTAACCAAGTTATACGTGCTGGAAAAACTGTTCTAAATTGCAGGTTTTGAGGTTAAAGAAATAAAACGATGGAAAGAAACCTCACATCACCAAGCTGAATCAAAATAAGATCATTAACCGTTGAACACTCAGCTGCCCCTCCCCCGGCTCTCTTACCCGTGTGGTGGTGGCGAACATGTACTTTTCTCGGAGCTGGAAGCTGTCGACCTGCTCCAGGATCACCCTGCGGTTGCGTTCGCTCTGGAAGAAGTCGGTGCTGCTGAGTATGGTGGAGACGCCCTGGGGCTCGTGTCTCTGGACCAGCACAGTGGTGGGGGAGTCGTAGGGCTCCACGCCCCTAAAAATACGTAGAAGAAAGAGAGAGAGATGTACAGAGGTGAGAGGGTGAAGAACAACTGTTGGACAATTTTCCTGAAATAACACACAGTTTTATGTATGTCTGTTTTTGTTATCCTGGTCCTTCCTTCCAAACACAGTATTTTAGTGGGTTTAATGTACCAGCATACCAACATAAAAAGTTGAACACTCCCTCATCTGCTAAAACTTTCTTCAACATCAAATAGGCAGTCCAATCCTATCTCCATCTATGGACCTGAGATATAAGACTCAACAGCAGCATGTTTCCCTGTGACTGTCTCCATTGATGATAAATATTGTTACTCATTTTCATTTGAGTTGATGTCCTTGAATTGCATGCGGTTTAATGCTTTGTCAACTTTTAGAGAGATCACACTGATGACATAGCATATTCTGTTATGTTGTATAAACTGATTCCAATCAAACTGAAATAAAAAGACTGTATTATTGTATGACACAGTTCACAGTACATTGAATGCAAATTTATTGAATGCAAGGTTATTTTCCATTTTCATTTGAGCTATTGTGATATTGTATGTATTTATCTACGTGCTAAATATCTACCCAAACTGTCCAATACTACAAGTGTAACCACCAGAAAGTGGCACTGCAACATTCATCTATATATCTTCAGAAAATTGGAATTGTTGACTACTGTAGCTGGTGACCAAACAGCTAACACACTAGCTTCTGGGATAGCTTGGTCGCTAATGGGACTGTAACACACTCTCAGAAAAATGACGATTCTTAAAAGGTTCTTTTCAAAGTTCTCTGGTTCTACAAGGAGCAATTGCCTTCTTTATTTAGGAGATGGTTCTTTCCAAACATTACGTGAAGTACTTGGGTTATGTTATATTATTTGATGGCGGAATAGCATGAAATTAGCAGCAACAAACAATTATTTTTTCAATTAATCATTAAATGTCTTGGTCTATAAGAATACAGTGAAAAAGTCAAATCATAATTTTTTACAAAACGGCACTTTCAGTGTACCGCCACCTCACACTTCTACCAACACTAAGGTTGACTTGACCCAGCCTGTTGATGGACTTACAGCAGTAGCAGGTCTAAAATGGCCCTGTTGTCTAGCTTCAAAGTCAAAGCCAGTCAGAAACATCGGATGTTAGTGATATTTCCTGAGGGCAACACAGTGGCTCTGTGGTTCGCACCTCGCAGCGAGGTTCAGGGTTTGAATCACACCCCTGTTCCTTCTGTGTGGACTCACGTGCCCCCTGTGGTCTTTAAAGTCTCCTCAGTGTTCCCAGACATGAAGGTGATGTGAGTTTAAGACTCCAAACTGCACATAGATAAAAGTCTGCAGAGTGTGTTTGTCATGCAATTGTATCCAGCATGTCTTGCTATCCAGTGTTCTACTTTAGATGTCTCATTTACGAAATCAAAACTTTACTCAACATCTGCAGAGGAGTCAGTCTGAAATACAAGTACTGAATTCTGCTTTGAGAGGCTGCTCCACCACCTCAAATAACTGAATTATTACAGTTTTCTCTGAGCTGTTTCACTCCAGGAAAGAATCCTTGTCTTTTTTAGGTCTAAAAAAATGTTCAATATAATAAATGTCAGCACAAAATACAGACTATCAGCATGTTCAGACCAAAAATATCTGTCCATGTGTCAACCTTGAAAAACAGCGTGGCCAAACTATTTGTGGCCACGAGTGTACAGCGAGGGTGTTCCGTGGCACAGAGACTCCAGCCAGAATGAATGAAGGAGGTTCACTGGATCTTATCGTCTGCCTTCCAAATCAGTGTGTTTTCCTCCAGAGTCTCGAGAGCTAAACAGAGGGAGCAGTGTCTCGGCTCGGCTCTGCCTCTGTGGCATTCTTTCAAAAGGTCCCTGTTGAACTGATGGACAGTGTCTGGGCTGAGAGTACATGGCAGGCTATTCGCAGTCTGTCTCTGTCCCTTCCTTTGAATTAATCTCTGCCCCCTTCTAAACACTTCCTAAACAACTGTCCATCCCCTTTTGGCAGTTTCTCATTTTCTGCCAGTTCTGTTTGTCATTCGATTAGTGTTTTCTTTCAACAATTTTGAAGGAAAAATACTACTCTTTTAAAATTAAGCTTCCAACAGCCACACAGTTCTTTTATTGTTTTCAGGTCAAACGTTCATGGTCTCTCATTTTCAACGAAAAAATACACAATGAAACAAAGTATAACTGAGGTGAACAATAAAATTTTTATATTTATCAGTATGTGACCTATTTAAATGAATTTCAGTAATTGTCACAGACTGTATAAAACATGGATGTCATATCTGTGACGTCGCTGACGCCATTATGAAGCTCAGAGTGTGGTCGCTGCAATCTTGCCAGTCCTGCCACTGCTGCCCGGCTAATCCAAAAAAGGGCAAAGAGGTGGTTCATCATTAGAGCTAAGGCGGGCTGAATGACGCCTGTGTGCTCAAACAAGCCACCTATGATGGCACCCACCAGCCATGTTGTTAATTCTGCATAACTTTAAGCCTTAATATAATCTGAACAGGTGAGTTGTATATAAATTCACCCTCAGTACAGTTGTCATGAACGGGGAAATTATCTATAGAGACCAAAACAGTTTTTTGTACCAGGCTGTAAACATGTTTATTTCTGCTGTGAAGTTGGACATTTGAACATGGGGACTGACTCACTTCTGGAACAAGCCTCAAGTGAACGTTTGAGGAACTGCAGTTTTTGACATTTCCACATTAGCATCACTTTACTGCCACAGGTTTCCACTTGATATTTACAATTATTTTGAACACAATCCAAATAATCTAATGTGAAATTACACTGTTTTCGCTAGCTTACTGTATTTGGCTAACATTACAGTCTAACAATAGGGTAGCTGCATTTTACACTCCTGACCTTTATGAGCCTTCATGAGTTCAGCATGACTTGCAAGCTTCCTCCAAATTAGGGTAACGAAAACAACAACAATGGCCTAATTTACTCATAGGGCAACAGGGCACACAATAGATCAAAGTGACAGGACCCAGCCTATTGTGCTGATGAACTGTGGGTTAATTTGACCAGATCGTTACAGACCGATTTTCTTTCCCAGCATTTGTACAGCGATTCAGTGTTTTGAATAAAAAGTAACAGCCTTCATAGTCAGCATGTCACTTGGTCAGTTTTACGAAATAAAAAAAGCCTTCACAAGCCAATCCTTTCTTTAGTTTTCTTTTTTAGATATTTTTTGGCCTTCTTGAGCTTTATTTGACAGAGACAGCTTGAAGAGTGACAGGAATGTGGGGAGAGAGAGATGGGGAAAGACATGCTGGAAAGAGCCACAGGTCGGATTCAAACCCTGGGCCGCCACCGCAAGGACTGAGCCTTTGTACATGGGACGGCTGATCTACCGACTGAGCTAAACAACACCCCCTTTAGTTTTCTTTTTAACCTTCCCCCTGTGCCTCATCCTCTTTCCTGTTCCCTTTGTTTCTCTCAGTGCATTGAAAATCACTTTGTCAGTAGGATTTGTATCATTGTCTGTGATCCATATGGAAAAAGGGATTGTGCTCCTCATTGTATACATGGAGGATTTTACTCCTCAGTCTGTCTCCTAGCAGTGAGATCAGAGGATTAGGAGCTGGGTGGGGGAATAACCCATCAGACTGGCTTGGTTTTTAAACATATTCAGCAGCAGGCTGAAAGTCATGCTTGAGTCTCTTTGGCTTTCGCCACCGTATGACTGATCTGTAGCACAATAGTAGTGCTCCTTGCTAAAGCCAGAACAAACAAGATTAGACCCAAATTGGATGGAGCCACAGGAGGGGAAGAGTTTAAGATCAATCTTTATTTGTGCTGCCTTTGTCCTCAGATAATTCGCCGTTTCTCTTGGCCAGTGTACCACTGCAGTGATGTAGATTTAACAGACTTCATCAGATCCTAGAGGCTGACCGCTAAATACCATCAATGGTTAAATCTATGAGCACAAGATGACAAAGCCAACGATTCGGTTAAATCGTTACTGTTAAGCTACAGTAGTAGGAGTACTTGGTAGATTATGAAGTTTTGTTGCTACTCTGCACACTTATTTAAATGGCACCCATACACATGGTCAGCCTGTGCAAGCTAGCTACAGCTAACTTTGGAACACAACTTTGGGCTTTTAATGCGGATTAATTTAACTTCAACATTAGCGATAAAAAAAATGTGCATACCAAGATGAGATCCCCAGGAGGATTCTTGAATTTATTAAAGATGTTGGAATGAATAATGAGGGATCTATGTTGTATGAACTAAAATGTGAAGTCTGTGGGGAGATACGTGTTTAGAAATGGATTCAGCTTCATCAGACGTTTTATAATAGTCATAGGTTCCATTTTTGGTGATTAAATGACAGTCAAAATTTTGTCTCACTCAAATTTTTTATATTTGCCTTTATTGCTACACATCATATGATAATTCACCTAATTTGTACTGTATTTGTTTTTCAAACTTTTTTGCAAAACATATATAGAAAGGAGCAACATAAAATATACATTAGTATATACATTTATATACTAAATGTATATACTAATGGGGTTCAGGGAGACTGATCCTTCTCCCAGGCCAGTTCTATAAGTCCTGACCTCATCCTACGAAGTGCAGTGGTGCCGAGAGATAGACAAGAAATGGATCCCATATCTGGTAAAATAAAAAGGGTTTATCCTTTAAAGCTCTAGAGCAGGCTTCATATGGTATAATACTAGTCACTGTTTGTTTCCACTGATTGAGAGTGGGGGCTTTATCTGAGATCCATAAGGCCATGATACATTTCCGAGCGCAATGTAGCAGAATGTGTAAAAGGTCTCTGTTGTGAAAATCTGCAGGTAACTCGTCCTTCAGTCCCAGCAGACAAGTCCTTGCACTCAACTGTAGATGACTCTTAAAAATCACATTCAACTGTTGAACTACTACAGTCCAGAACTGCTGGATGATATGACAGCTCCACAAACATTGAATAAGTGACCCAACAGCAAATTGACATTTAATACAGAGCTCAGACAAAGTTGGGTTCATTCTGTGTCTGTCTTCAGGGGTGACATACAGCCTATGTAAGATTTTGAATTGCCTTTCCCAAGCAGAATTAGACACCAAGACCTTAGAGGGATGGCTGCACAGGGCATCCCAGTCATCAGGCTCTATTGTACCCAGGTCAGAGTCCCATTTGCTTTTTACTCTAACAGAGTTATCTACATTGAGACTACATAGAATCTTATAGAGCTTCTTAATGAAAGCTTTAGGCTGCACACCATCTACCAAAAAGGATTCTATTGGTGAGACAGCCAGGCCACCACTGGAATCTTTCAAGCCACGTTGAATAAAGCTTCGAACCTGAAGGAATTTAACAAAATCCTTATCGGTGACCCCAAACTTACAAGGAATTTAACAAAATCCTTATCGGTGACCCCAAACTTACTTTTCGCTTGCTGGAATGTTAGAATTGAGCCCTCCTGAATCATGTCCCCAACAACTTTGATACCCTTGAGCTTCCAATCTACGAGGCCGCCCTGAAGTCCAGGGTGAAAGTCCAGGTTCTCGTGAATAGGGGTTAATAAAGAGAAACAGTTACTGTACCCTTCCAATTTTCTGACTTATTTGTACTGTACTTAACTAACACTTTAATTGTGGTCACTGCCTTTATACCATCTGACACTTCAGCTACTTACAGTGCAACACTTCAACTATCTTTAATTTTTACTCAACAAATTCTTTCTTTGCTCAGTCACCACTTCATCATCTTCATTTCTCTTAGACTGACTGATCACTAACTACACACACACTGACAATTCAACTGCCTACAGAGTTTAAATTTGTTTTCATGATCACACCACCCAAAATCTACATTCAGCTTTATTTCAAATGAAACCATAAGTACATATACATTAAATTTTCATTAGTGGATAATGGATAGTGGATAGAGTCTTTATGACTTCTGTGATCTTAGAACACATCTTTTATAACTAGACATGTCACAGGTCCTCTTCCACAGAGTCCACCATGTTTTGTGGTGTGCTCGTCACTGGGTTCAGCGCATCCTGCATCCAAAGTTCAAGCAGAATGATTTTTGGGTGACCTGAAAGGGCTGTATCTGACACTTCAAACTGAACTATTCATATTATTTGCACCTGCAACTTTCACTTTTTTAAAATGTATTTTGCTGTTATCAGTATCATCTGTTTCAACATACAGAACATACATGTTTGTTTTCTCGGTGTGTGGAAGTATTGACTATTAAAAAAGAAGAAAAAAAGGTGCCTTTAAATTCTACAATATAATGAACATGATACAGACGAGGTGTGTAGTGGGTGTGTGCAGACACATTCCCTGCTATCTTGTTATCAGTGACAGAATCCCGTTCACTGAGCGAAAAGTAATTTAGTTTCACCGAGGAGCAGCGGAGAGGGTGACCAGCAGCTCTATGTGATCTGTCTTGAGGCGCTTCTCCGACAGGAGACACAGAGACAGGAGGTGGGAGACGTTTATTCATCTGAATATCCATTAATCAACTAGCAGACATCAGAATGGTCTGATGGTGTTGTTCAGTGCTGTCTTTTCATTTTCCCCTCAGCCATAGCCTTGTTTTAGAGTCTTAAGCACTACCTTGTGCTGCTTTCATTTACATTTAAAGTAATAGACTCAGACTGTCAAAGTGTTTGGCAGCAGAGGAGTTCAAAAGGCTTCAAAAGAAAGGTTCTACAGCAGAACTCTTTGCCTTTGTCAAACTGGGTTAAAGCGGAAGATAAAACAACTTTTCTCATTTGCAGCAGGAGAAGAATTGTTGTTCAGAGGCACACTCTGTCTGTTTATGTAGTAAAACTAAATCAATGCCAGAGCTGAAACACTGTGACTGCACTGAGTCATGTTGTGTTTTGGAAAAAGTAAATAATTCAAACACATTTTGTTAATCCACAAATCTGGGCAATTATCAGAAACATGAGGACAAAGAAGCTGCAAGGCGACTTTTAACATTTAAATTTTTAAACACAACATGAATACTACATGACTCAAACTGCACTCTGTCATGTTTCCAAGATGGCCATTTACCCTGCCTGAACTCCAGGCAGCATACATGCCTTGCATAAACTGGATAAAGGCTGTATCACACATTTATAATGTCAATAAATACCCAAGGTAGCAAACTCTCATAACATTATGAACAAGAGAGCCTAATACATCACTGTAAGTCCCAGAAGATGGAGTAGAGAGTACAAGATGTTTAGAGTAATCTCAGTCTTTGGATGTTCACTCATCCCCCAGCCATCAATAGACTTTCTATCTGTGTGACAAGATGTAGCGTCCTCGAGCCAGGGTAGGGCATGGACCAAAGAAACCGTTATCGAACACCTTCAGGGCCCTGACAATCCAAGCTGGTTTCAAAGAGCTAGCACCAATGAAGACTGACTGATGTGTCACCTCGTGTTAACTCATACCATCGACTAAAAGATCTGTCGCAAAGACAAGACGGCAATGCCGTGTCTTCCATCTCCAACAGCTTACAAACCAGCCAATCACTAAAGTGCGTGTGATTAACCAACCCCGCAAAAAGCCTCATGGTGCTCAGGGTCCAAGTGGCAGATTGGTTGATTTGGTGAGGGAACTTAAGGTAGTTGGTATACGAGAAGTATTATTCATCCTCCATGTCAATGGATCATCAGGTTACTGTATTTTATAGTATATACTGTACTACAACTATAATGATGGTTTCAAGACCACAAAATTCCAGGAAACTATCTACTTCCCAGGCTAAGCAGAAATGGGAGAGGGAGTCTGGCCTGGAGATAACTGAGGATGACTGGAGAGATATTTGGGAGGGTCAGGCTAGGACCACCAACTCGAGGGCCAGGCGAGAATTCTAAGCAACAGCGTCTCCATCTTTGGACTAAAAGTTGATTTTTCCTTCCTTTTCCTTCCTTCCTTGTTTCCCAGGACAACTATCTTTATAAAGTGTTATGGCTGCGAGCAAGAAGGCCATTACACAACTTGGCTGCAGACAAATCTAAAATGAAGGAATGACTGGCTTACAATTGTCGATAAAATACAACATATGGAAAAACTGACCTTCTCCTTAAGATTACAGGCTGAGCGATATACAAAATACTGGGAAAGATGGACTAACTCATTGTCTGTGTGAAAGTACATTTCATTTTGCACTGATGTATGGCCTATGTCAACTTTGTCTACCTTGGTTACTTGTTTGTTCTCTGTTTTTTACTGTTAAAAAACTCCTGAAAACTTTAATAGAATAGTTTGATGGTTCTTAGAATCAGTATCAGGGCTGGTCCTGATGTATATTAATGGATTGTTTTGGTGGTGACTCTGAGTTAATGCTTATAAACTAAGAGAAGCTTGTGAGTAGCTTGTGAAAAGGCTACATCTCAATGTTCCAGACACATATTCAATCAACATTTACGTAAATACACATATCTGCTCAGACTCAATTTTGGCAGATAATATTAAAGAACTCTGGATGGGGGCCATCCATCAGCAGTATACTGATACCATAATACGAAAGTTGATGTTCATCATACCACATGTACATTTGCTTATTTATGGTACTGAATTCTACACTATTGGTCTTTCTTGAAGGGTCTTTGTACCTGATGATAATTGTGTAATAACTGTGATATTACTGAGACAGTTATCATCCCATGAAAATCTCACACCGTTGTAACCCTAATCAGGACATCGCTAGCCCTGGTTATTAGACTGGTTTTGCTGTCTTGAAACTTTCATACATGATACCACCCACACCGCTGGCTTTGTTAGATATCATGCACACATCTGCTAATGAGAGGTGCGAGATGTCAAGCTGAACTAGACTATGTCATCACTGCATGGCTTCAATGCAGGAGATCACTGATTGATGTTGGTCTTTCACACGTGCTTCCAACGTAAGGCACCAATGAAATATGAACAGCACACAGGAGGAGGAGCTGGATTCTGACTATAATCCCGGATAATGTGGATCACCTTTGATCTTCTCTGCTGCCCAAGCTGAGCAAGTTTGCTTCTGCTCGACTTCTGTGCTGTCTACTGGAGTGCTGAAGCATGCCTTGAATAAAACACAACTTCTTTTTAATCCAGTCCACTGTGAAGGCCGCCTGCATGCTTCATGTTTCACAGCAAGGCACTGATGGCAGTAGCTACAGATGTGACAAATGCTTTTCAGAAAATATTTGCATCAACCGCCATATTCCCACCCATGCAACAGGCACCATTGATCATAAAATATGCATCAAAGACAGATTTAAGACTGCAGACTATGAGCTATCAGCAACCATGAGTCATACATACAGATCTTTCAAATCCATGATCATTTGTTCAAGGTTGAAGCACACTTTGAAATCTGATTTTATACTTTGTAAGAGCTAAACAGAGAAAATTAACACACATCAACAAACACACATCAAGATACATGTGTACCGTAATTTTTGGACTGTAAGCCGCTACTTTTTTCACACGCATTGAACCCTGCAGCCTATACAACGGTGGGGGCACTCTCTAGCAGTAAATGCAAAAGTGAGACAGACATGTGGGAAAAGATTATGCCCCGAAGAAGATACTAGTTTTGATTTTGATTTTAAACTGTCATTTTGCACATCATGTACACACCCTCATCATGGAAAACACACAAAGAAATGCATATGATGCAGCTTTTAAGTTAAAGGCAATCTATCTGGCCATCAAAGAAGGAAACAGAACTACTGCACATAATCTTGGCATCCCGTGTTGATGCCGTACTGCCGATTTTCAGGCACAGTTTGAAAAAAAGCGTGTCTTAATTAAAACTAATTACCATCTTTCTTTGTAAATACCTCATGGTACAACATGAACACCTGCAGCTTATATTCAAGTGCAGTGTACAAAATGTATTTTCTTTTAAAATTTAGCTGGTGCAGCAAAGCAAACAAATGTTTATTTTGAGGACAAATTGCTGTAAAATTTGAAACATTAAATAATTCATTTAAGTTGGTAATTGTTGTATGATAGTACAACAACAGCAATATTACATGAGGGGGTGTGCTTTTACCATCGTTATTGGCACGGCGAAAGTGAAAGTGAAAGTAAACATGAAGCACTCATGTCTGATCCTGTTCACTTAGTTAAATAATGAAGTTGTTTACTTTCCCCTCCCACAAGATAAACACAGACTATCAGCAGTGTGAATATGTTCAAACCACTGCTGTACTCACTAAAAACATCTGAATCAAACTACAGGGCAAAGGAAACAGAACTGTTTTACTTGTCTGCTTCTTGGATATCAAACATTAATGTCTAGCTGTTTGTCGTCTGAACTGTTGCTCATAATTGGTGGATATTTAGCGTTCTTTCATTTCATTTTTGAAAAGGATGAGTGCAAAAATGGGCAAACAGCTCGTTGTCATCTCTGACCCTTATGTGGTGACCATGCTACCTTTAATTTAAGTATTTATGTAAGCCCGCAGCTTAGCTTGAACAGTATTTGCTGGGGGAGCTGAGGGGAAATATGTATTTTAGCTATACTGACTATCTTCTGGAAGGTTGTATCGCCTCCATGACCTGAAGTTCAGGATATTTCTCAAATACCGATGCACACCCTTCATTGTATACTGTATGTGTCAGGAGCTTGTCTTACCAAAAGTAGGTCTTCACATGCTCTTGGATCAACACCCATGTCTCTCCAAAATCGTCTGACTTCCACAGCTACAGCAACGAGAGAGAGGTGGTGTTAGGAGAGGGAGGAGGAGGAGTGGGGGGGAGAAGAAGAAGGGGGGATGGGGCACTATAAAAAATGTAGGTCACGCTCATTCCTTCATTTTGGCTCTACATATGTGACAAGGAGAACACTGGAGAGCCGCTTGGCGCTATTGTGCTTCAAAGCAAGACAAGGGAAACAAAGCTTCCATGCAAAAACCTGAAGAACCACCAGTGTCTGTTCTTGATCCATGGAGTACTGAAGTCCTTTTATGATTTTATGAAGGTATGTCTTTGCAATGCACAGTATATTGTCGGAGATAGCTTTCTTCTCACCCAAATGTTTGTTTTTTACAGGAAGCGTGTCTATTCTCTATAATATCCTCTTGTAGATAGACACTCTAAAAGCAGAAGGGCAGCGCTGCTAAAAATCCATATATTGATATTGTCTTTACACTGAATACACCCATGTCATTCTTGTGGTATCACACATAAGATTTGATCATAAACCAATGGCAGGTCTAAAAAAAGCTGCTGCTGCAGGTAGATACAGGATTTACCTGTTTGTTTGGGTGAGAGCTGTCGTAGCCGAGCACCAAGTTGGATCTTCTGCTGTGGAGCAGCAGGTCTGTGGGCTTGAAGGGCAGAGAGAAGCCCTGGACGCTTTTACAGAAGTCAAATGTGTTCCACAGGTAGTTGTTGGTGGAGTCTGCAAAAAGGTACTGAAGAAGAAAAGAATACATTTAGCACAAACATAAAACTACTTTAAATGTTATTAAGAACAGATATATGATTCATTTTTAAGCAAATTCACAAAGAAAAATGGAACTCTCTTGCATGTTCAGCGCCACATCAACACACATATCCCACAGCTCTGTTAAAAAGCCTGATTATTACACTACTATTATTATTATCCTACTTTCCTCAGCTCGCTTTGATGTGCTGTGTCACTGTATTCCCACAGTCTGACAGAAAACACGAGTTGTTGAAGTGAACGCCTGCTTAAGTGTTTCTCAGGTACTCCGGTGATATCCGAGCGCGGCGTCGCGGTGGAGAGCCGAGGTGCTAGATCACTAATGTACAGTGGGGCTTTTGCTAATTCAGTCCCACCGGGAACGCAGAGGCTGTTCAAGTGTTCGGAGGAGTGCAGTATACTGAATAATAACTATGTTCCAAGAAGCACATGAAGCCAGGAGGACTGAGCTCTTTGTTAAACTGCTGGGTGTCGTCTAAACCTTCATGTAACAATTCCAACAGTGTTTTCATTGACGATTGGTTAATTTGCAGTTCCACTGCATTGTTCAGTTGTCCTCAAATACATTGATTGAACCAATTAATTCTTACTTTGCAATGAGAAGAATTTATTGTAAGCCCCTGAGATTCCTTTGTCTCATTCTTATGAAGTACTTGTTTACCGAGGATTTTGGTAAAAAAAACAACCCAACGGAGTCTTAGAATAGACCTGGCCTCTGTCATCACTCCTCAGCACAAAGAGTACAACAACTCTATATCTGTGAGATATAAAAGATTGGTTTTGTAACGTGACTGAGTGCATTTCAGGTCAGATCTCTTGGCTCTGACTCAAATCGACTGACACAAAGAAACCTGCATGTCAGACCTGGCCTCAAAACAAGCACAGGTATCTGTGTACATTTAGTTTCGCTTTCATTCAAAGCTTGGGAAACAAGTTCAGTAGGGAAAATAAAGACACAAGAAAAAGGTAAGAAGCAGCATGTGACAGAAATCAGGGGGAAAAAATAAACTTCAAAAGTAAAAGTTGGATTGAGAGAGGATACAGCTTACATTGGTCTGAAAGTTTGGATGGCAAAGGTGCAACAACCTCCAGCTCTTTACTCAAACCTAGTTTTGTGTCACACCCACAGTGGAGCTCCCTGTTTTCTAATATTATGCAGAAACCCAGAGAAGATCCTGCTCTTTCTCTCTACCTAACCTATATTTGTCCAGTACCATCGCTTCATCTCTGTCTACTTCCTCTAATCCACCCCTCCCGTCCTCTTTGCAGTACTCCATCTCGTACTGAAGCCACCTGAGCCAGACAAATGACCCCTTGATGCAGGGACTGAGCTTTTCTGTTCACTGCTGGGCTCCCTGCTGTTCTGGCACCCAGCAACTAATTGGTAAAATATGAAATACTGTGTGCAATCATGATACAGCAAAGTAATGAAACGCCTAGTGTTAACTGCCTCTTAAGTTCATTAGAAGGAATAAGGCCACCTTTTCCCTCACATCAGTTCAGCCATTTGAACAATTATCCTGTCTTGACACTCTTTATGACAGCTGGCTTTAAGCCCCTGTCTTTCAGTGTGGGCATTAACAGCTGTAAAGACTTCAGCCGTAAGACTTGTTGGACAACTTTTCAAGCAGACTGCTTTGTTTCAAGCATAGCTCAGCCTTCACAGTAGAGCTAGTTCTAAGTGAGAATGCATTTCCTTCGATTGAGCTTGTATGCCTTTATTGGGACGCATTCAGACAGGATCCGGTGATGTGGCCAAAACACAGGGGCAGTCCGTTTTGTTGGAATCAAATGCTCAGCAATCTCCACAATCAGCCTGAAATGTCTCTGAAACGGAGACTAAACTCTGATACTCTACCTGGTGTGTTCTGGCTTTGTTTACTTCATGTACCAGCTTCTGCATCATCTTTGGTCAAGTGACATAGACAGTGATTGAGGGTGAGTGAGCACTGGCCTTGATAAAGCCGGTTAATGAGAGAAATAAAAGCTTTTTTCTGATTGTTTCACAGTGGTTACGTTCAGCACAAACAAGTTGTTAAGTTGGACATTTTAATACGGGCGCTTATGGAGGTTGAAATGTTCTCTAGCCGGCCTCAAGTGGCCACGTGAGGTATTGAAGTTTTTGGCAGTTCCACATTAGCTTTATTTCCCAGCCACGGAGGTTGGTGCTTGACTTCAACTGCTTGTTTTGGTGGTCAAAGGAAAGCCATGAAGTTCAAACTACTGCACAGACCTTTGGTAGATCTTCATGATAGATTAGTGTTGAGGAATAAATCACAGAAAAAGAGGTGGAATAAAAGAATAAACAGGTTCCAGGAGCAGAACGACGGCTTCCAAAAGAGTGAAAGGGCTGACAGAAAAAGGTGGGAACTCAGAAATCTCTAAGGATTTGCAGTTCTTTTCCATGCCACATTTAATTCCCCCACTCAACCCCACCGACTGTACGGATGTGTTAATCATGTATGCACTTCATATTTCACCTCATTTTCATAACCTAACCTTTAGCAGTGCATGTCAACTGACCATACTGCACCCTGAGTGTCTGAGTGTTACTGACTGTGACTTACCCTCCTATTGTCTGCAGGGCTGTGGTAGAACTGGGAGATGACCTGCTTGCTGTCTTCTTTGGCCTTCACCCCCGAAAGCTGGAACTTGTCTGAGACGAGCGTGAACGTTGTCCCGTAGTCATAGGACACGTAGACCTGGAGACAAAGAGGAGGAGAGGGAGTCACTGGTGTGATAACTGTACAGATACCTCAGAGCATGTGGGCTAAGCAATGAAACACTTTTCAAAAAATGTGCCACTATTTTAATGATATGATTAACAGTGTCTTAACAAGCTTAGTAAATGGAAGCTGACAGCTGCTGATTGCACCTGCTCCAATGTCACCTGTAAATTCACTCAGCTGTAGCTGAGGTAATTAACACTGTTTGTGTGTGTTAGAAAATCAAAACAAAAGAAATCTGGGCTGCTGTAAATATGCTGTCTTCATGCTAGTGTGTGCGCAGTTACACCCAGTCAAACATGGTTTCACAGAACAAGAAACAACACTCCACGAACAAATGCAGACTGCGTTGAGTCTTTCAGGGATGGGAATTGAGAACCAGTTCCAAAGGGTCTTTTTCATCCAAATCATATGCCTCTGGGATTATCAATACATTTTATCGACAGTAACATGTTTTTTCTTTTGCAATTGAGCAACCAATGTCAAGCTTATGCATGACGAAGGAAACTTGCAACACAAAGGAGTCGTGGTGAAGAGGAAGGAACGGTCCAAAGTGTTGCTCCTTTAAACAATGAAGCCTGTGTTTTGCTGTAAAGGCATTGGGATTAATAAAATCTGCTCAGTTCCCATCCCTTGCTAGAGGCTAGCGAACAGGTACCTTGGTAATTGTCAAGTGTGCACCCCTGCAGCCCACAAAATGCACTGCCCCCATTCAAATGATTGCATAAAAGTCTGCTTTAGGTTGAAGCGTTGGATTTGGTCTGAATCAAGCTTTTAGCAGCTATAGCATGTCATTACATATTATTAGATATTAAATATCAAAACCATTGTCAAATATGACCTAGTCAATTGTATTATGGATAACTAAGCAGTTATCAGTGCACATAATGTGGCTTTTGACTGTATTTCAACATTACTGAATAATGTTATTGTACCACTAATGTAACATATTATATAATGTGGCTAAATGGTTATATTTCCTTAAGAAGACATGGGAAGCTTCATTAGAAGTTGACCTTTCTGTAGTTTAAACCCTTGAAGAACAACATTATTTTATTTTATTCTACTGAGCCAAAAACAACATGATGATGGATGCTTGTCATTTAATTCAAAGGGAAAAAAAAATCTAATAATGTATATATTTTCTCAAATCAAACCTAATGTAGATTTAATTCCTTTATTTCTTCCAGACAAATGAATGCTCTGAGAATTATATTTCTCTACAGTGATCAACTAAAGGCTTAAGTACCCTCTCATTCAGATTCCAAAACAGCCTCTTCCCAACAGTAATAACCACCCTGAATTCTCACATGCACTGACTTCATACATGGACACATAAACTCTCTTCAGTCACTACTAAACATTGTCAAAAACCTTACCTACTGTACAATACTTTACATTGTGCAATACTCTATTTTTGATGTGCAATACGCTACAATGTGCAATATACTGTATATACATAACACTGCATATAGCACCATACCTATTTTGGCAAATGTACATACTCCTCAGGACTCTGCACCCTACCTCACTTTTGTTTGCCTATGTTTATAATGTATATTTTTTTATATTTTCTTGCCTATGTTTTTAAGTATTTTTATATTTTTTCACTGTTGCACTGTTATTGGAGTTGGCTTTTAATCTCATTGTACATGCGTATAGTGACAATCAAAGGCATTCATTCGTTCCTTCATTCATTCCTCATCCCTCAGGAGGTACAAAACACTGGCTCTATATTTGAGATAAGGTATAATTAAAACACATAAATTTAAGTCTTCATGGTTAATTACAAAGTGAAAAAAGACAAGTGTTAGATTAACATTGGATTAAGATTGGCTGTCTCACTCATCATGATGGATGATGAGGTCTGATTGCTTATTTTATTGGTCGACGCTGATCAAACTTTGGACTTCTGGACGTTTATCTTTCATCAGGAAAATATAATATAATTTTCTTTATCCGAAGGTCTCAGTGCTGACATTGGCCTCAGTTCCTCCTTAACCATTGAAGATATTTTCTGTATCTTAACTTCACATTTTTCAAGCCAGCTGTAAGAGCTGATAAAGTGTACGGCAGCCCGGTGAGTCAAAACAGAAACTAAAAACGGCTGTCCTTCAGGCTTTCAGCTTTTATTGTGTGTGTGTGTGTGTGTGTGTGTGTGTGTGTGTGTGTGCGTGTGTGTGTTGAGGTAGCAGATGGAGGGCTTAATCTGTGGCTCAACAATCACCAGAAACATGAGAAACATGTTAGATGAGTGTGAACAAACACACCTTCTGCCCCTCTGCTGATTTATTGAGGCAAGTTAGCGACCAAGTTTCAATGATGAACACTATGTGAGCTTATAACAGACTGTAAAAGGTAATGGATGTGCTAGCTTTGGTCACGTATGCATGGGTGAGCTTCAGGTGTACTCACAGAGCTGGTTTTGGGTCCGGTGGCTCCAGCACTGTCCCGGGCCAAGGCTACAATGACATTGCTCTTCTCTCCAGCCCAGTGGACCACCATCTGGTTATGAGAGTCGTTCAGGTTGGCCTGCAGGACAAAAACATGGTTGAAGTACAGACACAGCTCAGGGAAAAGACGAGCAGACACAGAACCTCTTCAGACAAATGTCATATGAAACTGGGTCAAACAAACACAATCAAAAAGTTTCTTTTGAACAATGTCCTTAATTAAAGTCAACAATGTGAAAATTCTAAAATTAAATTGAAGCTTTATTCTTCTGCCCTCTAGATCAGCACTGATCTTGGGTGTAATAATGTAGTGCAGCAGTTCCAAAATTCAATTCAGTTGTCACAAGGACAGAAAAGTGGAATAAATAATAATGGTTATTATGGAAGTAAAGTGAGTAAATAAATTAATAAAGTCAACTGAATATTTATATTTACAAAGTTAAAAGTGGAAGCAAAAAAGTCTTTTATTGATGCAGCTCTAGGGGTTTCAACTCTGGATGTAGAAAGTCAACTGAATTCTTGCTCAGTGGCACATGAATCCAAAAATTTTGATTTCAGGTCATAGATTTGCTTGTCGGCAATCAGTCATAGTGTAACTTAGGAGGCAATTTTGACTTGTTTGCTCTGACTTGGCCTGTAGTTAATGCACCTCGGGTTCCATGAATTTTAAAAGTTGCAAACGTTCCATGGGAATTAACAGGAATTCATGGGAATAAGCAGGAATAAACCAGGAATTCACAAAATTGAAGGTTGGCCCTTAACTGGGAACTTTAAATTATTTTAGCATAATCTTGACTAAAACAACCAGATTTCATGCAAATACACTTATATAAGTGTATCTATACTATTCATCACATCCACATAGCACACTGCTTACTGCAGGGATATTGAGGCCACGTCCCCTACTTCCACAGGTGATTTCTGTACCTGGACCACACTTTAGAGCCCAGAGCATACAGAGACTATTGAAGACACACATTTGAGCGCATGGACTACATAATATTGTTCAATAAAAAAAGTTAAGTTAATGAGAAGTTTAACCTACAAATAAATTTGTTGAAATGTCATGGGTAGTATTTTGCATAGATATCTGCCAATGACAAAACAATATGTTTATATTTATGTTTGGGTATTAGGGGTGGGCGATATATCGAATATACTCGATATATCGCGGCTTGTTCTACGTGACATGTATGAAATGACTATATCGCGACCATCGAGTACTTAAAGCACGTAAATGTTTTAAGCCGTCTGCATTTAATTCTCCGGAGTTTTGCCTGTGTCACTCCTGGTGCTGCTCACAGCACGCAGCACACTGCCCCGCCCACCCAGAAAAATCCCCTGCGCGCATGCGTACTTTCTGTATCAAGTGAGGAGAGAAGTGAAGAGCCCAAGCGAGTTAATTGAAGATGGAGACGGACGACTTGGTTCCGAAGAAAAACAACTGCGGTCACGCCAGCCGTCTCTCGTTTTCCCGTGGTCACGTCAGCTGCTCCAATATTTTCAAGTGCGCCCTTATTGCGACTTTATGTCAAATACTTTGAGAAAACTGGGAAAGTCAGCGCGAGCTTACTGCAGCGTGTGGACACTTCCGGTTTTCAAAATAAGACGTGGGTGTTAAATGTATTAAAGGTTTATTTATAAAATATGAAAAATGGTTAAAATTTGATTTAAAAAAGTGTGTCTCATAAGCCAAGTATGATCCTGCACGGCTTTAAAGCTCATATTTACATTATGAAATGTATTCAAAATTCATAAAAAATATGACAAGTGTTAAAATGCTATAAAAAGAGGTGTGTCTCATACAGCAAGTGTAAATCTACTGTTCTACATTGATTCTGAGCAATTACAATGCTATCAAGGTAATAATGACATTATTATTTATTAGAAATAAACAAAACAACAACAACAAAAATATCGAGATATATATCGTGTATCGCGATATAGCTTAAAAATATCGAGATATTGGTCACAGGCCATATCGTGCAGCCCTATTGGATATGATATAGTTTGTTTAAATTACCCCCAATTTACAGTTAATTTCCATAACATACATTTCCATAATTCCCATGGAGCTTTGAATTTGGAATATTTCCAAAATTCCATTCCCATGGAAAGTTTCTGGAAAATGTATGGAAATAAGTGACATATTATCTCTAATTTATGCCGATTTGATGAGCAGTTCATGTAGATTTCGAAAAGCATCTAATAAATATTCTGTGCTGAGTCTACATTGGCTTGTAAGGAAAGAAACATTAAAATGTTACATTTGAGAAAGGAATCTGTTGTGGTGGTAGACTGGGAAAGATGTGGACCTTTTCACTTTCACTTTCATTCAAACAGCTGGAATTAGACCTGGAAAAGTTCCTGAGCCAAAAAGAAAAATGGTTTGAAAATGACTTTGACCAGTGGATCAGTGGGAAATCAAAACTGTTGTTTGTTCAGGTTCAAATGTTCTGTACCGTTCTAATTCATTTTCAGCAGACGTGAACAGAATCATCAGTCCAATATCGAACACAAGTTCATTGGGGATCCACTCAATTGACGACCACGGGTCCCATAGACTGAAAACACGACTCAACATGTTACACTTTCACTTCTTGATATCAAGCTGAAGCTGCTAATAAAGATGTGCTTTGTTACCCATCCTCATTATTACTGTGAATATGTGACAACGAGTTCAACGAATCAGCCTAATCTGCTGACAGTCACTAGAATAGATATAGACGTCTCATCAGCTTGACATATGGCTTGAATCTGAGGCTCAAGTAGACAGCAGTGACTTGTGTCTTCACAGTGAAACCACAGCCATAAAGCTTGGAAATCTGTAATGATTTAGCGGTAGGCACCTAGTCAAGCTCATTTCACTTCTTTCAGCTTCGAAACTCAAGACACACCAACTTTCTTTCTTCAACGGCCTAACTGTCAAAGTACAACAATAAACAAAGATAAAGTTCAGTAACAGCTCAAGGGGCTGAATCACCATTCAGACCTTCAGGACTCTTTTAAAAAGGTATGCAAATACACACGGTACAACCTGACATAACCTTGTGCTGTAGAGCCTGTCGGACCAGTCAAGGAAAACAATAGGAATCCAGCATTTCCCTCGGTTGACCGCATTTTTTGGCGGGGGGGGGGGGACTGGGTGTATCTTTGAGTTCTTACTGATAGCAGCATTACTGAGAAGAATTTACAGACTGCAGTGAGCACTATCAACACGTTATGTCCACAGTGATACAGGGGAAGCTGGCTGGTGAGGCTAATTTTTTCAACATGTAAATTGCAACAGAGACATACTGAGAGAGACTTCTGCACTAAACCCGTGCAATATAATGTTTTAGAACATGTGACAGCAGAAAAATCTTCACCGTTTCATATTAGGTTTATTTTGTTGTCATAAATCATATTCCTTATGGCAAAATTTTGCATTTGATTTGGACTGCGCTTTGCATTGCATGTGGTCACCGACGCAGGCAGGAAATCTGCATACGACAACTAACATGGAGGAGAGTGAACGTGACACAGCCAAGCAGAGACAAAACGAGGCGCTCGTAGCTGAAAGAGGGGCAGCTACTGTCACATGGATGTGGATTGAGTATGAAGTGTCCATAAACAGTACAGGCAAAAAAGAAATATTCCTTTCCATGCTGCCACTCTTTACAATCTATTTAAGATAAGACAGACTTTATTGTCTCAGAGGGGACATTTGGTTTAAAGCTAAAGACCTAAAGCTAAACTCAGATGTTGGTGGAGACAAAAAAACTCCACCTCAGCTGAAAGAAGAGTGTGGATCCATATTTGTTGGGTCAACAGAAACAACTCCAAATGATTGCTAACGTTGCTCCCCGTCTGCCGGATGGTTTGCGGTGATGTATGATTATTTGTTAATTCATTGTCATTGTGTGTGTGTGTGTGTGTGTGTGTGTGTGTGTGTGTGTGTGAGAGAGAGAGACAGACAATATTTGTTCAAAGGATCAGTTCATTGCTGGTTTTGTACTTTTACATCAGCTGACAATAAAATACACAACATGGAGCCTTTAAACATGTAAACACGCAGCTGATGGAGGTCTAACCCTGTAGGTGCAGCGTGTATCGGGTGGGTAATGCAATGACACATACTAATTTCCTACTCGGTGCACCTCCCATAGGGCACATAGATCAATGAAAAGAAATAGGCCATTTCATCTTTCTCATTGTCACCGCCTCACCAGCTTTCCTTCCCTTATCTTTTATTGATGCTGCTGCGAGGGGGCCGGCATCTGAAAGCCTCTTTTTTTTTTTTTTTTTTTTTGCTTTAAAGCTTTCTTTTTCTCGCACTGTGGAGAAAAACAACTAAATATCTTTGCTCCCCCTGTCAGCTGTGATCAGACGCAAGCCCCCGACCCACTTCTGATTTGTAACGTCTGCTACCGCAGCAGCAATGTTGGGGATGACTGTGCCAAAACGTTGGCTTTGTGATGGCACGCCGGGGCTGGAGCTGAATAAAAAAATTCAGCCTGAAAGATTTCAGCAGTTAAAAACAGCTGCCGATGCGCTGCGCACATCGCCAGGTCTGTTACATTGTTAACGTCAGGGGTTTGGACCCTCCATACTGCACCAACATTCAAAAATAATCTCACGAGGAGGAATGCATCAAAGAAAAAGGCAAAAGACGCCAATATCACCACCCACAGAGGCCTCAAAAATCTATAAAGCAATGCAGCAACAGCACACACTGTGTTTTAGTTAAGGGGGTGGAAAATTACAACACTTTATCACAAAATAGTTCCTGGAAAGCATTAAACATCAGAGATTGATGATATACAAATTGCGAGATGACCCAAATGTGGATATTTCTATTTGCATGACGTTGAAGTCAGAAAAGGCAACGGCAACATCCTGCAGGACTAGACTGTGTGTCGCCAGCCAGACACCAGTTTAACCTTTTCCTCATGTAACGGCCAACAAAGGGACGACTATGAGCCGCTGTCAAGAAGCCAGCCTCACTGATACACAACTTGCTTTTCCGTCTCTTGCTTTAGTCATCAGCCTCCTCCTCCTCCTCCTCCTCCTCCTCCTCCTCAGTCTGCCTCCCCCAGGGCCGCCTCAGTGAAAGCCAGTGCCGTCTCTCGGGCTGAGGTGTTACAGCAGTAAATCTCTGAATTTTAGGCCTCATTGGTCGTGGTGCGAGCGGTGGCCAAAAGGGTGCCGGCTGCTCGCGCCACGGACTGACGCAGACGGATCTAGAGACTGATGATGACTGCGAGATGAAAAAAAAAAAAAACAATTTGCCAGGTTGCAGTTAGTTGCGGCATGAGAATCAATGCCGTGAGGGTCTGTCCGTAGACGATCGCTGGCCTGCTCGCCTGCAGGGGCTCAACATGGAGGCAGTGCAGGCTATGGACAGCATAATGAGGAGCATTTGCAAACCATAAAAGCTCCCTGTTATCTTCTTATGCAACACAGCATCTTTGTTAGGAGTTCCATAAACTGCTGCTCTAAGCCGGCAGAGCACAGACTTTGTGGTTTGGCTTACGACCCGAGTCTCACAGCTCGACTTATTCGACCGTTTCATGACCTTCCTCGCACACGCACGCCAGGCCACGCCATGCCTTTACTGGCATGTTCATGTCACGGGTGCCAAGATATTTGCACATTAGACCAACAGCAGCCATTTTCCTTAGATTCTGAAACAAGCGACCTCTGGTTTACGACATTTTTGTGGTCCGGTTAAAATTTAAAATGCACAACGCAGAGTGTAAGTACATCATTACTGATACCTCCAACTTTTGGAGCCCCAGTGTGGAACAGCAGATCTGACAGTGAACACTTTAAACTGGTCTGCAAACACAGTACTGACTGCTGCTTATGATTCCAATGTATGTGACTGCACCAAAGCTCTGACGCTAGCCTACAAAACCATCTCAGGATCTGCCCCTGCCTATCTCAACGTCTTACTAAAGGCTCACGTCCCGACCAGGGCGTTACACTCCGCTCATACAAACCGTCTAGTTGTACCCTCGCCTCTCGCAAAGCGAGGTCACTCTAAACTCTTCTCTGTGGTTGTCCCCAAATGGTGGAATGACCTACCAACGGCTACTAGAACAGCAACATCCCTTTCTACCTTTAAAAAACTTGTAAAAACCTTTCTCTTTCGAGTCTGCTTCCCTGCCTAACAAAACTAACAACTACTCTGTGCTCCTTTACACCTTTCTCAGCTTATGTCCTCCTCTGTAAGTCGCTTTGGATGAAAGCGTCTGCTAAATGCAATGTAATGTAATGTAATGTAATTGTGGCGCTCTGACTGCAGTCTGACTTTCTTAAAGTCACGATCCTTCAGAGGTCGTGCTCAGTAGATCTGGTGTCACCTGTGGGTGGTGGTGGTCAATGTGTTTTGACCCTACAACTGCCACAGTTCTGTTTCATGCGATTCTCTAGTGCATGTGTAGTTAACCTGAATCCCCATGAATGGCGGATGAAAATTTAAGGACTACAGCATGACGGTTCAGTGCGTTAGATTTAGGGGGCTCTTCCAAAGAGTCTGCCATGTTTCTACAGTAGCCCAGAATGGACAAACCAAACACTGACTCTATATAGGGCCTCCCGGTACGAAGGAGAGGCAACGTAAAATTTATGCCACAGCTGCTCTAAATTAATGTTGCTGTAAAGGTTAATACTAAATAATACTTCATACTTAATAACAGAATAATAATTTAACTGTTGGTGGCAGAGTCCGCCACTCTTATTATTATTTAAATTTGACTTGATGTCACTATGGTAACCACGGAAGGTAACCACTGAAATCTCAAGAACTGCAGCTTTTGACCCTGTTCACGCCTGGTGTCCGATCTTAAGTGGACAGCTTTAAGTACGTCAGTTCACACCTGGCATTAATGCGTCTCCTCCATCTGCTCTGGATGCAAATAAACATACACTAATTCAGTCTACAAGGACTAAATACTCTTGTTCTTAACATACTGTGAAACAGACACAATGTTTCTTACTCAAAGAAGGAAATAACTTCATGTGTAACATTTGCTGAATTTACAAGAAAACCCAAATTATAAAGACTTTGTCTCAGATGGGATTATTACGTTTCTCTTCACTCAACAGCTCTTTAAATTGTTTGATTTTTTAAGGTGGACTGTGGATATTGTAGCTTCGTGTTCACAGACATGCTGCTTAACTTGGCAGGTAAGAGCATGTGCAAACATGAAATTTGCATTACAGTGAACCAAAGAAAAACAAACGGAGTGTTCTGTGTGGACTTGCAGGTCATTACTTGAGTAGTTGTTCCTTCAATGTGGGCCCAGGACATATTAGTGTTTACACTACAAAAGATATGTGGTCCAATAAACAGGCCCCAGACCACTGCAGTAAGTACTTTAGTAATCTGACCACAACGTGTCATTTAGACTTGTATTAAGAGCTGTCCACTTGTGATCCAATTACCCAAGATGCATGGCAATTTTTATGTTTTTTGTTCACAGTGAAATAAATATATGTATGTTATATGTCATGTTACTTTTAAAAATGTACATTTTTGTCTATATTATACATTCCTACTTTGATGAGACGTGTCTTAGTCTGCATTAGTACATGAGTCGGGTTTTGTTATGTCTCTGTTACCAAGCACTGTTTGATCATACCTTGATGTACATGTTATATACACAGAAACACTATCTCTGTCGGCCTTAATCGACACTGCTTTCCTGAAGCTGTAGCCTAGTATTACTGAAAAGAGACACATGAATATGAATTTAGCACACTGATGAAGCGACTGTGTCAGATCTGTGAATTTGTCTGAAAATAATGCACACCTTGAGGCGAGCAAGAAGTCACTATTGGTCCTTGTGTAATTGCTGTTTAGCATATTTCCTGTGCTGGATTGTCTTCTTTCTTTTTCTCCCTCACACACACACACACACACACACACACACACACACACACACACACACACACACACACACACACACACACACACACCAACATGGCGGATAGTCCAGAGGTGGCTCTATAAGTGGCAGAGAGGTGTTTCTTATCTGCTCCCTTCCATCAATCTCTGTGACAGCTTTGTGGTCACTTGGGGAGAGTGCGGAGGAGGAGGGGGGGTTACCGCCACGGTTCCTGTCTCACTCGCTCTCGCGCTCGCATGCATAATGCAGCCTGTCTCACCCAAAGCTATCTTGTGTTCATACCTGACAGAGCAGACAGGACGCTGTGAAGCCGGCAAACGAGTCAGAGAGCGCAGAGGATTACTCTCTTGTCATGAAGGGTCGCTCCTCAGCCAGACCTTCAGAGCTGACAGACTGGTTCTGTTCTTATCGCCATCTTAATACTCTCAATCCTTCTGTGGTGGAGGAAGCCAGATTTATATCTGTATTCTTACATACTACTCAAACAACACAATAAAAATAACTACCTGGTTGCCTCCGTGCTTGTTGGAATATACCATGTATTTAGGACTAGAAATTTGTCTTTAATAAATTAGGAAACAGACTTCCAAACCAGTGTTACTTTTACTTACATATTATTATTCCTTCAAGTTAAAGGTGCTCTAAAATTATGGACCTGGATCCATCTGATATGGATAAATTATTGCCACAATGATTCCACATTAGAGTCTTTAGAGTACACTGCCAGACTCAGGATGGACGGTTTAAAAATGGATCTGCAGATCCAGAGATATTATACAATTTGTTCCACACATTCTTCTTTCTTGTCAAAACCTGGCGCCTACAATACCCGTAATGCAGCTTGACCGTAGCCAGTTCTGTCAGTGTGTTGTTTTCGATGCAGCTGAAGCAGCCTCAAGCAGAAATAAGGCCACAGAGGTCTAAGATCCAACGGTATTGAAGAATGGACAGCGTATGCGTGATGCACAAAATGGCGGCACTGACCGCCTAAATAAAGATTAAATCAGCTGACATATGGTGGGTCAAATGATGGCTGGATGCTCAAACATGTCATCTGTAAGAGCACCTACCTGTCAATCAAACAGCCACGCTGTTAATTCTGCATAACTTTAAGCCTTAATATAATTTTAACAGGTGAGTTGTATAAAAATTCACCCTCAGTACAGTTGTCTTGAGCAGGGAAATTAGCTATAGAGACCAAAACTGTTTTTTGTACCAGGCTGTAAACATGTTTATTTCTGCTGTGAAGTTGGACATTTGAACATGGGGACTTATGGAGACTGACTCACTTCTGGAGCCAGCCTCAAGTGGACGTTTGAGGAACTGCAATTTTTGGCACTTTCGCATTGGCTTTATTTCCTAGACACAGAGGTTGCCACTTCTTTCTCAAATTAGTTTCATTTTCAGATATCTGGTCATCCCCGGCTAATGCTGACTCAAGTGACATCACTTGAGGTCATTTATATTTGGCTGTGTGAGGTCAAATATACACTAAAGGAACTTAGCACACTTTAATGTGTTGAGCTTTCAATCCAATATTAACATCACCTCCAAAGGAATATGTATGCACATAAACATGATGAAAAAGAGGCAGCACTGTCCGGATCCCTGTCAACCTTCAAGGTTTGATACCACAAGCCAAATATGGAGCCATTTACCCTTTATTTAGTGTGCCAGAGCAACAGGACGTTCACAGTCCATCTGGGTCAAATGTTAACAGTTGCTGAGCGCAAAAATGACCCGACGCTTTCAGGAGATGAAATTTCTAATGTAGAGTTTGCCCTCATTGATAAATGGGGATGACAAGACCATAGTCGAATCTGTAGCACTCAACACAAACTGAACATTAGAAGCTTCATGAAGGTTAGATTTAATGCAGGACCGTATAAAAGACACAAAAATCAAACCAAGGAGACAAAAAATAGAAAATCTAATTTTGTTCCCTGCAGTAACCATACAGAGAACACCAATCTAATCCAAAACAAACAAAAAACTGTTAACTGCTAACTGTTTGGTACAGAACAGAGGCTTATGAAGATGAAGAAGTTTTTGTTTCTATTGCATTTATGAAGCTCAGACAATCAGATCATTCTGGTGATCTGTCATCTCATTTTTCATTTCTGCTCAGTTTTTCCTGTCAACACAGGTGTAATGGGCAAAACCAGCTCCGGTGTTAAGGCCCACTGAGTCCCTCAAAAACAAGTTAAACTGCCAGAAAGGCAATTTGGAAAAAGGCCACAAAGACTTTTAGAAACCATAAGTGATTCCTCAGGAACCAAGTTAAACAGTACTCCCTGTACACTGCCCTTCCTTAGTGCAAAAGTTCACTCTCCACATAAACAAATAATAACTGAGAATGTGTTATGACAATCTATTATTATGTCCGACCAGACTAAGCCCTAAGATAAGTTAACTGAAATCATCACAGTCTACAATCTAAATAAATAACTGAAATGCTTTTGGAAACATTTCCAGATATGTCCAATAAAACCATGTGAATGATTTTTTAACAGTGGTGCCATCATGGTCCATACACAAAATATGTCCTTGCCAATTGTTGTCTGTAAGGTAAACACAAGGAGGACACATAATAGATGTCATTTTCATTCTGTGTGCTGAAGTGTGTAGTGGGTCATGGACCAAAAATATAGAATTAATTCAATTTCTCCATTCTGATTATTGATTCTTTTCCTTGAAGAGAAGACACAATATGTCTCATTAACAAAGCTCAGCTCTAGTCAATGAATAACCTATTAAGTTGGACTAAAGGTGCCAAGTTTTGCAGGAGCAGCTCAAGCTCGTGCAGGTAACGAGGAGCTCATTAACAAGGCCGTCTTTCATGAGCTCTTCGGCTCTGCTAATGATTTTTCTTCGCTGTATGGGCATTAACGGGGCTGTACAGTGGGGATGGATGGGTTTGTTTCTAGCAGGTTAGTAAAAGGTTAGGTTAGTAAAAGAACGTTTGTGTTCTGCCAGTTGGAAATGGAGTTAGAATGGTTGGAAAGCTCACCAGCAGCTACAATAATGAAATACCGCACTACAGATGAGCCGGCCGCACAGGTTGGCAAGCATCCACCGCAACCACATGCGACATCACATAGCGCCACGTTCAATCTTTGTTTTCTAAAGAGGGGAAAGCGGCTAGGCTGAAAAGAAACTCAACACAGAAAAAGCGTAGTCTCCTTCTTTCCCTGCTACTCAAGATCCGTCAACTCACAGAATCACAAGCCCAGGAGATGTCCCACGATCAGATCTGACACCTGTTCAAACATGCCACCTGTAACAGCACCCACCTGTCAATCAAAGTGTCCACGCTGTGAATTCTGCATAACTTTAAGCCTTAATATCATTTGAACAGGTGAGTTGTATATAAATTCAAACTCAGTACAGTTGTCATGAACGGGGAAATTAGCTATAGAGACCAAAACTGTTTTTTGTACCAGGCTGTAAACATGTTTATTTCTGCTGTGAACTTAGACATTTGGACATGGGGACTTATGGAGACTGACTCGTTCTGTAGCCAGCCTCAAGTGGACAATTGAGGAACTGCAGTTTTTGGCACTTTATTCAAAGGGAAATCGTGACTGTGGTAATTGTGTGCAACAAAGATGCTGACAGCTGATGAAAATCTGTCTTTTGTTTTTGTTGTCTAAAAGTAGACTAACAAAGATCACATGACTAATATTTGATAAAAAATCATCAAATTTCGTGGTGAGAATAAAATGAAAAGTGCCAAAGTGAACACTGTTTCCAGTCACTTCAAATGGCATGTATTGTCTCTACATGCCTATTTGTGTCACATCCCAAGCAGGCAAGAGAGTCTTTGTTTTCCTGTAACAAACAAGTCATTACAGGCAACCGAGAAACTGGCTGCATTCCTTATTAATGCCTGCATCCAAATAAAAATCCTCTGCTCTCGTCTAGCTGCAGGGGTTCCAACTGGCTGTCTGACAACAGTTAAAAGCCTCGTCAATAGATTGATTGAATTATTGATTGCTTGGGAAGAAACTAATGGAATGGTGACATTTCCAGCTGCTGTGTTTAGTATTCACAAAGCATATTAATTGCCATGGGAGCTTTCCCAAAGTTTGACCAGGCCTCGATTGTAACACGACCAACAACCAACCTGAGCAGACGAGTGCAGCTCAGACGCATCAGAGGATTAATGATGCAAGTCAAACTTACTCCTCCAACACACCTGAATAAACTCCGGACATCACCGCTAACCTATTCTATTACGACAAGCATCCCTTGGTAGGTGTGGGCACACAGAGTCTGTGTTATTTCCCATCCTCCCACTGGAAGAGTAGCTTGGTTTTGTTGGAGCCATTCCATAACTCGGCTCATTTAAAGCCCTTGCGTCCCAGAGTCGAGCAGCACGGTGAGGTCATTTCACGTGATGTCCGGCAGGTTTCAGAATATTAAAACAAATGGGAATATTTCTGCATTAAGCATCAAGAGAATGACATTTGATTTGTCCTGAGAGGATTTTACTGCAGCACAGACACACACTTTACACCACTTTATCTTTATTGGCTGCGTTCCCCTCCTTTCTTCCCACTTGGATATCCTATTGGTAGCGTGGAGGAGTTGTGCTCTGTGTCTGGTACTACCAAGGAGAGAAACAACAATACGCTTGGGCATTTAGCTTACACTCTCTCCCTCAATCCCCCCCTCCCCTCAGCTCTGAGCTCTCCATTATTCGTAGAGGGTGGTGGTGGTGGTGGGGTGGGATGGCCAGGAAAGCATCAGCGGCAGAGCCAGTCTCAAACAATGACATCATCTCTGCAGGACTGGCAGGCAATGAAGGCTCGCTGAGCGCTCTCTCACAGTTTGCATGCGTAAGTTAGCCTGTGCCGTTAGCTACCAGTGTATTTCTGGCCACAGGGAGGGAGCACAATCGAGCCACTGTCCTCACACAATGTGACAGCGGACATCCCCGTCTGGGGTCTTCTCAGGTTAGCCCGTACTCATAGAAAGCGAGGCGAGACAACAAAACTAAGATTTTAAACAAAGGATGAGGAGGTGCAGGTAAATGTACCGTGCTAAAGATGAAACTGAGGCGTGTTATTGTGTGGAATGAAAGTGCTGAGTAGAAAATGATAAACATTATATTCCACTTCTTTAAGTCAGAACTAGAAGTTGGCTAGAGTTGTTCTACGCCAAGAACGCTCTTACAAGCAGCTGCACAAACTCAAACACACAAAAACTAATGAAGATGTTTTCATACTGGAGCTAAGTGCTACACACACACACACACACACACACACACACACACACACACACACACACACGCACACACACACACACACACACACACACACAGTCGGCTGTTATGCCTCCAGCTCGAGCTCTGGGAGTTAAAAGTGAGAGTCGGTGATGAATTTTAAGGAGGCTTTAAGAAAGCAGAGGGGTATAGATGTGTGGCATGCGTTTTGTGTGTGTGTGTGCGTGTGTGTTGGTTTGAGGACGCAGCTTGTGGCAGATTGATGCTGCTGTAAACAAAACTCCAACTCTGGGTGACTTACTGTCATTCAGCTGGATTTTCACGAAAAGCTCAACGCACAGAGAGGAAGTCTGTTAACGTGCGTGCTGTGTTTAGTTTCAGAGTTGCCTAACGAAGCAGCATCAATATTTGTATATCAACAGTGTATCACATGACTACTTGGATGTGAAAGGAGCTGCCAGATGGAAGTGTCACCCAGCTCTTCAGTCTTGCATCAGTATGTTCTCATCGACTGTGTGCTGCTTGCCCAGCAGCAAACATCAACGAGCAGGGGATCTACAGTCTGATTCATGATGCGTGTACGACACACAGTAATGGATGTGCAGGGCCGGGTACCTAATTTCGATACTTTTGAGCCTTGCTGTCATTCTATACCAAGTTTCATAAAAGAGCCAATAAGCATGCTGCATGCTTGTACCAAGATCTAATAATTCTGGTGATTAGTCGTCCAATACTTCTTTTCATAGAGGCAGGGTGCAGGATAAACACTGTTAGACTGTATAAGAAAATGGAGGTAGTGTCTATGACGTCACCCACAGGTTTCTGAAGCTCAGAGTGCTCAGTGCGACCACGCAATGTTAACACACCTGATTCCACTGGCTCCTAGCTAAAAAACAGGAAAAGACATGGTTGCTCAAACACTTCCCATTCGTCAATCAAAGCGTCCACACTGTTAATTCTGCATAACTTTAAGTCTTAATAGCATCTGAACAGGTGAGTTGTATATAAATTCACCCTCAGTACAGTTGTCATGAACAGGGAAATTATCTATAGAGACCAAAACAGTTTTTGTACCAGGCTGTAAACATGTTTATTTCTGCTGTGAAGTTGGACATTTGAACATGGGGACTTATGGAGACTGTTTCACTTCTGGAGCCAGCCTCAAGTGGACATTTGAGGAACTGCACTTCCACGATAGCGTCACTTCACCGCCACAGAGGTTGCCGCTTGGTTACGCCAAGAGATGGTGCTCTGTTTGTTTTTAGTGCCAGCTTACGCAGGACTAGCTTGCCAGTGCAGCTAACCTGTATCAGCTCTTCGGCACATCCTCTTCTTGCCACCATGGGGATAACCCGGAGGCAGAGTGTTTCTGATGGCAAACTGACCCACAGGTAGAAGTAGAGGAATCCACCTGACATGGTGGATGGTTGTCAGACCAGGCTGGCTGCTCTTTAGCGCAGAGGAAGAAGTAGGTGGTCAACCTCCATTTCCCAATGCCACAAACATAGTCTTGCGTAGACAGAACTTCTTCTTCTTCTTCTTTTTTCTCTTTTTTTTTTTAAAGATTAATTTATATTTTTCAAGCGTACCGTAACATCAGGAACCATTATAGAAGTCAAGTTATCTGAACCAAACATTTGTTCACACACACACAGGCTACACGACTGCCAAGAACAACAAGAACTGTGGTCGTTTTTTTTCTTCTACAACTTCCTGTTAGGACTAGAGATGTATGAGATATAAGATATACATTAGAGATAATGTTGATGAGACAATATTTAGTTAGTTGAGGAATGACTTAACAGTCTTCTCCTTTTCACGAAAACACACATCAAGCAAAGATACCTGAGTACCCAGAATATGGTGAAGTCCTAACGTAACACTGGATATTACGCAGGCAGAACACGTATTTTAATACATTATCCAACCCTGCATGGACACAATGGATACGCAATGGATACAGCATGTAGACGCCTTAATAAAGCGGCCGCAGGTCAGATCACTCCATGCAATGTTGAATATACCCGTATATTAGATTAGAGCAACTGTCACTCTCAGTTTTTGCAATCACTAGTCAAACTAGTTGTTGGAATGAAATGTTCCTGGGCACCGTGATAAAAATAGAATCAACCACAACCACAACATAACACAACATACAGCTCGATGCATGCATGCTCACTGTGCGCCTTCTTACTGTTTATTTACACTCGGCAGTACTGCGAGCCCACGATGATTAAGAGGTAATTGTAACATCGGGAGACCAGAAATAGCAGTGACACTGTCTCTGAACAACAGCAGCAGCTGTGAACAAACAGCAGATATAAGGATTTAAAGCCATTCAACTTTGCTGGAAATGTCCTAATGACATTAAATATTTCTCATGGCAGAACCAATCACAAGCCACCGAGCCTCTCTGAAGTTAGCAGGCTCAACAACTGCTACCAAGTTTAGCTAGTTAGAGCCTGTTAGCTAGTGATGATAAGCCTCTGTTTTTATTTTTTACGCACTTTATATAAGGAAATGAATGATGGTTGAATTCCATTTAGCTGCTTCGGTTTCCGGCTCCTGGTGTCGTACATGCTGGCTCACTGTCACGCTGCCATGACTCACTGGGACACTTGAATGGATCAGAGCCGTCGTTAATGGAGAGTCGCTCTTTGTCTAAAAAAGACCTTTAGGCTTGCAGTATATTACCCCAACCTGTGTGATGACACTTAAAACCTGCAACTATGACTTGGAGTGACACTTGACGGTGAAAAGAAGGTGTTAGGGATACCTGACAGTGAGATCAGCTGCCAAGAAGTACATCTACCACAGCTCCCAGCTGTCCTTTAAAACACGCAGACTTATTTCATTCTCAGGTAAACCTCACTCCAGCTCTGTTACCCTCAGATCAGGTCCATTGATGCATGATTAAGTATTCAAACTGTACCCCACTCAGACTGAGCCATTGTCTCTGATTACAACGCCTGCTCGGGCTTCTTAACAAGTCCAGTCATACAGCTACAAGCCAACAGGGACAACAAGCTGAGGGAGAGGAAAACACACTTGACAAGCTAAGCATTTAATAACAACCTCAGCCAGTCACATCTTTCACAAGCAACGAAACCTGATCCTGATCTGACTCTCTGGAGGCTATTTGTCCTGTTTGCTGTGTTTGGACTGCGGGTGTCACCAGACAAGAAAGCGGCGGTCGGCATGAGACAGCAGGCTGATGACGAATGATGAAGAGAAACACCTCCTCCTGCTCCTCTACGGAGCTCATTCTGGGTTTGACAACCACACAATGACAAACAGCCATGCTATCTTCTTTTCTGGCCTGTTATCATCTGACCAATCCTCTGACCCCTCTTTGTATAAAGGTTATCATTATTCTGTTTTCACCTCCCTTGTCTGGTGCCAGAGCCAGTCAAGCATCTAACCTGGGCTACAATTTAGGATTGTTTTCATGATTGAGTCATCTGTGCATTATTTTCTGGATTAATCGATTTATCATTTGTCAGGAAATGCTGCAAAAGCCAAATATATTCTGTTAATGACAGATTTTCACATTTCACAAGCTGGAATCCGTGAATTTGGGGCATTTGTGCCTAAAGATGACTTCATCGACAATCAATTATCAAAGATCTGCCAATAAACTAACTACAAACATCTGTAGAAAAGCTCTAACCTTTGACCCCTGGCCCCTTCACTATTCCAGACCATGTATCCTCACGATGTAATCAACTGACAGATTCCCAGATCAGACGTGTTGCTCCTAACTCTCACTTACTTTTTCCACTTGCAGGTAAAATGTGTTTCTTTCCCAGGCAATCATGTTTCATTGAGACTGTTACAGTTTGTTCCGAGACACTTCATTACACACCCTCTATCACGCGTTGTCTGAGTGTGCGCTCAATAGTTTTATAATGCCGGGAGGCTGGGAGAGTGCAACATGTCAGACAACTGGATGGAAAACATCTCCGTCATGAGTGACAGTGTTATACGGGCACTAATGACTGCAACACCACCAGTGTACCACCAAATATACCAATGCTGTACACCAAAACTTCAGTATGCCCGAACAGTACAGCATCATACTGAATGGAGGATGGGGACATCAAGCAACAACAACAAAAAAAGACACACAATTATATTTATTTTAAAAAAAAGGTGCAGTGTGTAAGATCTGGGGACTTTATTTTCAGAATAAGGCAAACATGTTAGCAATGTCTTCCTGCATGTATAATCACCTGAAAATAAGAATCTTTTTGTTTTTGTTACTTAAAAATTATAGACACCTTAATGTGTTGTTTCTACTTTACACTAGGAAGGTGAGGGTGATGTGAGGAGATTGTAATGCAGCGATTAGTCCACTAGATGCAACTAAACTCTACACACTGGACCTTTAAGTCCGATTATGTATGTTAGTTCAATATGTCCAAATATGAACAAACATGTGTGCTGGACTGGTGCAAAGATATATTACATATAAATAGAATGGGGTTAGTGACCTCCACACCAAACTCCATTTAAAAAGGTGCAGTGTGTAAGATTTGGGGCCTTTATTTTCAGACTAAGGCACACATGGAATAATATATCTATAACTATGTTTCCATGCATGTATGATCAGCTGAAAATAAGAATCTTTTTATTTTTGTTACTTAAAAATGAGTTTTTTATATCTAGAGTGGGAGTGGGTCCTCTTTCATGGAGGCCACCATATTGAAACACTGTTTCTAAGGTAGCCCAGAACAGACAAACAAATATGGTCCTTAAAGCGTTGTTTCTACTTTACACTAAGAAGGTGAGGGTGATGTGAGGAGATTGCAATGCAGCAATTATAGACCAGGAGATGCAACTAAATTCTACACACTGGACCTTTAAATGTGACTGTTTTATGTGTCCTTGTATGACTGAACCTGCATATGTAAAAATACAAACTTTGATTTGACAATGACAGGCTGTAATTCTACTGAGATAAAGCTAATGTGTGCTAAATACACTGTTCTTCACTTTCTACCAGGTGTGTACATTATGTGACGATAAACAGAGCTATTAAAATGTCTCATTATTGAATGGAGCTCTATCTTTCTCGTCTGAGAAGCTTATATTAAACTTTCTAGCTAGATTTCAGCTCGACGTCTTGAATTCAGGAGGTGAAAAGAGGGGACAGCATTTTGTCACCTAGCATTAGCACCATTTCTCTCTCCGTGTTTCTCCCCCAGAGAACAACTATGACACACACACACACACACACACACACACACACACACACACAGTTTGTGTCGCCTCGTTTAAGGACACACACGTACACAAACAACTCGCAACACAACCGAACAAGTCTCCCGATTTTTTAAGGTTTTCGGGTAACTTCGTCATGAATTTAATCTACGTAGCAGCTAGTTCCCACTTATGTTTGGTGAAGTGTAACGTTATACAGCTGCATCGAGAACAGTACCAGGTGAACCCACACACACTCCCCCACCGTCCTGTGCTGTGTTCACAGGGTTTGCTCATTTGAGGTTAAACAGGTCACTTTTCGTGTCCGTACAACAGGGGACACGAACAGGGCTACTTCAGCATAAGGTGCACGGAATGATGTGACTTCAGCAAACACTGTGGGGCTTGCGTAATTTCTTCAAGACATCCTTTGCCCAGCTAAGGGCAGTCTGAGGTGATGCACGGCAATGAGATTTAAAGAGAGTTGCACCGCTAAAGATGGACTACATTTACCTGCCCGTACACCTTCGGCATGGTCGATTCACCGGTGCTCCGACGGCTTCGATGCTGCGGATAGACGCCGGAGTGTGACCCGCCTTGAGCGGCGGTACGAGCGGCCAGAGGCAGCGCTGGAGCCGCGGCGCCTCCTCCATCTCCGTCCGGTAAATCCTCATTTGCTTCTATTGTGCGAAATCCTCTGTTTTGCGGTAGCATGTAACGCTGCTCTGGGTGAAGACGAAGGGTCGACGAATTTACTCCAGCAACCCAGAGGACTATTAAATATAACGAACAGCGAAGAGAGGACTGCATCTTGCCTGCTTGTGATATCGCCATGTTTGTGTATGTTTGGATTAGGTAAGACTGAAGAGCTCCTTCTACTGGCAGTGATGCCGCTGGTGCTGCATTCACAAGCCATGGGAATGTCGGGAAGGGCTAGACTCCTGAAAACATGCTCGTGTTGGCTCAGTACTACACACAAAGGCAGTAAACAAGCCTCCGATGACCCTCACTATGTCTTTGTCTATTAAGACACACACACACACACACACACACACACACACACAGCGACAACTACAAATTAAAATCTGAAACAGAATACCAAATACCTTTTATCATACGACTTACGAATGAACGGTATTATTATATAGAAAAACCTCTCAGGACATTATAAAAATATAAGCACACAAACCTTCATTTGAGTGCATGCATTTAATTCATTTATTATTATAATTATTATTGTTATCAACAATGGCCTTATATAGTATACTTTGGGATGTTGAAGGTATGGATACTTTGTTATTTATATGGCAAAGCTTTTGACAGTTCACAAATTTGTATCTGTATAAATGCCCAAGTCCCAGTCAAGTTTCAAGTCTATCAGTCTATCTATGTCCATGTTTAGTCACAAGTCTTTAAGGTATCTGTTTGCTGACCATTAAAGGTCCAGTGTGTCAGATTTAGCGGTCTCTATTTACAGAATAAATTATTCATAATTCTGTTTTTATTATCACCTGAAAATAAGAATTGGTGTTTTTGTTTCCCTAGATGTGTCCAAAAGTTTTTTTAAAGAGAGCCAGATTTGACAATGTGGGCTAATACATTTAAAAATGAAAAATACCAATAAAGGTTACAAACAAATGCAGTGTTCTGTAACAATTTTGTTTTCATTGGCACAGTTATCTTTTTTTTAAATGACAATGTAACCAAATCTAAGCCAATCAGACTTGAACAAATCTAAAAAAAAAAAAAAAAACAGTTCTGCCTTTCGTATCTGGAGTCAGAAAAATAAATTGTATGGAATATGTTAAAATTCAGTGAAGTTGATACAAAGCTTAAGATCATGTTCATTTTAAACATGACTTGTTATGAGTAATGCAAGGTCTGTTAACACTGAAGTTTAAAACATATCACTCTTTAACAAAATCATTCAGAAAGTAATATTTTGTGTCACATCTACACCAGCAGTTATGTCCTTAGAGGTTCAAATGCTTCGTTATGTCAACCAAAAAAGCCAAATCTTCCAGCCATACAGTATCTGACAATCCTAGCAGGCCATAAATAATATATTATAAAAATGAAGCTTCGGGCCACATGAAATCTGACTGTGGGCCGTGATTGGCCCCTGAGCCGTACTTTGGACATCCCTGCCCTATAATGAGACTTTTATATCTGCAGATGCACGGTTCCTCCAATGACGGTAGAAAGAACGGACAGAGTAAGCGTGACGTCACCCACGGAAAGAGACACAGGTCGGATTCGAACCCTGGGCTTCCGCAGGAAAGACTTACACGGGACTCACACCGAACGCGGAACGGAAGCGGAACGGTACTTTGCCCGGCGTCAACTCACACCGGACGCGGATCAGCCGCGGAACGGCAGCGGAGCGAGCCGGCCGTATTCCGCTTCCGTTCCGCTTCCGTTCCGCGTCCGGTGTGAGTTGGCCTTTAGCCCTCGCACATGGGGCAGTGTATTTCCAAATAATTTTGAAATGAGAAGATTGATAACCTTTCTAAATTGTCCATTAAATATGCAGTCACAGTCAGGAGGCAATTAGCTAAGCTTAGCTAAGCTTAACATAGTTGAACCTTGGTTAGAAGCAGTGACTTCTGCCAGTTTTATGCTAAGCTAAGCAAACCAGCTGCTGGCTATAGCAGTATATTTAGTGTACAGATTTGAGACTGTAATAGATTTGTGTTAATCATGGAGAAAAAAGGAACAAGAGTATTTCCCAAAATAACAAACTCTTTGTTACAGAAACAGTGTGTCGAATTTAGTGGCATCCAGCGGTGTAATTGCTGAATACAACATAGTTCTGAATAATTTATATCTTTTTTGCCATATTCTGTAAACACAGCTCCATAAATCTGACACAGGGGACCCTCAGGTACAAGTTTACAGCTCTACCTTAAAATTATTATTCCCCCCCAGCTTTGAGCTAAACACTACACCTCCACCTGGGTTTAGCAGTAAGTCCAGAAAATGTGGACATTACCAAAAGGGAGTAGTCAAGAGTAGGGACGAACACAACTTTCAAAGTCATGTGATGATTCTGTTTCAACAACAATGTGGGGGTATGAAGTATGGTCACTTACTGCTTATTGCTCATTTCTCAGGATCTTCATATGAATATTTCCTAGAACACAATATCCTGATCTGACCCTGAATATATATACATATACATGCTGTACAGTCAAACTCTGTGTAGCTCTACAACAGTATCACTCACACGTCATTTCCCTACGTTGTCTTTACTTGGAGACTGATTCAGTCTACTTTATTTTCATTGATTGTGTTCTCCAGGGAACACATTCATAAATATCCTCCCAGAACTTCATTTTTTCCTGCAAACCCTTTGAATTAGATAGATATTGAATGGACTCCCACTTCCAGAGGAAAACAAAGTTGGTCTGCGGTACAACATCACAGGAAGATTGTGAGCCTTGGAGGTTTCATTGGAGTTTAAAAAGTACCTTTGTGAAAGGCTCGCTCCTGAATTTGGTTTGGTTTTTAACTATGCAGTTATATACAGTTATACTGTACTGATTATACTGTTCGTGAGTGCTCTTGTTTCACGTTCTGCTTCCAAGCATGAAGGAGAAACTACAGTGCCCGAAAAAATGAAAAACACAAAAGGACCTATTTAGAGAAAGTGTTCCTTTCTAAACTATTGAAGAAACATTAGGTGGTTCAGTAATGAGCAAAACCATATTAAACTTATTTTCAGGTCATAGCAACACACACAACATAGTTATCAATATTATATTGCAACCTAAAGTTGACACACTCAACCTTTTAAAGATCTGCAGGCCAAATCTGGCCCACAAAGGGTGCCGAGCAGACCACAGACCATTTTCTAATTCACAATGAAAATAAATTCATACTGGGAATTAGTCCATTTTCAATAATATCCTTCAGCTCAAGTTGCATACCAGCGTACCATGGATCTGTGTAGTGCACAGAAGTGGTGACACTTGATTCCTGACTGGCAGGGTGCTGAGTGGATGACTTGATGAAAAATAGACAGATGAATTTGCCTCTTTTTTGCCACCTCTGTGTTTAAATTGTCAAGTAACAGTTGCTGTATGCAAGGTAGCTAATATCAGGCATCATCAGGAGTCAAAACATGCACACTTCAGTGCAGCTTTCTTAACTGATAGCAGTAAAAAGCTTACAACTTTGAAGTCATGTTACTCTGCCACGTCAGCCATCCTGATGTTCATGCATTTGATAGATATTATTCATATTTGTTTATTAACTTACCCTACTTAAGTCCATAAGTTGACTATCCCTGCTCTACCTGTTTTCCAGGTCAGGACCAGTCAAGCTCAAAATATAGAACTATGTTCATAGAGTGTGTACACTTTCCTCTATATTCTCTAGATATCTCTATCTACATATATTACTACTGTCATTACTGCTACCATATCTCCATTACAGTTTATAGTTAGTTAATGATTTGCTGCTGCTGTGCATCTGTGTCTCTTTATCTCTATCACAGGTTCCACTGCTACTGTAATCATTTTATCATTCATTGTGATTCATTGTCATTTTATCATTCATTGTAATTGTACAATATGTTTGTGTTGATCTGTCCTGTACACGTGACATCTATTGCACGTCTGTCCGTCCTTGGAGAGGGATCCCTCCTCTGTGGCTTTTCCTGAGGTTTCTTCCACCTTTTTTCCCTGTTAAAGGTTTTTTGTGGGCAAGTTTTTCCTCACTGGAACCTAGGGTCTAAGGACAGAGGGTGTCACTCTCTGTAGAGATTGTAAAGCCCTCTGAGGCAAATGTACTTTGTGACTTTGGGCTATACAAATAAAATTTGAAATTTGATTTGTTTTGATATATTCCTATACATTTTCTGGACTTACATAAGGCAGATATATTTTGAACTAGCTGTTATAATTCATTAAACCAAAATAAATACTATTCATTTTGCTAAGTTTGTGTAACTTATCAGGACACATACAACCAAGTGGCGACCTCTGTGGCTGTAAAGTGAAACCTATGCAGAAGTGTCAAAAACTGCAGTTCCTCAAAAGGCACTTTGACTTGACTCTGGGGAGCTGGGAATTGAACCAGTGCTGGTACTGTGCTTGCTGGATCACTGGAGGACCTTTAATGGAACAGAGCAATATAAATGAAACTTGTATCACCTGTGCTTTTTCCTGCTATGACAGTAAAAATGTCTGCTGTAAAAAAGGCCAATAATACATGTTCTGTAGCTTTCCTCTGAGGGTTTGTTAATGTACCTTTAGTTCCGGTTCTAATCCAAATATGTCAATCAGTGTGTTACATGAAAATGTTACACATATTACTCTCACTGTGCAAATTATTAAAAATTATTTTAATTATTACATACAAAAATGTTCCTATAGAAACAGGTAAGTACACACAGGATATTTCCAAAGGGATTTCCAAAAGCAAATGTTTAACTAACTTCAGTATTTTATCAGTAAGAGTCCAAATCAAACTGATCAGCCAAGAAAGCATCTACCTTCCTTACAGTTCTACATACAGTGTGATAGAAAACAATCATTTTCAAAGCTGAAAGTTCTCTCCATCTCCTCAGCCTTACTGTTACCACCCAACAGCTGACCAGTCAGTGTGAGAATGTGTGGATGTCAACAGTTTGGCCAGCCTTTCACTTGTTCCAGCTGACCTGTAACAGCTGGAAACACAGCTAACTTAACCATCTGCTCATGCTATCCACATAGCAGGTCATATTATATTTCCAGTGTAAAGACATGTCACTGTAAATATTAGTTTAATGACTTGTGTTTTAGATTAAAGGCACAACTTTATACAGTATATTCATGTCATTTAAGGATAGTTCATTCAGTTCATACATTTAGTTACCCAGATTTTCTTTGCTGTAATCATTCCTCTAACCTCCACAGTCCTTGTTCTATGAAACAAACACATTATGCAGTTTATTTCAGCAGTCTACTTCAGTTCATGGCAATACTACCTTGAATACACCTGATCTTGTCTCTTCTCAGAGGTTAAGCAGGGTCAGGCCTGGTTGTGGTTGTCCTTTCCTAAACACTTTTCCTTGACCTTGAAAAAGTGTGATGGTGGATGTTACAAATAGCACATCTTAGATACTTCTCCCCGTGCATTCTTGGTTGCTCACACTCAGCCTTGTTTACACTTATATATAAACATAATATGTAAAATGCTTTATAAGCAACGGTAACTACATGATAATCTGCAGAAATGCTGAATGTCTGTCACAGGCAGATAAGGTATTAGACATAACATTAAATAGTGTGCGATATTCATGTTTTATATTTTGATTTGAATGGCAGGATAACTTATGTAGTTCTTAACAGCAATTTACACAGCTTGAGGATGTTTTGCACTACAGCAGAAAGCAGATTTGAAAACCGGCATGCTGTATGTCAGAGGAGAGACGGCGTCTGGACGAGCCACAAACAGTTAATCAGAGTTTATAAAAATACAGCGCAGTGAGGACAAGTTTTTATATCACGTCAACAGATCTGTCCATATTCACATGCATTTTTACCTGTCCACATAAGCTGTTTTCCTTTTGATTTCTTTTTCATGGTTTTTATAAAGCCTAGTTGTAAATGGCCAAATTGTGCACCTGTCTTTTGTTGCTGCCTCAAGGAAATGTGGGATTGTATTATCACCTTTTCTTTTCATAAAGGATGGTCCAGAATTCAAACAGCTCTTAACACAATTGCCATGTAAACACTTCTTTTACTCAGTTAGGAACCTTCTTAAGCACAAAAGACTATTCAGAGCTTGTGTATCAGCAGTGGTGTCCAACCTTGCAGACAGGACACACTATGTTAAGATACAGAATTACTGATTAGAAGGCCACAGGCCCAGCACAGTGTTCCACAGGGTCCAATGTTTGGTCCCCTTTGGTTTACCTCCTCCCTCCTGAAAAAGATGATCGGCGGTTCAATCCCCTCTTGTCTGCATGTTGAAGTGTCCTTGGACAAGATGCTGAACCCCAAATACTCCTCACTGGTTCTAAATCAACTCTAAAACACTGATATGTGTTCACTTCCCATTGCACAAGCCACCATACCTGTTGCAACAGCGTTTCTCAAGCTACAAGCCACAATGTCTCCCAGATTGCCTCCTTTCAACTGCAACGCATCGCTACACCCTGCCTCAACAACCTCATCCACTGGCTTTAACTCATCCAGAGAGCTGCAGCATGGATTATTACACGTATAAAGTCCACTGAACATATCACTCCTCTGCTGATCAATTACTCTGACTCCCTTTATTACAACAGATCAACTGCTATTAACCTTTAAAGCTTTTCTTAACCTCCCCCCTGCTTATCTCACAGACTTCCTTCAAACATATGCCCCGTCTCATTCCCTACAACCATCATCAGCAGGTCTACTGGCACCACCAGCCATCAACCTCAGCACAGTGGCTGCCAGGAATTTCAAACTGTGGAACTCACTTTCCCTTCATGTACGTATATTTGACTCCTTTTAAATCTGATCTAATTATACTAACTGCATCTTTTACTGCATTTTAAAAGATCGATTTCATAACTATATTTTATTGCATGTATTATTTTTGATCATAAAGATGTTTTATTGCTTTGTTGGTTTTGATTGTATTGATGTTTTTGATGATGTAAGGCAACCTTGAGTGCCACTAAATAAAATGTATTATGATTATTAAAATAGACAAAAATCTTTGGAGGTTATCACAGCAAACAGGCTGTCAGAGGAAACACAAAGAGACAATTTTATTGCAGAAAGACTGCAACTTCAGAAGACGTCAACTTGACTTGAGTAACTCAGACTGCTGAAGCCTCATAGGACTGGTTCTTTGACAGTTGGAAGTACATCTGTAACCAATTAGAAGTGGGGGAATCATTACAGCAAGGAAACCTATCAATGCTAATGTACACACGTAACTATTGATATAGACAGACTTAAATAATTGTGAATCTATCCTTTAAAGGTCTAGTGTGTAGGATTTAGTGGCAGCTAGTGGTGAAGTTGCAAATTGCACCCAAATGAAAACTCCACACCACACCCTCTCCTTCCAAGCATGTAGGAAAAACCCTGGCTTTCAAATTTGCATTCAAAGCAAAAGTCCATATCTAGATTAGTGTTTGGTTTGTCTATTTTAGGCTACTGTAGATAAATGTAATCCATTCCTCCCAAAAAATACTAGAAATTACACACTGGATTTCTTAAATTGGAGTTGTGGCTCTGATATATATTCAGGTTAACAGTTGTGAGTGTCCTGGTCACGTCGCACATGTGCAGCACATCATATTAAGTTCCTTGTATTTGAATACTTCTGTGATGAACAACGTGATCATTTTTCTGGAGTCAGTAATGCAAAACTGAAATTTGAACATGTCTGTTTCTTTATTATTTTGTCATAGCTTGGATTAGCTACATATCCTTGTTCACTAAACATGCTCTCTTTGGTTTTTGTTACTGCTCTATGGGTTTTTTTGACACACTGAAATAATCCACTTAGCTGCCACCAGGCAGCAGAAATGATCTGTAGTTAAACCCACTTTAGCAGCTTCATCTGACATCCAATTTACTCACAGTGTAGTTCTAATCTTCCTTCATATAATCCCATTGATGTAATCCACCCAGGCTAGTCTACATGGAGGGATCTGAAGACACCTCATATCCATGACAGCCAGTTTGTGTCTTGTTAAAAGAGACATTTTTCATGTGTCACTTTTAGAGCCGACCAGGACCTGAATAATTGTTTGGCAGGTGCTTTGAAAGGTATATCTTTTAAATAATATTGATCCTGAGCTATGTACTGTCTATTACAGCAGCTCAGGGGAGTTAACATGACCCTTAACGTACACATCCTCATCCTCGCTGACATCATCATGTGTGTGTCCTTGTTAACAGTTCCCTGTGTGTTTTATTACAGAAGTGCAGTAGTTATTGTTATTATTAGTTCATCCTATTCAGGGTTTGTAACCGTTTCTCCTTGAATGCATCACAACCTGCAGCCTCATCACATACAGCAGGTGCCTCTGCCCCTCAAAGCTGCCTGAGCTGATTGCCTGTATTTTATGTTTACTGATTGTGTGTATTATTCCAAATAGAAGCTGTTAAAATCATATATTGACAACTGAGTTGAAAATAAAAATATTCCACCAAGAGCTAGGAACAAAATATTTCTATGGTTGTTCTAACAGTTAAATTCATGTAATTTTTAATCTTATCCGACATACAGACAGTAGTTCCTCCATACTTTATTATATTTGTCAGCAGAAATGTCTTTTCCACCTTTTGAATTACCTGCAGAATAACCTGAATTTACCTGAGTCTCCTGAATTTACGAGCAGCCGCGAATGCAGCATTTTCAATACAAGCGCTCGCGGCCGCCACCAAACGTTGCTTTGATGAACCGACGTCGAATTAACGGTCAGCTAACGGCCGTGCTTTCACCTGTTCACCTGTTAAATGAACATATGACATATTGAACTGCTCCGTACACACCGTGTAAGTAGAGGGTAGCTATGAAATATGAGCTAGTTACGTTAGTTAATTAATATTTCATCGAGCTGCTAATTTAACCTTTGTTTGTTTCAGCTTTGTGTTAGCTTGTTAGCCCACAAGACAACCGCAGGACGAACCATTTAAAGTTGACTCATGTTAAATATATGCTTTAAAGAAGGGTTCATAACATTATGTCCAGCTACGTAATTACCATGATTATACATGTAACTATGTTAATAACAGTAAAGGATGAACCACATGAGAAAAGACATCAAAACAAGCTGGTTTTATTAGTTAACGTTAACTAATTAGTTATCACATGATATCATGAGCTAACCTTCAGTTTGAGCAGCATAATGTAGTCACTGTGCAAACTACAACTTTTAAATAATGCTGAGTGTTTAACAGTGTTATTATTAAATGTAATTAAGAGTCAGAGGATGTTTGACTCTTAATTACATAAAGCTGATTCCAGTCAGTCAAGTCAAGAGTTTATTTACTGTACAGCTACCCCTTCTGGTCCTTTGACCCTTGATTTGGACCCAGAGAGGAAACAAAAAACATGGTATAAAATAGAAGAAGAGAAGAAGGATCCCAGGACTGACAGACATTACTAGATGGTACAGATGTCCTGTGCACAGGAATTACAGTTTGGACAATCAGGATGACAGAATTGTATCGACAGCATATGAAGAAGTATGGATCTGAGACGGACGTCAAGTGACTTCAAGTGTTGTCGAAACACTCACATGACCTTCTCTCCACCATGGAGACCTGGACACACACAAGAGACAAAGCTGAAACACAAAATTCACAGCGGAGAGCAGAAAGACAGACAGCTGTGAAGAATACAATACATACAAGAGACATCATCATGTGAAGACCAACAGGGTTTAAATTATAGGATGTTACTGTGGGGAGTAGCCAATGGCTGTTTACAGTGTTTACAATACATATATGTAGAATGTTGTGTCAGTCTGCGATGGTCTAATGTACATCTTGCGTTTGCAGTTACGTCACAATGAAAGAAGCAACACCAGCGGCAGGAAAGCTGGCCGTACCAACACTAAACAAGACGGGGGTGAACAACAACAAAGGCCCTAAACAGACGACAGCCCAAGAGGTAAGCAGAGCTGCTGTAGTCTCCTGAGGAGAAACCTGTTCAACCGTTTACAGGAAAACAAACATTTTTATTCAAGCAGGAAATGAGCAAACAAGGTCGTCTGGAGTAAACGACAGCTCAGTGTCCTCATAGATACTGAGAAGAAAAGAGGTCAAGCAGCACATGACTTGCTGAATATAATAATGAATATAATTCATTATTAATTAAAATGGTTAAAGTAATGATTTACTGCTGTATTACAGAGACTTCTTTTCAGATAGATAGATAGATAGATAGATAGATAGATAGATAGATTTTTCAATGTGTAATGTTTTAGTGCAGCCAGTCTTTCCCCCATTGCAGATGGAATGTACACCTGCAAATCAAGAAGAGTCTCCACCGAAAAAGAAGAAACCTCCCTCTAAACCGTCCACCGATTTGGAGTCAGCAGATTCATTTGAGGCTACAGCGGCAGGTATGTGTGATGTCATACTGCTGGTCCATGAAGTGACGTGAAGAAGCAGCTCAGTCTGATCATGCTATGATATGTTTGTTTGTTTTTTTTGCCCATTGATTGAAATTGGCAGCATCCCTCCTGTTGTTTTGCTCTCTGTTCCAGGTGCTAGCAGAGAGGTCAGCATGCTGCTTTCAAAATTTTCTAAAGTGCTAAGGTAGGTCATATTTAGACAGCTATATTATGATCAATAATTATTTGATTTGTCATCCATTATCCTTAAAACCATGAAAAAATATGCTTAAAGAATGTAGGAGTCATGTGCTTAATTTCAATGATCACTCTTCCTCTTAAAGAAGAAACACCATTTTGAAGGATAGACATGAACTGAGTGCAGACATTCGAGGTCCCAGAGGATGAATCCTGGTGACTCGGTTGATCCGCTGATTCTCCTGTACATGCAAACGTGCTAAATCTTCATGTGAGCAACTTTCTCAGAAACTAGCTCACAAAATAAACCTAAAACACTAATGAGACATATTTAGCACCAGAGATGAAAGTTCTCATGATGTGGATGGTTCAGAGCCTCGACTGCTGTTTGTGTCCAAGTTATTTTACCATTTTAGATAGAAATCAGCATAATCCAGGTTAATCTGACACTAACGTGCTGCATCAGTCTCACTCAAACTTAAAACTTTATTTATCCAAAGCTCTCCTCCGTCTGTCTCTCCTACATACATGATGGAACAAACCGTCTTTTTATTGGTCAATAAGAGTCCAATTGCTGAAAATCAAAATCATCAAAAGTAAAGATCCGTGACTTCATTGGACAGCGTCAACGTGTTGCCCAGTTCTGAGGTTAGGGTTAGACATCTCAGGATACTCTCTTCTTCACACGGTTCAGCCTTTCATTGTTGTTTCTACAAAATGATTTGCTTCACACTTCACACCCGTTTGTCACCTTGTGTCACAGTCACACCTCTTTAATGTGGTTTGTTGCAGTGAGAGAGCTGCGGCAGATTCCTCTCAGATGAGGGAGCTGGAGGGCATTTTGGCAGAAGCTAAAAGCCTCGAGTCGTACCTGAAGGAGAAGAAAACCCACCTGAGGCAAACGTTGGCTGTCATTTCTGATAAACTGCTGGGTTAAATGTGTTGCACGGACTGTTGTATAGGCGACAAACAAAACCCGACTGGCTTTCTATTGTGGATAATAGAATGAATATCGAATATTGTATGTTTATGTGGTGTACATGTGCTTCCTGCAGTTCGAAAGTGCCAAGCTTCATACAACATTGACTATAAAATACATTAATATATCTTAACTCTTATGAGTTTATTTAGTTCGTTTTCACTTTTCTTCATAGCAGCCTAAATATAACTGACTAAATCATTATTTTTAAAAGAAAGGCACACATGTATGTATGTATGTATGTATGTGTGTGTCAATGAAGAATTAAAGTGCCTGTTAAGTACAAGATTTTCATTGTTGTGAGTTCATTAAGAGGCATTGAGGGGAATGAACTCCCCAACACGCTGAACAACTCTAAAACAAAAGAGGGAAATTATTAATATTCTGCCCGTGACTAAAGAAATAATGTTTCACATTACACCATAGATAATATACTACATAATACCTTCTCTGATATATATTTACCTTGTGTTTTTAAATGTATAGTTAGGTCCATACATATTTGGGCACTATCTGGACATTTGGACACATTTGCCGTTTGCATTTGGAAACTGTTGCTGTGAACCCACAACATGCAGTCAAAGGAGGAACAGGCCAACAGAGAGATAGCAGGAACATGAAACTTAACATCAGCCTGCAACAGAATGATGGGAAGAAAAAAGTATATTATATATAGCTTATTCGAAGTGTACCACATCATCTGTAAAACACAGTGGAGGCAGTGTGATGGCATGGGTCACTAGTGTTTATTGATAATGTGATGGAAGCAGCTGGAAGTTGGTTGGACCGTGCTTCACTTTACAGATGGACAGGAGTTTTTTTTTTTGTTTTTAATTTTTTTACAGCAAAGAAGCAGAATAATCTGCAATGATAAAAACAATCACCTGATCTCAACCCGATTGAGCATCTCACTTCCTGAAGACAAAACTTCAGGTAGAAAGACCATGAACAAGACAGCTGCAATAAAGGCCTGGCAAAGCATCACAAAAGAGGAAACCCAGCATGTGATGAGTTCCAGACTTCAAACAGTTTACCTGCAAAGGATTCTTGACAAAGTACTAAAAATAACCATTTTATTTAATCTGTTAATTTGTCCAAATACATTTGAGCATCTGTAATGAGGCCACTGTGTATAAAAACAGTTGCAATTCTTAAACGTTTCATATGATATTTTTTGTTTATCTCCTCGATTCAAGCTAAAAGTCTGCACTTCAATTGCATCTCGGTTGTTTCATTTCAAATCCATTGTGGGGGCACACAGAGACAAAATTATAAAAACTGTCCAAATATTTCCAGACCCAGCTGTATTTAACTGTTAGAGAGATGGCTGGCCAGCAGAGGGTGCAACCGTGCAACACTCAGCTTCATAGACCGAACATTTATGTACACTTTTCTTTTTATTCAGAGTATTCACAGTGTCATAGCTTTCTACATTATGTGGATCCTGTGCCAAAGTGTGCATTTACTTATCTGTTTCTGGCTCTGAGAAAATGGCATGCCATAAAAACCTTTTCTGTACATTATTTTCATTGCAGTGACAGTGTGTGCATAGAATAGCAAGAATACATTTGAAAAACAGACATTTTCTTAATTTCCCCACCTATTTCAGCCACCCACGCACAGCCCTTAACACCTAAATCAGCTTGAATTAAATTAGTCAGAACAAAGCTTTAAAGAATAGAAAAAACAGCCTATTTACAACAGGACAGATTTCCAGAAGGAACATCAACTTAACAGCTACAACATGAATTAACTTTTTTTCAAGTCCAAACTAAACTATACATATCTGTGTAGTGACCTAAATTCACACATATGATGAGACGAACAAAACATCACAGTCAATATTTACATTGTATATAACATTCATCTGCATCTATCAGCATATCTCTTACATGTCTATGCTGTGGCATTGAATGTACCATGGAAACCGTATGGGATGTTGACAGGAACCACTGCCCTGCCCAGCTCCTCAAACGTTTTGGCATCTAAAACCAGGAGGAACGTACTCTTGTCCTGAAAAAGAATTAAGGCACAAAAAACAACAACTTAACATTTACATTTACATTTAGTAATTTAGCACACTTACAGAAAAGGGAAAAATCAAGGTATATATATACTATATATATATTTACCTAACAACAAGGTATTGTGACCTGTGTGTTTAAAAGCCAGTCAATAAGTGTCATGTTGCTGCCATTAGAAAATGAGAAAATTATTGCCTTTTTCCGAGGCACAGGTACCTTATTCGGAGTGATGACGACAGACAAGATGACACCATCGTCCTCCTCTTTGGCATCAGGGGAGGGTACGAAGATTGGTTCTGAGGGATAAAGACCAGGTTGTTCCCACACCTGTGAGAAAATACAGTAGTTACTCGTGAGTTGTTTGGAAGTTATTAACTGGAGGTTATTAATCTCCCTTATAGTGTTTACAGTGTAACAGCATAACACTCTTCAACATTTAAAGCTACATACCATGCTATAACATCTGGAAACATCTTAGAGAGAAATAAATTCCACTCACCTTCATGTGTTTCCCATGGAGGTCCATCTTGATCAGTGTGTCTCCTACGAGATGTCTGAAGCCGCAGCCATAGAAGTAGCGGTAGGGGTGGGTGTTGTACTTTCCGTAGTTTATCTGAGGGAACTCCAGACCGCCATATTGATGAAGATCCTCCCCATGGAGGTCCTCATGGGTGCAGAAGACCTGCACAGAGAAAAAGCACGTAGGGTACGTAGTTACAGTGCTATATTTCATTTGGAAAATTTAATTCAATAAAACAAATACTAAACAAATAAAAAAGATTTTGTGTATGGTAATATAGTGAATGTTGAGAAATATAAAATATATTAAAAATAAAAACAAAATATATGCCAATGTTGAAACCATGCACCATAGTTTCCACTAACTGTGTATATCTACAGTTCGGCCATTAGGTCATAAACCTGTCTGTTGATTGGATAAAGTATCCTGATATGGTTAGCTCGAGCTTCACAATTTCTTGTGTGTTGACATGTGGGTCATGCTGGCTGCCTACCTTGTCCTTGGCAGTTCTCATAGACGTGGCTGTGCTGTCGGGCCGGTTGTTCAAGTTGCAGTCATAGGGTGTATCTTCGTTCACACTGAGAGGTAGAATGAAACGCCGAGGGAAGACTCTACATAGGGTGTTATAAACCTGATGGAAAATATACATTTTCAGCCTCAACAAACCAACTACTGTTCAGTGGAACCAAAAGCAACTTAAGCACAGCAATTACATTACACATACTTTTGGAAACGTACAACTTGTTGAGTGTTGACCTTTACTTTATCTGCTTACCTCATCAAGAGCTTCTCCAGACTTGCGCAGGTTCTGGACGTTGTAGTTAGCGATTGCCTGGCCATCATCTGAAGCACACATATCTAGAACCAAGAAGCCGTCCTCTTCATATGCGTTGATCTGATGGAAGGTTGACATCGGGAGGGCAAAGTACTTGACGGAGCTTACCTGTAAAGATGAATTGAATGAATGAACAGATGAATGACGGCAACCCATATTTGTTTAATATATTCTACAGTGCTGAATGCAGAAAGAAAACTTAGTATCTGTATTTGGGCCTTACCTTTCCCGTCTTCTTGTGAATCAGGTGGAAGATTGTGTTGAGTTTTGGGTCCCAGTAAATGCCATCAGCAATGGTTTTCCCTCTCAGCTTGCCTGTCACAATCTTCAACAGATTCATCTTGATGGGCTGCTCAATGAACACCACGTAGTTCTCAGACATTGCTACAATAAATTAAGACGATTTTATTAGGTTCTATTTGAAATTCTGAGATCATTTTTGTCACTAATCAAGAAGTGCTTATTGTACTCATATATCACAAACTGAATACCTTTGGGTTTTGTCTTTTGGTCAGACAAAACTAGATTGAAGATGGGTTCAAGGAATTTTGTGACATTTCACAGGTAAAACTATTATTTGATTGAATCTAATTCCTTTCTCAAGTTTTCTCAAGGTTGAAAACAATAGGTGTTTTGAGTGTGAGGACTTGCTCACCAAAGCTGTGGTAGTAGGCTGGTTTGGACTTGTCCACTGAGGGAATAGTGCAGAGCACTGTAGTTCCTTCCAGGGTTTCCTCAGCTGTTTCCTTGGTCGGTGGCACCCGGATGATGTTGTAATACGCTCCTGTTAGCACAGGTACAATTAGTTTTTTTTGCTGAAAGTCATAAAAATGTCAATGATGCTTTGTGAACAAACTGATTTCAGGTTTCCAAAATACCTTTAGAGGTGTAGGAATTTCCCATATTGTACGTTGTTCCGTCAGGCTCAGTGTGAGGGTGTGCAGTCGCCCCATTCACAGCAATGAATTTGCTCCAGTCCACCTAATAGGTGAAAATACATGAGTGCAGAGCCTTACACTTGATTCATATTTTAGGATTTTATCCAGCAGCAAATCATTTTACGAGAGTAGACAGTAGCTATCTATTCACAATGATATAGTACTCGTTTATAACTTGCCTTAGCATTAATGTGTAAACCATTATGTTAATAAAATAAACTGTTGGGCACAGATGTGTCTCTGCAGGATTGTCAACTACTAACCCTTTTAGTTGTCTCTAGTGTCTCAGGGTCCACTTTGTGCATGATGTTGGTTTCCGTGCTAACGTAATAGTCCCCTTTGTAGGTCACAAAGCTCACATTTGCATTATCTGTAGGCTCTAGAAAGGAAAAGAAGATGCCAAAGTTAGCAAAAACATGACAAGCACAACAATAACTCACTGTTCACTTAGATTTCACATTCAGTTCACATATACAATAAAATACTCACTTGGTAATTCAAATCTTGACAGGAAGCGCTGAAAGAAATTTTTACAGGGGTCTGGCATGTTGACAGTGCCAAATTCCGATACTGTTATGCGGTTATGTTCCTTGTTGGATTGGTAACTGTCACTGGACAGAAAGCGGCTTTTGTATGTCACCTGACCGTTGGATATTTTGAACTGGTGCAGGAGAGCCATACCATCAAACCAGTGGTTGAACCTGATACAAATTGAGAGAACAGGAGAGAGGAGTCATCTTTGTGATGTAATGGCTGTAGGAGGTGGATCAACACTTGAAGATGTTATACTCACTTCTGGTTTCCAATCTCGAACTTCCCAGGCCCATTTCTCAAGAAGCTCCCGTTGATCCATTCTGGGATTTTGCCAATGATGTTGGTGGTGATGGGCTCAGGAGTGTCCTCCACTGAGGTCACAATCTTCTCGATGGAAGGTAGACCATGCACATCTGTGAAGTGATTGATGTTCTTCCTAGACTTGGATTTTTTGAGTCCTGTGCAGAAAAAGACAGCAAATTATTTAAGTATAAAACATTTCTGTATATAAAACAATTCTAATTGATATGAAGGTAAACTGTATAGAGTCAAATTTACCTGGGTCATTGCTCTGTTGATGTGTGATGGAGTCCATGACTTCAGTTTTTTCTCTTGAGTATGTAGCAGTGTCTAAGTCTTCAAACTCCTCTGTGGTGCTGTTGTTTCTCCAAGGCTGGCACTCAGCTTTATACCGTCCTCCTGGCTGTGACGCCCCCTAAGAACAGTGACATAAGCCTTTTTCATGCTTGTGTAAGCCCCACAAAACAAAAGTACTTTGTGATCTCAGTCAAGATAATACAAGTGGTAACTTATTTACAGAGATAATCACTTGATATTATTGACAAGTAGCAAAATCGCTGTGGCAACATTCATTATACTTCACAAGCAGGTCTTTATCCTTATGGTAATTTATTATTTAGTTCGTCATCCTAAATATGCATGTATTTATGTAGTGATGGTGAAAACAGATGAACTTGGATGAGTAGCTATCATGGAAATTTTTATAAAAGCACATAAGCAGCCTGTTTTTGCAAACTCCTATTTCTGGAATAATTAGAGCATTTCTTCTTTCTAGCTGGGAGTTTCCTGTTGGCTTCATGTGGATCATATCTGCTTATCACACTTTACCCCAATACCCAAATGCATATGACCCATAATAAGACTAACTGTTTTATGGTTTCCGTGGGGGCACTGAAAGTTCACAACGTCCGTTAACTGATTCACTGGCTATGCAGGGTCGATTGCTGTTCTTTGTGTTTCTTCACAAAGGTCACAGACGTGTAGGTCAGGTAGAGTGCACAATCTAAATTGCCAATTGGTCATAATTATTCAACCATGGAGTAAGGATGGGGCACTCGCTTGATTTACAGATGGATCAACTGGATATTTTTTAGACTAGTTTACTCATGTTTGTGTATCAGCACTGTAAAGAAATTATCAACACCACTTTGAGATAAGAGTGAAGAAAGAAGCATGTTCAGTGATGAGGTGTGTAGCAAAAGTCCAATAATGTAATACCTGCCAATAACGTAATAATTTTGGCCATTTTAAATGTAATAAAGCTAATAACGTAATAACATGCCAATAATGTAATAAAGTTTTTTAACTAATGACGTAATAATATATACTTATATATATAATAATAAATAATTTCTCCCTGGGATTATTCAAGTATTTCTGATTCTGATAACATTTTGCCAAAAATGTAATAGGTTATTATTATTATTGGCTGGTTATAGCATTAGAAATATTGGTATCCAAAAATGTAATAATACATAAACAGGGCTGCATTTCTTGGAAATATTATTTTGCAGTTTTTGTGCAGTTTTATTATCAAAAATAGATATAGTGGATGGCATAGTCATCATATTCATTCATCAAGGGTAAGTACTATGCAGCACTCTCCTTAATTATGGTTTTAAGAGACAATTTTAGAATTATTTGTTGTACAAAATCTTTATTAAGAATATTGTTTATTTGCTTACATAAGTAAAATAGTGTTGGCCATTGCATAGTAATAATAGTGTGAGTAACATTAATGGCTTGTAGCATACACCATAGCAGGTGTTGGGGTTGGACATTGACATCAGTCTTGTAAACTGAGCCTTCATTTCTCTGGGAAATATGGTGCCCTGTGGCAGACTAAATGCATAGTGAAAGTGAGGCACATAGGTAACCAATCCAAATGTGACATTATTCTCTAGCCGTTACACTGTGAGATCAACATTTAAATAAAATAGGTTTTGAAATTTTTTACTGTTTCCAAATATTCCATAGAATTATTTTGTTGGTTAGCACACATTCTCTTCGTGTTTATTTTCTTAAAAGAACAGAACATTCCTTATACTAGGAGGACACGTATTCTGTTTATTATGGTCTATAAGCATACTTTTTATTAGCCTCCCTATTTGTGTTATCTATAGCAACATGCATCAAGGTTGTGTCATGGGTGAAACACAGGGCATGGGGTTTCAGGTCAACCTTTCCTCTTGTGCACCTCTTGTCCAAAAGAGTCTTTGCTGCAGCGACTCAGGTTTGACCTGTTGGCCTGTGGTCCTTTGCTGTGTACAGCTGTCCTATCAAAAAAACAACAAAAAAAAAGGCCCAAATAATAATAATAATAATAATATTAATATATATAGCTAAATGGAAACATGTATAATTCTGAAGTACCCATGAATTCAATCTAGAAATCTGAATTCACACATGACCACAGTTAGGGCCACATACAGATAAACTACTTGACATCCAATTTTACAGCATTATCTAGAATCGACTGGCATGTCAAAATATTAATGAGTAACTCTTTCAGGTTCATCCAAACATGTCATGTCCGCGATGAAGAGGTGTAGTTTGGATAAAATTCATTTTATATATATATATATATATATATATCCCAGTCCCTCCTTGGCCAATGGCTGTAATTTTCCAGTAGTTTTTGAAACATAATGGTAACTAGTAGAGCTCAAAAAAACAATGGTGAACAAAAAATAATCTCATGGCAGAGAGAAAATTTAAAAAAGTGCATAAAGTTTTTTTTAGAATCAGGATCCGTGTCCAGTCACATAAAACCACCTAAGCTCAGGTTGTCCCTACATTTTCACCCAAGGATGGTCTGGAACATGATGCATATGATATGATTTGCATAAATGTACCATTGGATGTTGTAAGAGAAACTGTTTGATGTTGAAGCATTTCCCCTTAGCTATTAGTATTCACTTTTGCGTTGCTAGACGGTCCTTGGTAACCACGTTCCTCCCATACCAGTCTCTCAAAGGTGCAATCTGTAAGATCTAACTACGCAATTTACATATTAATTGTAGGTATTAATCACTTTTCATTGCCAATTTATGAACAGGTTGTAATGTAAAACCCCTTTCTTGGTTGCGTATAACTGCCCGTGGACTGATTTCCAAGTAAGGAGGTGAGATAGAGATGGAGCCTTAGGTCTAAATAACATGTAAGAACATACACAGAACACATAGTATAATTATTGCAGAAAATATGGGAATTTATTTTTGCAGCATTCATACATGTCACTTCTTGCTGATGCCCATGATGACTGCATTTTTCTAAACTGCTTAAAGTGAGACAGTGGCTGAATTAAGTGGAGATGGAGCTCCCAAGACACGTTTTTGTGTGAGCGACGTTTTCTTGTACATGGGAATTTCCTGTTTCAGGTTCTACAGAACTTGACTCATCATAGTGAAGTTATTCGGTCATACTTGCATACTTGCAGCTATTGTGTAAGATGTTTAGGGACTTCCCACAAAAACAGCTCTTGCACTGCAGGATCACATCATTGACTATAGACTAAACACAATAATAGAAGTACGACTGAACTTATGTCAAAGCTGTGGTGTGCCAACACTGGAAATTCAGCCTATTAATCCTTAAGATCCATTTATTTCTGCTTTCATGATGAGAATGAGGAAATGTGAATGTGAATCAAAGGTCTGGCTCCCTTTCCCTTGAAGTCAAGGAAAAACTATTGTGTTAGTATTAAAGCACATTTTGATTTTTGATTTGGTCATCTCAGTTTATGGTGAATGTAAAAAAAAGACAGAACTAGCGTTTCCAAATTAACCGTGATATTGCAGCAACTTTATTGTGTAGATGCTATTTACAAATATAAACTTTTTTCTCCCTTATTTGCTACGTTTAGGTTATCATGACCCAAAATATTAAAATTCCCAAAAAGAGTAGCTTGTATTTGTCAGAGATGCAGACTGACGGCTGATGGAAATCATAAAATTGTTGCAGACTCCTGTCATAGAGAATATGCAATGTGCATATTTTGTTCACCTTTATGCAGCACAGCAAGATCAAGAAGAAAAAAAGAAACTTCAATGAATAATTAACAATTCTGGGAACAACGCTTAATTGTTTTTGTCCCAAATGTTAGGTGAGAAGATGGATAGCACTTTAATCTCTGTGCAGTGCTTATGGACCTGGCATTGGGAGGCAAATGGCTTAGTTTAACATAAAGACTGGAATCTTTTGAGTTTGACTCATAGGCTGTTGTGTCGCCTCATGGAAAGAAGGTTCCAATCCCTCTCGGCTGGGGCCTTTCTGTGTGGAGTTTGCATGTTCTTCCTATGTCTCCTTAGGTTCTCTCTGTGAACCTTAACAGGTTCATTGGCGACTCTAAATTGAATGTGAACATGAATGGTCATTTGTCTCTGTGTGCCCTGTGATTAACTGGCGACTTGTCCAAAGTCACCTGGGTTAGGCGCTTCAGCCCCACCATGACCCTGATGAGGATAAGCGGTTACAGATAACGGATAGATGTTTAAATGAATTAAAAACAACAATTTGTGTTTTGGGGGGAGTTATGTGCCCTAAGTATTTCTTTTTCACTACAGGATTGACTTCCCAGAGTCTTGTGAAGACACAGCTAGCATTGTGGTTGGACATGTTAAACTTCATGCTAAGCTAAGCTAACTGCTTCCTAACTCACAATGCACAAACATGAGACAGCAATCATCTAATACAATTTTTTAAAATATGGAGAATTTCCTAAAATATTGAACAATTGAGCCATAGTTTTCTATGTAAAGAATGTAATGAACACTATTAGCATTATTATTAGATTCAAATGTTTTTTGAAAAATCAGTACAGGTGGTTGAGTCATCCACTTGTGTTAACTATTTTGTTCTTAGCATAGACATGCAAAGCTGTAAATAAAGGGAAAGGCCCAGCCGCTTGTTGCCCCAGTACATTGGATCCCAGAAATAGCAGCCCTGTGGTAGGGAGCGCTCTGGGCAATGTGCTCCACAAAGATCCACTCATACAGACATAATGGGGAAATTTGGTTCACTAGGCCACAACTTCAGAACCCATGATTTTGTCTTCTTATCGGAGCAAAGTATAAATATATAAGTCATCTTTAGCACTCTAAAAAGTTATACTCCTCAACAGCCTGCAACCTTTTCATATAATATTCCCTTCATTTAGTGTGTTTGCTGCTCAAACTTTTGAATTCAGTGTTATCTTGCTGTGGTGTTACTTTGTGTTACTGTGTACTTAAGAACATAGATATCGGTACTGTGCATTCATCTCTAGAGTATGACAGATAACATAACAGAGCTGCGATGTGCACTGTCACTAGTGTTTGGGAGGATCTAGATGGTAATTTGGACTATGAAATGGTGTCATTGATTTACTACAGTGACTAAGGAGGTGAGTGTGGTGCCAAAAATATTCATGTTATGCAGTCTCTTTGTGTCAGTGATGTGTGTTAATACCACGATCATACCTGAGTAAGTCAATAGTAATAGTCTTTTTTGGCTGCTAAAACATGTGAAAGGAGAGGTTCAGGTTTTTACGGGTATGAGCTCTTCAACGTACAAAAAGTCTGACTGTATCCTTTGAACGGTTACTGATAATATCTCCTTTGTACTAATTCATTTTTGAGCTCGGTATGCACTTCAGTGACTTGAACAACCAGACTATCAAGGCTTGAACATGTTTTATGCACTATAGGGCATGGGCTTGCTATCATTGGCACACCACCCAAGTACTGAACTTCACTATAGTTCAGTCTTCTTACTTTTTTGCAAAGTTGTGAGTCACTCATATAACAACAATATAGTTTTTGACAAAAGGCCCTGCTTTTAAAGGGGGTACGCTATTGTTTAGCCCTGCTAATCATGTGGCTCTACATAAGACAAGCCTAAAAAATAAACAAAATACACACAGACTTGGTATATTCCAAATCACCAAAAGATGTTAACTTTCTAAATCTGTATATCCAGTTTCTCAGAAAAATACACCAAGCTGGACAAAATGTATCTGTAATCATAATTTAATTTAAACTGCATGAGAGGCAAGACAAATGTGGTAGCAAACAATGAAGTAGTATTTATAGTATTTATGCATGCAGCAGATACAGAGTAATGCGTGTTCATTTGAAATGAGTTTATGGCCACCTAACATGAAACTTCAGTATTAGTTTGTTTGGTGGTTGGTGTGGAGAAAGTAGTCAATGAGTGCCTCTGTTCTGTACTGTTGAGAATTGAGTTGTTACTCATGAAGGACCATCTGATGAAGAGAGAAAAACAACAACAATGACTCAGTTGTCACCCTGTGCTACGTGAAAAACGATGCACAGAGCGATTTAAGCTTGATGCAGCCTTATAGTGACATGTGCGCATGTATAGGGTGTTCACATATGTACAACCCAGTGATAATTTACCATAATGTACTGTATGTGCCCGCCACTTTGACTTTTCAGTGATGCTGGTTGGTAGTATGTTTATGTTTATGAATAAAGCATACAGTAGTGTTAAACTGTATGGACAAGACTAAATATTTAATGGTCAGATATGGAATAGTAGCTTACAAATAAAGCAATATTTCAAATTGGTACAAGACACCGGCCTGTTACATCATAGTAACTGCAGTGCAGACTCAACTGAGTCATACAACTCATCATAGAAAGAGAGACAACCTCAAACAGCACAGGTTCTAGAGTAATAAATCAAATAGTTCAATAAATGCAATGTCATTGGCTTGTTGGAGTTGTTCTTATGGCCAGGGGAATAAACTCTTCTTAACTTTGGTGGTCCGTGCTTTGATGGCCCTGCAGCACCTGCCAGAGGGTAGCAGGTCAAACAGGTGTTGACAAATGAAAAGAATCCTTTAGATTTAATTTTTGGTCTCAGGAGTTAGAGAGGTTCTTCCAGGTCTTCCAGGGAGGGCAAAGGGCAGGCAGTGATTTTCTGCATGGTGGTGATAACAGCACGCCTGAAGGGAGGAACGGTGGGCCACCAGTTTTTTCAGAGCATTCTCAGGACATGCAGGTTCTGCTATGCCTTCTTAAAAAGAACAAAGGTGTTTGCAGACCAAGCAAGCTCCCTAGAGATGTGGGTTCCCAGGAATATGGAGGTGGTGGCAACCTTTTCCACACAGTCCCTATTATAGGGTCCCCCAGAGTCTGGTTTCTTGGTTTTTGTGGTGTTGTTTGTGTGAGCACCACATGGTGATTTTCATGCCTGTATGCTGTCTTCTCCTGAAATGAGTCAGAGCCAGCGGTAAACATATCGTGATGTTACCCATTGGTTTGTGACCAACCATTTCAAAGCCTTGAGTATGCCATTATATTACCATAAACTGGTTTACTGAGATACTACAGAGTAAGGAGTAAGGAGTGAGACTTAAACGGTCTGACCCTGTTGGTGAAGCCAGTAGAGCTTTACGTCTATGCTAAATGATCCTCAAAGCAACTGCAAAAAAAGATTAAAACGCAGAATACTAGATATGCTTTTAAAAAAAGTCAAACTCACATTATATTATTATTATATTATATTATTTCTAAATGTTGATAGCCTTTAGGGGAAGTTTTCTATACTACAGTCATGTCACTCGATGAGGTAGATGGACCTGGTGTAGCAGAGGTCTGTCCAAAGTATTTCAATAATGCCCCTGAAAAGATAATACATTAGATTATTATTATTTTTACATATGGGCTGGAGGATATTACATAGGTATGTCATATGTATCTTCACCATATGTATTTATTAACCACACAACAAATGCAATTTTCTCAGTGAAATATACAAATTAGCTGATTGATATGTCCAAATGAGATGTATGATTGTATGAGATACAAAAGTACAATTTAACATAGCTTGGAAAGCAAATGGATAGCCTGAAACTATTTGGGCCAATTTGGACATTTAATATGTTCTGTATTAAAATAATATATCAAAACACAAATTTAATGTTGCAATAAAACATTAGTAGCTAGTTAACAAGTAAAAAAACTAGACCCCTACTCATGTTATTGATTGGCCTCTGGTATTGTTGCTTCAACACATAAAAAAATGAATACTATTGATGTGATGTGTGAATGAGTATACCAACAAGGCAAAAGAAACTAATATTTACATCATACACAGATGTTAAATACTGTTATAGTTCATCTTTTCTCATATCAAGTGAAGTGAGGGCTAAATAATACATAACAGAGTGCTTCTGCATCCTAAAATAAAATGGACTGATTGACTATATAATATCACAAAGGATTTGTGCTTATTTGAAACATACTGTTTTTGAACTGCTTGGAAGTCTGTTCATAGTCCATTCTTCATTCCTGTCTACTTTTCACATTTCTATGACATGACATGCAGCCAGAGAGCCCGACTAGTTTACCAGCTACTTTATTATTAAGTTCAATAACGCCCTTGCCCCTGCTGTGTTGCGATGTGTCGGATACGACGTGAAAGTGCTCTCATTGTGCTCTCATGCTGTTTTTAGAATAACCGCAATGCTGTGCGCTATTTCTTGCTAGCACGCAGTGTGCGGCAGATTATTTAATCTGATTGAAATTAAATGAATCAGTCACATTATAACACACCATTATCTTGTGATCTTCTTTCTTCTTTTTTTTTTCGTCCTTCCGCACCACCCCTGAATATTCTTTTAGGAGCCATTGTAGTGTTGTTAATTTCCCGCACCAGTGAAATAACTATACCCACGATGCCGCGTTTGCCGACCGCTGTGGCTGCGTTGTCACCATGGTTACGCACGGAGGAGGGAGCGGTCACAAACGAACTTTACTGGTTTATTTTTCACCCCTGTACTAATACGTCTGTTTAAATTGATTGCAAATGTAAATGTTACCGTCATTGTAGTATATGTTGAAATAAAGAGAGGGTCAAAAAATCCAATAACACACTGATCGTGTGGCCCCCTCTAGTGGTTCTGGCCCTGAACAACCACATAGAGTGTTTATGTTTATGCCAGCTGCCGGCCCTGTTGATAGAAGTCAAAAATATGTTGTTGTTTTTTTGTCAAGCACTGTTCTGAAAGTGGAAGTGAAATATGCACGCCAGACTTGAGTCACATGACAGGGCATTTACATATAAATATATGTATTATTGAAAATTAAACAAACAGCAGTTTCGTTTGGTAAACTCATTTTCACTTCCGTGTAGTCTGTGTGGAAGCGCGCGCCCTCCCCTCTCCTCCTCCTTCACGAGGATCACAGCACGCGAGCACTTCTTACTGTCCGCCCGTCACTCATCTTCCCTCAGAGCGGCATCAGACAGCGGGGCGTCCGGATCAAGGTGACACACTCTGTTTTCGCACGGTCCTTTAAAGACGGCAGAGCTTGAATTGAATAAGCGAGGACTATTAAACACGGTGAGAGAAAAACGCAACAGAGACAACGTTCAAATTGAGCTTAAAGTTAGTCTGAAGGCTTTGTCAGTATGTTTTTATTCATTTATGGTCTCTTTGAAGGAGAGGGTGAACCGCGGGAAGAGAGAAAAGCCAGCACTTCACCACAGCACCGGTTTCAAAGGTACGTTATCAGCCAGGAGACTGCTCATTAGTAAACGGCTGTGGCATTGCGCCAACAGTGACACAGTTTTTGTTGTCTGTGTATGATAGAAAACTGTGTGGAAGTCTATTGTTGACAGACGTATTGCTGTTCAAATGTCGTTCTCTTATGAAGAAAATGGTAAAAACCTCAAAAATTCTGTTAGACTTGGACGTTTAGCATGTTTAAGTGGTTTAGCTTGTCTGACACAATACACCTTTCGATGAAAAGCAGTTATTTTAGATGATATGTAGAGAAATGTTGACTGAAGACGAATTATTACTATTAGTATTAATGTAATTATTATGTAAAAAACAAAAAACAAAACTATGTCCTTGTTGAGTAAGCTTGTTCAGTAACTGACAGCACACACCTACACCTTTTTCACAGAAGCCACTTTGACATGAAAACAGTAGGCAAACGCAGGTGTTACCAATGATACTTAGGCTCCGTTCCATTCAGGTCAAACAGAGTCAGGGTGCTGAACCTTTCATGTAAATCATAAAACTGAAGCATCATAAGCTTCATAAATAGAGAATTTAGGGCAGAGTTGTTGTATTGGATCCCAGTGGAGTGTCCACTGGAAGATGACGTGTTCCTCTATAACTGTTATCCCCATCACAGCTGTTTTTCTTTTGCAACCTCGAGCATCTGAGGACTTGTCTGCTTCCTTTAGCCCCTCACAAATAGATCATCTTGTTGATAGTCCTACAGGCTCATTACGGACAACTCTAGACTCTATTGCACGTCTGAAAAAGAAGACAATTAAACAAAGGAGGTTAACACATGATATATGGAATGTCCACTGGAAGATGACGTGTTCTTCTATAACTGTTAAATAACTGTTGAAAGAAGAACATGGGGGGCGGTGTTTGGCTCAATTGGTAGAGCAGCTGCCCCATGTGCGAAGGCTGAGTCCTTGCTGCGGAAGCCCAGGGTTCAAATCCAACCTGTGGTTCTTTCCGCATGTCATTTCCCACATCTCTCTTTCCCTGCATTCCTGTCACGCTTCAGCTGTCTCTATCTGAAATTAAGCCTGGAACATGGATATCAGATTATAGAGCAGCCCACATAAAGAGCTGTGGGAGACAGGAGTGAGGTCTCTGCCACTATTGTTGAACTCTGGTATTGTTCCACAGAGAATAAATGTCAGCAAACTGCCTCCCTGGAGGACATCTGCAGAGGATTTTTGTGAAACAACAAAGGGCGTTTAATGTAGTTATTTGTTTAGTTTGTATTTAATGCAGACACAAATCTAAAGTCACCATGTATAGAATTTTAAAAAAAGGTAATACCTAATGGCAGCAATGTATGTCCCGTGGATCTACACTGTACATGTGTACTGTTCATAACCAAAAAAAAACTTCTACCTCCACCAGGTCTACCTGATGGCTACCAACAGCTACATCCCAATGAATTTTCTTACTGTATGTGGGAAAGCCTTCATCTTTGATGGTAAAAGTTATTTGATATTTTATTTATTCTGAATTAGATATTACTATTAAATGGTGTAATATGTGTATCATTATTATTATTAATCTCTAATACCTGATTTGTATATCAAGCCTAAAATCTCTTCTTTTACTGCCCACCCCTCCCAATTCAGAGGTTCAGACAGGTAAGGTGATTTTCATATTCTAAATAATATAATGATTGATTTCTTTATTTATTTTCTCCTTCATTTATAATAAAAATATACATAAGTAGTGAATGCATGATGTTTCTGGTGTTCTAACCTGCATTTCAGTCAAAAATGCAAACCTGGATACAGACTCCTTCAAAATGTCCACTCTCCCGGCGGAAAGAAGTTGGATCCGGAGCAAGGACAACAAATTTGTGTTTATTAATTTTGAAGAGAAAAAATTTGAAGCACAAACCATGAATGCAGTGCAGCGACGCAAGCCTGGTAAGATGCACTAATATTGTCCTTTGAGTAAGCCTTTATTGACGGGCTTCTGATTTCATAGACAGTTGAAGACAAGTTTGTGACAATGTCATGAGAGCTTTTATGTAGACTTTTTCAATATTTAGATTTGCTGGAATCTGTGAACTTTTTTTTTTAGATAAATGCTGTCGATGCCAGTGTTCATGAACATTTGTCAGATCCTAGTGGTGAACATGACACATGAAAGCTAGCAAGCACAAGCTTAGTATGCTAGTAGTGCTAACCCAAACTACACAAAAATGTCAAATGTATACACACCAACATGCAATGGTTTGGGAGCACCTCCAACATTCAGTCAGAAGGCTGAGATGACTGTATATTGGTAAACAGTGTGTTATGCTTTTTCATAAATAACAACATAAATGTTATTTTGTATGAAGAATATGCAAAAAACGTCATGTTTTGTACATGGAGAACAATGTCATGTACATTAGGTCAACTAAACTGACAAGTGAAAGGGCAGAAAGGGACAAAGTTCCCTCTGAGTAGCAGTTAAATCTGAATATGAGGAATCATCAACCTGAAGGCTGACATCAGAATGTGCGCAGATTTAAACAGGAACAGGTGTGGGACATGCATCACTGTGGAGCCATGGACTTAATGGAAGTGGTAATTCTTTAATTGTTGTTTTGGGTCAAAACGTTACATGAGTACAAACTTTGATACTGTCAGATGCTTGCAATGTATGCAGGTCAAGCTTCACTCATTCAGAACTTTGCCAATAGAGGATTGATTAAATGATGTTTATCAGCCATTAAGGAACACGACAAGAGACGCTGCACGCCTGTTTATCATTCTCTAAATGTACAACAAAGATATTGATCATCCAAGCTGCTGCTCAGAGTCAGACCTTTGTGCTGTTCATGAAGCTAAAAAGTAAGAAGATATTTCTGAACAAACATCCACCATCTTAATAAAGTCCACGTCTCTGACCACATGGATAAATGCAAACTACACAGTTCAGTCATTCTACCTGCTTTTCTGCTCCAGGTCTTTGAAAGCTGTTTACAGCACGGGAAGTGAATGACTACAGTGTCTGTGTATGTTCAGTGATGTTTTAGGAAGCCAAGCGGTAAATGTTCTGTGTGAGTGCTTTATTTTGAGGAACTGGTAATGCAGAGCATGGTGTGTGTGTTCTTAGTGATCTTATTACATTATTAGACTATTGACATATTTGCCGATGTATGATGTCACTGATGATATATATTCCTCATGTTTGACGTGGCTCTCCTAATCATGTGCAGCTGCTGTAGCTTCATCTGTCCACATGGAACAATCAGTTTATAATATTTATAATCACCAAGCTACTGAGAAGGTTTTCAGTCCCAGGACTCATTGTTTGAGCATTTCAAGACAGTATGTCCATACAGAATACAGGTCACCTGGACAATATTCTCTTGTAATCATTGTCACATATTTTGTTTCTGTAGCATTTACCTGCAACATTCTGCCTTTTCCTCGTGCTCATCCTGTGTTTCTTTTTTTAGAGTGCCAATTCGAGTTCCAGTTGTACAAGGAAAACAATCTAGATACGTTTAAGAGGGCAGTTATAGTGTACTATTGCCCTGCCAACAGTGGAGCCAAGCCGATGGTTGCATGCTGCAATGAGGACAATAGAATTCATGCTGAGGAAATGGTGAGTAAAGACCAATAATTCTCAGTTATTGACAGTGTGTGATGTGAAGGTCCACTCTGAATTATTCTGTTATCAAGACAAACAAAGCAGGGTCTAATTTATCTAATGGAAGGATGTTCCAGCACCTCTTCCTTGTCTGTGATTTGGTTTGATGTGATACCTCACAGAGGGCGTGTAGAACAGGGAGGTTTCAAAGTCTGACAATATGGGCTCCTCTTGGATAAAATCATCTACTCTGCATTTTAGAACTGCATTTTCAATGTGTACAAGGTTGTAAATATGAATTCTACTGTTTCCATGGATTCAGCGTAGATCTGATTTTTGAGAGCTGTGTTTATAAAGCAAGTCAAACTACACTGAACAAAAATATAAATGCAACACTTTTGTTTTTCCTCAAATTTTTCATAAGATGAACTCAAAGATCTAAAACATTTTCTATATACACAAAACAATTTCTCTCAAATATTGTTAAAATATGTGTAAATCTGTGATAGTGAGCACTTCTCATTTGCCGAGATAATCCATCCCACCTCACAGGTGTGGCATATGAAGATGCTGATTAGACAGCATGAAGTAGCAGCAAGTTTTGAGGGAGCGTGCAATTGGCATGCTGACAGCAGGAATGTCCACCAGAACTGTTGCCTGTGAATTGAATGTTCATTTCACTACCATAAGCCGTCTCCAAAGGCATTTCAGAGAATTTGGCAGTACATCCAACCGGCCTCACAACCGCAGACCACGTGTAACCACACCTGCCCAGGACCTCCACATCCAGCATGTTCACCTCCAAGATCGTGTGAGACCAGCCACTCAGACAGCTGCTGGAACAATCGGTTTGCATAACCAAAGAATTTCTGCACAAACTGTCAGAAACCGTCTCAGGGAAGCTCATCTGTATGCTCGTCGTCCTCATCAGGGTCTGTCTTAATTGGTTCCATGTCTCTACTAATTCTCCTGTCATTTCAGATCCCACCTTTATTCCATGCAATCAGCTCATTTCCCTCACCTGGTTTTTCCCACCCATCTCTTCACCTGCAGTCCATTTCCTCATTAGCCCCTCAGCATATCAATTGAATCAATCATATCAATCAATCAAGTGTCAATTTCCACTTGATCTCTGCCAGATTGTCTTGTGTTGTTTTGCCAAGCTCTCCAGCAATTCCAGTTTTTGACTTCTCGTTCTGACCCTGTTTTGCCTGTCTTGGACTTCGGATACCTGCCTGCCATTTGTCATATTTGTTTGCCTGTTTGATCTCCTGGTTTGACCCTGCCTGTACCTTGGACTGAGTAAATTGATCTTCCCTTGTGATTTTGCGTTCTCCTTGCCAGTACCAGCAAATGTGAAAGAACGATCTGGCCAATATGAACCCAGCCGACCTCGACTTGATCTGCAATGAGCTGAGAGCACAGGCCAGTGGCTCCCAAGCACCATGACAAACAACTTACCTCCATTTCAAGCGGTTTGCAGGAGATGGCAGCTCGTCATCAGCCCTGCACAAACTCCTTTGGTGTCGGATGCTCGTTTGCCTTCTTGAATGTTATTCGGGTGCTTCAAGTTCCTGCTGGCCATTCCTCGTGCAGTGTTCCCTCGCCTTTGAACTCCAGCCTTCCGCCTTTCCTACCGAAAGGTCCCAGGTGGCATACATCTCTACATACGTCTCTCTGCTTACCGGCAGAGCTAGAGACTGGGGAACTGCAGAGTGGGAGAAGCAATCCACCATCTGCTCGTCTGTCAAGCTGTTCTCCGATGAGGTGCGGAAAGTCTTCGACCATGTCACACCAGGAAGAGAGGTTTGTTTAACCTGACGCAGGGAGGAAGGTCTGTATCCAATTACTCTATCAAGTTCCCTATTGTAGCCACTGAGAGCAACTGGAATGCTGTCTCGCTCTTTGATGCCTCTCAGATTACATCAAGGAGGAGCTCATGGCCCGTGATCTTCCTGCTGATTTGGACGCACTGGTCTCTCTCTCTATCCACATAGACGGTCATCTGCGGGAGCGACAGAGGGAGAGAGTTCGGTTAACTGCTTCACCTGTGCGGGTTAACCAGCCATGTCTACAGCGTCGCCTAAGGGAGAACAGGTGTCTGTACTGTGGTCAGGGTGGCCATTTTGCGTCTTTTTGTCCAGTAAAAGACATGGCTCACAAAGTCTTCCAGAGGGTGCTGGTGAGTCGGACTATAAACTCTGAAAAGGACATGACTTTTGCCTCCCCTCTGTGACCTTGCATTGACTTCAGGGGACTTAATCACCATCCAAAACAGGTACCCTCTTCCCTTAATCTCTTCTGCTTTCGAACTGCTACAAGGAGCAACCATTTTCACCTAACTGGACCTCCGCAATGCTTACCATTTGGTGAGAATCAGGGAGGGTGACGAGTGGAAGACGGCCTTTAATACTCCTAGTGGTCATTATGAGTATTTGGTCATGCCATTTGGTCTCACTATTGCTCCTGCAGTCTTCCAGGGATTGGTCAATGATGTTCTGCGGGATCTGCTCAATGTGTCCTGTTTTTGTGTATCTGGATGACATTCTCATTTTTTCTAAGTCCAGGCAGGAGCATGTGGTTCATGTACATCAAGTCTTCTAGAGGCTCTTGGAGAACCAGCTCTTTGTTAAAGCAGAGAAATGTGAGTTTAAACCTCAGAAGTATCCTTCATCATCAACGCTGGCAACATCCGGATGGACCCGGCCAAGACCAAGGCAGTTACTGACTGGCCAATTCCATCCACACGCAAGGAGTTTCAACGCTTCCTGGGATTTGCCAACTTCTACCGAAGGTTCATTCGTAACTACAGTTCAGTGGCAGCTCCCCTCACTGCTCTCACCTCCCTCAATGAGCCCTTCCGGTGGACCTCCATGGCTGAAGTGGCTTTTGGTGAGTTGAAGTCACACTTCACCTCTGCTCCTATTCTTGTCTTTCCAGATCCTGCTTGCCAGTTTATTGTGGAGGTAGATGCCTCGGACACTGGTGTTGAAGCAGTTCTTTCTCAGCGGTCAGCTGAGGACCAGAAGGTACATCCATGTGCTTTCTAGTCCCGGAAACTGGCTCCAGCAGAGAGGAATTATGACATTGGAAACCGGGAGCTGTTGGCAGTCAAACTCGCACTGGAGGAATGGAGACACTGGTTGGAGGGGGCGGAGCAACCATTTGTGGTCTGGACTGATCACAGAAACCTTGAGTACATCCGATCAGCCAACAGACTGAACTCTCGTCAAGCAAGGTGGGCTCTCTTCTTCAATCGTTTCGTCTTCTCCCTCTCATACAGACCAGGCTCCGAAAATGTCAAACCCGATGCACTGTCCCGTCAGTTCCAGTCAGAGGATTCCCCATCCCAGCCTGAAAGTATCCTCCCACCTGCATGGGTCATTGGGGCAGTAACCTGGGAGGTGGAGGATAAAGTAATACGCTCCCACACTGAACACCCTGCTCCTCGTGGTTGTCCAGAGAACCGATTTGTTAGTTCCAGACAGTCTCCGGTCTGAGGTCCTCCAGTGGGGGCACTCTTCTCGTCTGGCTTGCCATCCTGGGGTGAGACGCACTTTAGCCCTGCTTCACAGCGTTTCTGGTGGCCTTCCATGGAAAGGAACACCAGGGAGTTCCTTGCTGCTTGCCATGTCTGCTCTCAACATAAGAGCTCTAACCAAGCTCCATCTGGTCTCCTTCATCCTCTGCCAGTTCCTCGCCGTCCCTGGTCTCACATTTCCTTGGACTTTGTCACTGGGCTACCGCCTTCAAATGGTAACACAGTTATACTCACTGTTGTTGATCGCTTTTCCAAAGCTGCCATGCTCATCACTTTTGGTCCAAGTTTTGCAGAAAGCTGGGGCCAACGGTCAGTTTGTCATCTGGTTTCCAACCAAAATCCAATGGTCAGGCAGAACGGATGAATCTAGAGGCGGCCCTGCGCTGCCTTGCCTCCCGCAAACCCTCCTCCTGGTCTGAGCAGCTCCTGTGGATTGAGTACGCGCATAATACTCTGCCCTGTTCAGCCCATGGTCTTTCACCCTTCCAATGCTCCCAGGGGTACCAACCACCACTCTTTCCGGAACAGGAACGGAAAGCCAGTGTTTCCTTAGTTCAGGCGTACATCAGACGGTGTCCGCATACTTGGATGCAGGCCCACTCCACTCTCCTGCGCTCTTCCGACCGCTACCAATATAGATAGACAATCAATTATGGTTACGGTCCCGAAGAACGCTCATGGGTTCCCTCTCACAATATCCTGGATCCAGTTCTCATCACGGACTTCCACCAGGCTTATCCTGATTATCCGGGTTGGACGGCAGGAGCTGTCCCTAGAGGGGGCGTGGTTACACTCAGTTTTGTCTTAATTTGTTCCATGTCTCTACTAATTCTCCTGTTTTTTCAGATCCCACCTTTCTTCCAGGCAGTCAGCTCATTTCCCTAGACACACACACACACACACACACACACACACACTAGTCCATCCTGTCTTGTGGTGTTTTTGCCAAGCTCTCCAGCAATTCCAGTTTTTGATTTCTCGTTCTGATCCTGTTTTGCCTGTCTTGGACTTCGGATACCTGCCTGCCCTTGTTGAGTAAATTGATCCTCCCTTAAACTTGTCTGCCTCAGAGTCGTGCTTTTGGGTTCTCCTTGCCCGTACCAGTAAACGTGACAGTAGGAGAGGCGTTCTCTTCACAGATGAATACCGGTTTTCACTGTTCAGGGCAGGCAGCATGTGTGGCATCGTGTGGGTGAGCGGTTTTCTGATGTCAGTGTTGTAGATCGAGTGGCCCATGGTGGCGGTGCAATATTGATGCTGTCTTATCAGCATCTTGATATGCCACACCTGTGAGGTGGGATGGATTATCTCAGCAAAGAAGTGCTCACTATCACAGATTTACACAGATTTGTGAACAATATTTGAGAGAAATTGTTATTTTGTGTATATAGAAAATGTTTTAATCTTGGAGTTCATCTCATGAAAAATGGGAGCAAAAACAAAAGTGTTGCATTTATATTTTTGTTAAGTGTATGATAAATGACATAAGAGCGTGTCCTCAGGCAGTATCTTCTTTTCCTCATGAAACAACCTCTGCCGTGGAACATTTTAGGAAACAAAATGTTTTGTCATAAATCACGTTATCATCACACATGTCACATACCTAAAACTGAAAGATAAACCCACACATCCTCCACAGAGGGAAGTGTGGGTCAGTTTAATTTGTTTGAGCATGGCAGGGTACCTGTTACAGACACATACCAGTGTGACAGAACAATGCATTGTTTGTTGGAGGTGTGAGATTCATACTGGGACAGAATCACCAGAGCAGAACTACAATTAATACACATGTAGTTTTGTAAATGTAAATATTCTGATGCAGCTACATAATGACAGAGGGCTTGTAAGTCTGGAGAGAGGATCAGATGATCAGTGGTGTGTCCTTCAGTCTGCATGTCAAAGTGTCCTTGGGCAAGATACTGAACCCCAAATTGCTCCCAATGCTGCGCCATCACTGTGAATTGGTATGAGTGGTTAGCTCCTAAAACCGATGAGCAGTTGGCACCTTGTATGATGGCTAATGCCATCAGTGTATGAATGTGTGAATGAGGTAGTGTAAAAGCACTTTGAGTGGTCAGAAGACTAGAAAGGTGCTATATAAGATATATAATGGAACATGGATCCTAATGCTTCATGACATACACATGTTTACTAGTAAAGTTTGAAATAGGTGTCATAGCAAAGTGATAAGTGGTAACACAAAATTAATTATGGGATAATTAAAGCTGCAAAGAAACACTAGATTTATCTGCACATGCAATAATTCACTCATTTCTTGTGGTAACCACTTTAAAGTACATCCTGACAGCCTATTTATTGTTTACCTGCAGCCTGTCTAATGTGCAGCAGTTAAATTAACAGTTAAATGAAGTTTGTTTGTGTTTCTGCAGGATCTTCCACGCGAAATTATGGAACCTGCACACAAGGCAGTGTTCTTACGGCATGAAATCGCAACATCCATGTATGAGCTCCGGTCCTCTTTGTACAAGAACAAGTACCTGGGATTTAAGGAGAGTGAGAGTGACGGCCTGTACACACTGGTCCTGCTTGAGAAAGCTGAGGATGTAGTGGATGAAGCTTGCCAGATTTCTATTTCTAAATGTAAACAATGACTTCCAAATGTGACCGTAAGAAGCTTTATTATGGCTAAATCTCGCATGCAGTTTTTTCATTGTGCAGTTTCACGATACAGACTGGACTAGGACTTGTACAGTACCACTGACCCAGTATGACTGTAGATTTAATAGCATTGTGCCATTTAAATTGAATTAATTACAACTGGAGTTGTTAAGTAATATCTAACTGAACATAATTTGTGACATAACTGAAGTTAAAGATTATTCATTACGGATGGTTAGATTTCAAAAAAACATTTTTACTTCATCATTCAGAACTTTTTGTAGATGTGATTACAATTTTTATGTGAGTATGTTTTTAAGACTGTATCATTCACTTAAGGGAAACTGTCACCTTTCAACCAGCTTTGTATCTTCACAGTGTGGTCATGCAAATGAACCAGCAGAACTTCTCCTGTGTGTAAGTGACATTTGTGAAGGGATTTTTTAAGCTTTTTTTTATATATATATCATACTTTTTTTTACCTTCTGTTGTATACATGGTGTGTATTGTTAGGTTAGAAAAGTTCATGCTACATTGATATTATATCATGAAAGTAGGACATTTAATTAGAAGAATGCAATGGTAATTCATCTCCAAAAATGTATTGAAACAAGAGATAAAAACAGTGGCTTGTATACCACAACAAGAGATTTTAATGTCTTAGTAACTTGTCATGTGACCTTGAACATCGATTACAGCTCCACTAGACGTCTCACCCTGTAACAAGTCGACTTATTGCAACATGCTGATGACACTCTGTGACACTCAGCACTCAGTGGTAACTTCCTTCTGAGTACTTCCTGTTTGAAGCCTGACACTGACCAGGTACTGTTGATGGAGTGTTAGGTGTTGTCTTGGTGTCAAAATGTAAACAGCGTGATGAAGAGCACTGTTTCAATACAAACTGAATTTAAGCACTTCTTGTGATTTTTGTGGTTAATCACCTTGTTAGAGAACAGCCTACTGTGCAATAAGTGCTGAAACAGTTGGACATGTGCATTCAAAAGTTTAGAGAAGTTCAAATTAAGTGCATTTTAGGTGAATTCTGAAATTTCATCAGAAAGCTGAATATCCTGAATTTTTTGTGAGTAGTGTGGTTATGTGTGATGGGCACCAGCCTTATAATTGTGAGCCTGCTCAGCGTTGACAGGGATTCAAAGAACTGGAGAGGTGTCCTGGCAAGTTGTTGTTGTAATCTAGTATTTGTCGTCTAAAGAAAGACTTGTAAAGACTTTTAAAACATTAAACCATTAAACATTTAACTTTTGAAATGATGTCACTGCGTTCTCAGATCACGGTAGTTACTTTGGTGAGTGCTTTGGTGAGTTATTGTACACAATAAAACAGATGCTAGGAGCTACGACAAAACCCGACCGAAGTTGTGAGACACTTCCCTTTAACAAATGAGTCAAACTATCCACTTTGGCACCTTAATTCAAAGAGCTTAATGTCTAATTCAATATGTTCATGAGGTCAGCATTCACCTCCAACATTCCTTAGTGCTATAAAATCCTATTAGGCACAGACTGTGCTTCAACCCATGGCAATGACCAAGCCAAATGACATTGGAGCATTTGTCTAACTAGTAGAGGACGTGCCTTTACCGTTCAAGATATGCACCTAGCATGAAAGCTGCTGCTTAATCAGACTTCTTACTACTCATGACTGGGATTTGTGGCCTACACATGTCACCACGTTCAGTCTGTGCTCTAACGGATGGAAGAACACGTTGCTGTGACACTAAGCTAAAGCCACCTTCTCAAGCCTGCAAACAGAGCCGGAAGTAACCGGAATTAATAGCTGATGGCAGCTATGGTGGGATGCCCGAACCCCCACCACCAAGCCCCTGTGACAAAAAGCTTGCCTTTTGTCCTGTACAAGTCAGCGAACAAGCCAGATGTTTGTACCAGGAAGAGACTTTTAGAAAATAAGGAAGGTTTGAAGAGTTTTCTTTCATAAACGCCCTGGATCTGTTAAATCATTCTGCTGGAATATGACCACAGAGGATCTGTTTGTCCCTCAAATGTACTGGTAATTTTGGAGTTTATTCATACTGAGAGGTCTTTCTAATATTCAGTCCATCTTCATTAACATAAGTAGGAACCAACACCTCCCTAAAACAGAATAACACTCAGGCTTTCCTGTGGCTGCTAAGCCATCAAAGGAACCGATCTTTTCTGTGTATTAAACAGGAAGTAAATCTATGTCATTTTAAAAAGCTGTTGGTTAAAAATGGAAGGTGGTAGTAAGCATCATCACAGTTTCCTGTTTCAGAACTGAAAAACTATTAAATGACTCATATGGAATTGTGGTATAAAAATGTGTAAAATGTGTTTTATATTGCTTAAAGTATCAGCTTTGCACACTGGGCATTCTCTTAATCAGCTTTAGGAGGTCGTCACTTCCTTGCTGTAGATACTGTTGGTAATTTATTAAAAATTCAAGGCACACTTAACCAATATGGCGACACACCATCCAATCTGGTTTGAGCTGATCACTTGAGGTGACCCCAGACACACCTCCAGTCTATGTAAGGGCTATTTGACCAAAGAGGAGAGCGACCTGGCC
>NC_040017.1:295-3290 GCF_000972845.2 Larimichthys crocea | reverse complement strand
GGTTCATTGGCGACTCTAAATTGAATGTGAACATGAATGGTCATTTGTCTCTGTGTGCCCTGTGATTAACTGGCGACTTGTCCAAAGTCACCTGGGTTAGGCGCTTCAGCCCCACCATGACCCTGATGAGGATAAGCGGTTACAGATAACGGATAGATGTTTAAATGAATTAAAAACAACAATTTGTGTTTTGGGGGGAGTTATGTGCCCTAAGTATTTCTTTTTCACTACAGGATTGACTTCCCAGAGTCTTGTGAAGACACAGCTAGCATTGTGGTTGGACATGTTAAACTTCATGCTAAGCTAAGCTAACTGCTTCCTAACTCACAATGCACAAACATGAGACAGCAATCATCTAATACAATTTTTTAAAATATGGAGAATTTCCTAAAATATTGAACAATTGAGCCATAGTTTTCTATGTAAAGAATGTAATGAACACTATTAGCATTATTATTAGATTCAAATGTTTTTTGAAAAATCAGTACAGGTGGTTGAGTCATCCACTTGTGTTAACTATTTTGTTCTTAGCATAGACATGCAAAGCTGTAAATAAAGGGAAAGGCCCAGCCGCTTGTTGCCCCAGTACATTGGATCCCAGAAATAGCAGCCCTGTGGTAGGGAGCGCTCTGGGCAATGTGCTCCACAAAGATCCACTCATACAGACATAATGGGGAAATTTGGTTCACTAGGCCACAACTTCAGAACCCATGATTTTGTCTTCTTATCGGAGCAAAGTATAAATATATAAGTCATCTTTAGCACTCTAAAAAGTTATACTCCTCAACAGCCTGCAACCTTTTCATATAATATTCCCTTCATTTAGTGTGTTTGCTGCTCAAACTTTTGAATTCAGTGTTATCTTGCTGTGGTGTTACTTTGTGTTACTGTGTACTTAAGAACATAGATATCGGTACTGTGCATTCATCTCTAGAGTATGACAGATAACATAACAGAGCTGCGATGTGCACTGTCACTAGTGTTTGGGAGGATCTAGATGGTAATTTGGACTATGAAATGGTGTCATTGATTTACTACAGTGACTAAGGAGGTGAGTGTGGTGCCAAAAATATTCATGTTATGCAGTCTCTTTGTGTCAGTGATGTGTGTTAATACCACGATCATACCTGAGTAAGTCAATAGTAATAGTCTTTTTTGGCTGCTAAAACATGTGAAAGGAGAGGTTCAGGTTTTTACGGGTATGAGCTCTTCAACGTACAAAAAGTCTGACTGTATCCTTTGAACGGTTACTGATAATATCTCCTTTGTACTAATTCATTTTTGAGCTCGGTATGCACTTCAGTGACTTGAACAACCAGACTATCAAGGCTTGAACATGTTTTATGCACTATAGGGCATGGGCTTGCTATCATTGGCACACCACCCAAGTACTGAACTTCACTATAGTTCAGTCTTCTTACTTTTTTGCAAAGTTGTGAGTCACTCATATAACAACAATATAGTTTTTGACAAAAGGCCCTGCTTTTAAAGGGGGTACGCTATTGTTAGCCTGCTAATCATGTGGCTCTACATAAGACAAGCCTTAAAAACTAAACAAAATACAACACAGACTTGGTATATTCCAAATCACCAAAAGATGTTAACTTTCTAAATCTGTATATCCAGTTTCTCAGAAAAATACACCAAGCTGGACAAAATGTATCTGTAATCATAATTTAATTTAAACTGCATGAGAGGCAAGACAAATGTGGTAGCAAACAATGAAGTAGTATTTATAGTATTTATGCATGCAGCAGATACAGAGTAATGCGTGTTCATTTTGAAATGAGTTTATGGCCACCTAACATGAAACTTCAGTATTTAGTTTGTTTGGTGGTTGGTGTGGAGAAAGTTAGTCAATGAGTGCCTCTGTTCTGTACTGTTGAGAATTGAGTTGTTACCTCATGAAGGACCATCTGATGAAGAGAGAAAAACAACAACAATGACTCAGTTGTCACCCTGTGCTACGTGAAAAACGATGCACAGAGCTGATTTATAGCTTGATGCAGCCTTATAGTGACATGTGCGCATGTATATGGTGTTCACATATGTACAACCCAGTGATAATTTACCATAATGTACTGTATGTGCCCGCCACTTGACTTTTCAGTGACTGGCTTTATGGTTGTTTATGGTTTTATGATCAAAGTCAGACAGAGTTTAACCACTGTTGGACAAAGACTAAGAGATATTATAATGTGTCATGATATGGAATAGTGAGCTTCACAAATAAAGCAATATTTCAAATTGGTACAAGATCACCGGCCTGTTACATCATAGTAACTGCAGTGCAGACTCAACTGAGTCATACAACTCATCATAGAATAGAAGAGACAACCTCAAACAGCACAGGTTCTAGAGTAATAAATCAAATAGTTCAATAAATGCAATGTCATTTGGCTTGTTGGAGTTGTTCTTATGGCTCAGGGGAATAAACTCTTCTTAACTTTGGTGGTCCGTGCTTTGATGGCCCTGCAGCACCTGCCAGAGGGTAGCAGGTCAAACAGGTGTTGACCATAATGAAAAGAATCCTTTAGATTTAATTTTTTGGTCTCAGGAGTTAGAGAGGTTCTTCCAGGTCTTCCAGGGAGGGCAAAGGGCAGGCAGTGATTTTCTGCATGGTGGTGATAACAGCACGCTCTGAAGGGAGGAACGGTGGGCCACCAGTTTTTTCAGAGCATTCTCAGGACATGCAGGTTCTGCTATGCCTTCTTAAAAAGAACAAAGGTGTTTGCAGACCAAGCAAGCTCCCTAGAGATGTGGGTTCCCAGGAATATGGAGGTGGTGGCAACCTTTTCCACACAGTCCCCATTTATAGGGTCCCCCAGAGTCTGGTTTCTTGGTTTTTGTGGTGTTGTTTGTGTGAGCACCACATGGTGATTTTCATGCCTGTATGCTGTCTTCTCCTGAAATGAGTCAGAGCCAGCGGTAAACATATCGTGATGTTACCCATTGGTTTGTGACCAACCATTTCAAAGCCTTGAGTATGCCATTA
>NC_040017.1:0-195 GCF_000972845.2 Larimichthys crocea | reverse complement strand
TGCTGTATGTGTAAATAAGCGATTTCATGTACGTTTTTTTTATTTATTTGAATTTGACATGAATTCAAGCTGCACAGTTTTTTTTCATGAAGTATCCAACTTTTTACTTACTAATTTACAGACGCCTTTTGAAGGCCATGAAAACCTCGTTTAATAACAGTTTTAGTTACTTCAGGAGAGATTCTTTTTTTTTTT
>NC_040016.1:27037495-27037660 GCF_000972845.2 Larimichthys crocea | reverse complement strand
TGTTCGTGTGAACCTTCTGAATGGTGAATTCATGTTGATTATTTCATCTATCAGATGATATTTATATCTGTGAATGTGACATTAAGGGGACTACATTGAGTCTAAACTAACATATCAATGAGGATCTATTTTAAATATCACCAAATCGGTGGTGACTTTATAGAT
>NC_040016.1:27036863-27037395 GCF_000972845.2 Larimichthys crocea | reverse complement strand
AAATGACAAATATCAAGATGAAATATGTTTTCCTTAACGTGTATGAAACTAAGCATAAGAATTGACTTTAATTAATATCAGAAATGTTACATTATGTCATAGAAATGTTACATGTTATGTCACTTTGTTGATGTGCAGTGACTCGGGTCATCAAATCGGATCAGAAAAGGTAGATTTCAAAGACACGTTTTTGCATCATTATTATGAATTTCAGTTGTTTTAATGTAAAATGTTTAAAGTTAACCATTACTCACTTTAAAGAGGTCAGACATTGTTTCTAATGAGATGCATAATAAGACACACTTCCATTGTTCATCCAGTGAAAGCAGTGAAAGGAAGGAGTGTGGGAAACCAGAGGAAACTCACTCACAGAGCACTGTGGGACAATAGATCCAGACCTTTGGCCTGAAGGGACAGAGACTAAAAGGACTCTTGCTCCTTAAACTGAATCCTCCTGAACTCAGGATTCCTACATGAGATTCATTTCAAAACTCCTTTTCCAGAATAACATTTTCCAGACTTCTCGGTTGAT
>NC_040016.1:27014642-27036763 GCF_000972845.2 Larimichthys crocea | reverse complement strand
AACAGCAGCTTCCTGACAATCCAGAAAGGTTTTATTATTGGCCCTCTGTTCTGGGCTCTGAAGGATTTAACTCAGGGACTCACAGCTGGGATGTCGAGGTTGGAGACAGTACATGCTGGGCTCTGGGTGCGTTAGCAGAGTCTGTCCAGAGGAAAGGACTCATACTGTCTGAATTCTGGGAAATGTGGTTCTATGAAGGTGAATACTCAGCACAATCACCATCAGATCGATTCACTGCTCTCCAAGTCCAGAAGAAGCTCCAGAGGATCAGAGTGAATCTGGACATGAACAGAGGAAAACTGTCGTTCTCTGATCCTGATACAAACACACACATACACACCTTCACACACACTTTCACTGACAAGATGTTTCCATGCATTTTTATTGGAGATAAACTGAAGATATTACCACATAAAGTCAGAGTGACAGTGGAACAGAGCAGTTAGAGACAAAGAGGATGATTATATTTATGTTTATTAGCTGCTCCTGCTGTCTCATTATTCCAAAGAAGTTTATTTTTCTTTCAGTTCTTGTTTTTTATTGTTTTTATTTTCTTTTTCTTGTTATTTAGTTTGACAAAAATCTTTTTGTTTCTATCGTCCACCTTTTTAATGTGTAAATGATTTCACAGTACATGGACAAACATAGAATGTAGTGACTGGTCCTGTAGCCACTACTGGATGCTGATTACTTTTTGTTGCTGTCTATGTGTTTGTGCATTATAGGTGTGTATGTGTGTGCCTTTATCATGTTCTATTCAAAAGTCCATATACGTCACGCAGAACACCACAGTAGTCGAGCAGGCAATAAACCAAGGCAAACTTCTTGTGTTTGAAATAATAATATTCATTTCATTTCTTAATAAAGAAAACAACCTGAAGCAACCTGTTTGCTCCTCCTTATCAGCAACACCTGATACTGATACTGCAACACTGAGCAACCTCAAGTAACCTGCTGACCCCACACCAACATCCGGTTCAGGTCAGAACTCAAAGGAAATACTGCCACCTAGGGTTTAGGAGTACAATGTATAGAAATGAAACATGGCTCCTACAATATATGTGCCAAAGTAAGGATTATATATATGTCCAAATAAGGATTATATATGTGTGAAAATAAGGATTATATATGTGTCAAAATAAGTGTTATATATGTGTCAAAGTAAGGATTATATGTGTCAAAATAAGGATTATATATGGTCAAATAAGGCTTATATATGTGTCATAAGTAAGGAGTATTAGGTGTCACCATTAAGGATATAGCATCACAATAAGGATTCTAATGGTCAAACTAAGGATTATATATGCATCAAAAATAAGGATTATATATGTGAACTAGGATTATAATGTAAAATAAGGATATAAATTATGTCAAAACAAGGATCTATATATTTAAAATCAGGATCACATGTGTTTAAAATAAGGATTATATATGTGTCACAGTAAGGAGTATACAGGTGTCAAAATAAGGATTTATATTGTGTGTCAAAATACGGGGATTAATGCATCAAAATAAGGAGTTTATATCGTCACCTAGGATTATATATGTTAAAATAGAATTTAATGGTCAAAACAAGGATTATTATAATTTTAAAATAAGGAATCACATGTTTAAAATACGGATTATAATGTGTCAAAACAAGGGAATATATATATATATATATATATATTATTTTATATATCTATTAATATTATATATAATATATATAATCCTATATATATATATATATATATATATATGTCAAAATAAGAAATTATATATGTTAAAATTAGGATATATATGTGTTCAAAATAAGAATTAATATGTAAAATAAAGATTATATATGTGTCAATGCGGATTATATATGTTAAATAGGATTCTATATGTTAAAATAATGCGTATATATGTGTCAAAACAAGGATTATATATGTGTCAAAAACCGGCTCATATATGTGTCAAGATAAGTATTATATATGTGTAAAATACGAATTCTATATGTTAAAATATGATCACCTGTGTTAAACTAAGGATTATCTATGTGTCAAAACAAGGATTATAACATGTGTCAAAAAAAAAAACAAAAGCGGCTTATATATGTTAAAATAAGGAATCTATATGGTAAAATAAGGATTATATATGTGTCACAATAGGATTATATAGTGTCAAAACAAGGATTATATATGTTACAAAAAGGCTTATATATGTGTCAAAATGTGGATGATATATGTTAAATAAGGCATCTATATGTTAACATAAGGATTATCATTTGTCAAAACAAGGATTAATATGTTAAAATAAGGATTATATATTAAAAATAAGGATTCTATATGTCAAAATAAGGATTCTATAGTTAACATCATGGTTATCTATGTGTCAAAACAAGGAATTATATATGTGTCAAACTAGGCTCAATCTGTGTCAAAATAAGGATTATATATTGTCAAAACCAAGGATTATATATGTACCATAAGATTATTTATGTGTAAAAATCAGGATTATATTGTGCAAAAAAAAAGGCTTATATCTGTTAAAATAAAGGATTCATATTAAAATAAGGATTTCTTTATGTCAAAATACGGATTCTATATGTTAAACTAATGTTTATATATGTGTCAAAAACAGGATTATAATATTTTAAAATAAGGCTCACAGTGTTAAAATTAGGAATTATATGTGTGTAAAAAATAAGGATATATATATATGTTAAATAAGGATTACATATGTTAAAACACGGATTATATATGTGTCCAACTAAGAATTATATATTTAAAATAAGGATATATATGTGTCAAAATACAGAATTATATCTGTAAAATAAGGATTTTATCGTGTGTTCAAAATCCGGATTCTATATGTTAAAAATAAGGAATCTACTGTTAAAAATAGGCTTCTATATTGTTAAAATAAGGATCACCTGTGTTAAAATAAGGTTATATATGTGTCAAAAAACAAGGATATATATGTTAAAAATAAGGATATATGTGTGTAAAAAATCACGGCATTGTATCTGTGTAAAAGTAAGGATTAATATATGTTAAACAAGGATTATTGTGTTAAAATAAGGATTCTAGATGTTAACAACAAGTGATTATACGTGTTTAAAATAAGGATTATAATGGTTAAAAATAAGGATTCATGTGTTAAACCTAAGGATTATATATGGTAAAATACGGCTCACGTGTAAAAAGCATTATCTCTGTGTCAAAAAGGATTATATATGTGTAAACATACGGATTATATATATGTTAACTACGGGATTTATTGTTACCTCAGGCTTCTATCTGTGTCCACCTACGGATTTATGTGTCAACAACACGGATTATATATGTTTTAACATCGGATTATCTATTCCCCTACTCTTTCTCCTGTTAATTCCGGATTCTCTATGTCACCTACGGTTCCCTGTGTATCACCCATACGGCTTATCATGTCCCTTCAGCTTATTTACGTGTCCATCATACGCTGATATCTGTTAAAATACGGCTTGTAGTGTGTCAAAAATCCGGCTTCTCTCTGTTCTCGAGAGAGAGCCACACGGCCTCTCTCTCTGTCCCCCTCCTGCTTGTCATTACTGCGTACCCCTCACTCGATCTGGCGGCCGACCTTCGGCTTCTATCTGTTAAAATACGAATCACATGTGTTAAAATAAGGATTTATATATGTGTCAACAACACGGATTCTTTATTTAAATACGGATTCATGTGTGTTTTTTCTTTCAAAATAAGGATTGTATATGTGTAAAAGTAAGGATTATAGCTCTGTTACAATAAGTGATTATATGTGTGTTAAAATAAGGATATATATGTTCAAAACAAGGATTATACGTGTGTTTTTAAAATAAGGATTATCTCGTTAACATAAGGTTATATTTGTGTTTAAAATCAGGATTATCTATGGTGTCAACTTAAGGATCACGTGTCACATAAGCATTCTATAGTGTCAAAAACACGGATTATCATGTGTAACAATAAGCTTATATATCTGTTCAAATCAGGCTTATATATGTTCACCTACGGTTCTCTCTGTGTCACTACGGATTATATATATGTAAACTACGGATATATATGTTAAAATAAGGATTATCTAGTGTAAAAATAAGGATTATATATGTGTCAAAACACTGGATTCTATATGTTAAAAATAAGGATTTATATTTAAAATACGGATTCTATATGTTAAATTAGGGATTACTATGTTAAAATAAGGCTTACATGTTATCAAAAATATAGGATTTATATATGTTCAAATAAAGATTATTACATGTCAAAAATTAAGACTTCTCTATTTACAATAAGGCTATATGTGTCAAAAAAGAATTATATATGTTAAAATACGGATTATATATGTGTTAAAATAAGAATTATATATATGTTAAAATAAGGATCACATATGTGTCAAAATAAGGATTATATATATGTTAGAATAAGGATTATATATCAAAATAAGGATTATATATATCTGTCAAAATAAGGATTATATACTGTATGTGTCAAAATACGGATTATATATGTGTCAAAATAAGGATTATATATCGTAAGCCTAATAGCATTTCTGCCTAACTCATTTTTTTTTTTGCCAAATTAAGATATTGGCCTAACTCTGCTCTCCTATCACTGCTGCACCAGCCTATATAATTGATGTCCTCAGCCAATCAGAAGACTTGCGACATGCGAAAAACACTATCTGCCTTAGTCATCTAGTTGACTTGGGCATCTTTGATGCCATATAAAAATGTGCCCAAGTCATTTCAAATTGACTTGAGCAGTTTTGGCGCTACACAACATCGTGAAGAACAAGGCTCGTCTTAGTGAAGCATTAACTCTCAGCTTTGATCCATCAGCTAATTCATATTTCTCAAACTTTCTATACACTAAAAGTACTTATGAATTGTGTGTTTAAAGGAACAAGGACTGCAAAATAGCCTAATCTAAAGCTAAGGTTTAAGCTAAAGCAAAGCTGAATTCTATACACTGCATCACTTACATTTTGTTTGCTAAAATAATGCTAGCTATAAATATATGAACAATGAATCTTGATTTGAGTAGATATACTGTAGACAGTTAAAAAATGCAACACTGCTGTTGAGTGTTTAAAATTATTTAAGAAATTACCTGAAAAATTGGGGGGGACTTTTTAGTATGATTAGGACTGAAGTTGGTCAAAAGATTTAATGCAGTGAAAGTGAAAACAAATATGCACATATATTTTATAGAACTTTTTAGAAAAAAGATTTTTTTTTGCACCAATAGATAATAAAATAATAATAATAATGCATTCAAATCAATGTTGTCAATTATTGACATATCCAAGGGTCTAATAGTCCTTCCTAAAAAATTACACTTTGCACTTAATGTATAGAAAATTCTCAAATTTTGTGCTTTTTTTTTATCATGTGGTTTCATATTCCCAAAATGACATTAAAGGGTCAAAATTATTTAAGAAATACATGAAATTTTTTTATTTATTTGATTTATTTTATATGAATTTGCTTTCTGAGTGTTTTATACATTTTAGTTTTATATAGCATTTATTTCAGAGTGTTTTATACATTTTAGTTTTATATAGCATTTATTTCAGCAAACAAAAACAAAAAAACTGTTGCTGTACAATTTTCTGCTTCAGGATCAGGAAATCAACTTGATACCGATTTAGACAGCGAGTTTGGACATGAGGAAGAAGATGGGTCAGGAAGTGAGAAAGACATGGTCCAACTCTTTTCTACCCAATTGCCACTTGGGTCGGAATTTCTGAGGAAATTCCAGGACTTGCAGGCAATGAAGCTGGTACTACAAAGAGTGGTTCATGACTACTATAACCTGCCTCACCAAGGCAAATAAAACAACCTGGGTTAGGCAAGTTTAACATCTCAGTTAAAGTTAGGCCTTAACATTGGTTAAGATAAAAGTTAAATGACCAGGTGATGTTAAGGCAAGTAAAACAACTTTGGAAACATGTTTGATGGTTTAACTTTTTTATAAAAAGTCAAATTGAGTTCCCTGCAAGATTTGCACAAGTCAGTTTTATATGTTATGCGAAAGTTATTGTCTATTTTTTTTATTTCAAACTTTTTCACACATCTGGTAGAATAAATACATTTTCACACTGCAGTCCACTTCCTGCCACTTTAAACACTTCTCACTTCGTCATCAGCAGTTTGAGATCCGTTCAAACGGCCCTGGAAAAACAGCGAGGTTACCGAAACCGAAATATTGTTTAAAAATTACATCAGTGAAGTCTGGAGCCTGATTGGACGACACGCAGTGAATAAATCAAACACATTTGTTAGTCACCATAATTCTACTGTTACTCATTATTTACCTTTTCACAGGTTGTGTGAATGAATGATGCAGAAAACAAACGAGTGCAAATTGTTCATCGATTCTTTTGGACAAAGAGTCGTTCAGCTTTCACTGAGAAGAAAAAATATTTTATTCCATCAGCACAATTTGAAAGTTTTGGCCTGCATCTGTTTCCAGACGTTTATTTACAAGATCATAAGAAGCACGTTTAAAAGCAGTCGTATCAAAAGCAACGAAAGAGCTGCCGGTCTACAGCCGACGGAGTTCCTACGAACACTGACCCTTAAAGTCCTGGAAGAGTTTACTCAATGTTCAGATACAAACCTCAGGAGAACCACAGGGATCGAGATCGATCGGGGGCATTGATCAGAAAAACAAACTTTTCTGGCAGCTGTTTGATGATCAGTCGAAGCTTCTTACTTCAGAATTTGGTGTTTTTAAAATGTTTTCTCGTCCTAACGATGAAAAAAGCTGTCAGGTTAATAGAAAATACTCTAAATGAAGAACATACAATACTGTTCATCAAACATTTAATATTAGTTGTGTCAAACATTGGCAGCTAGTGCGTCTTCAGTTTGTCTCCGAACAGCGCCATGAACAGTCCGTACAGGAATCCTCCCGCGAGGAGGAGCAGAGTGCTGGACGCGGGTCCGAACGACAGCAGAGCTCCGAACACGTAGAAGAGCAGCAGCAGCAGTAACGTCCTGTAGCTGGCCAGCGGACGCAGGCTCAGCCGAGGCTGCCGGTTCCTCTCCAATGTCCGCCGGGACACCGGGCTCTGCTTCAGCTGGGTGGATGAATCCGGGTCGGCCAAGTAGTGACGCCCGAGGCGACCCAGGAAGTCTGGACGAGAGCAGAGAGCGTTCATGTGTCCTTCGAACTGTGGGAGGAGAAACGTTCCAACATTTCAGAGGTTAATTCAAAATTCAACTGATTGTTTTCAACAGAACATGCTAAAGATGATCGACCCTGTTGGTTGTTTTTAATGTGAAACGAGCACTTCATCATACCTGAAGATCTAGAACAGAGAGTCTACTCTAGTCCTCTACTTCTTCACTTGACTGCACGCCTGAACATGATCCCAACACCATCTTCCCAACAACAACAACGAGACGGACTACAGGGAGGAGGTCCAGCACCTGGTGACCTGATGCATGAACAATAACCTCACCATCAACACCAAGACGTCCACCAAGAAGTCCAACAAAAAGTCCACCAAGAAGTCCAACAAGAAGTTAACCAAGAAGTCCAACAAAAAGTCCACCAAGAAGTCCAACAAGAAGTCCAACAAGAAGTCTAACAAGAAGTCCAACAATAAGTCTAACAAGAAGTCTAACAAGAAGTCCAACAAGAAGTCTAACAAGAAGTCTAACAAGAAGTCCAACAAGAAGTTAACCAAGAAGTCCAACAAGAAGTCCACCAAGACGTCCAACAAAAAGTCCACCAAGAAGTTAACCAAAAAGTCCAACAAGAAGTCCACCAAGAAGTCCAACAAGAAGTCTAACAAGAAGTCCACCAAGAAGTTAATCAAGAAGTCCACCAAGAAGTCCAACAAGAAGTTAACCAAGAAGTCCAACAAGAAGTCCACCAAGATCATTGTGGACTTCAGGAAAGACGATGGCAGTACCTATCAACTAACTAACCTGTCTACAGAGCAGAGGTGAGCACGTCTCCAGCTTAAAGTTTTTGGTTGTCCACATCTCTGAGGACTTCTTTTGACTCTTAACCCCCAGATTTCATCAGGCAGTTGTTGCAGTGATATGCGGCCGTTCTAGTCAATGTTTCAAACCCCACCGGCTCTGCCGCGGTCCGGTTCAGAAGCGTCCCAGAAGCCGCGAGCAGCCCGCGTCAATTTACACAGAGCTGACAGGAAGCCAGACACAGAGAATCTGGTGGAATGGGTTTGAAGTCGATGCAGGACAGTCCGGTTTGGTCCGGGTGTGGTTTCAGGGTAAGCATGCGTTCAGACATGATCAGGCGTTGCGTCAAGTTGTAGCAGCAACTTACCCTGTCGTTAATCAGAGACGAGATCCTGTAGAAGAGCCTGACCAGCAGGGCGTTCTCGTAGCTCCTGATTGGCTGGAGCTCCGGGTCTCCTTGATAGTGAATGTCGAACCTGCGCAGTCCACTTATGATCTGCAGAAACGTTTAAACACACAGAGTCAGATTTTAGTGTTTGCTGCTAGGCCCACAGGTCCAACACCTGCCCACCTTTCTCTGGTACTGACCTGCCTCCGGCCCAGGTCCGTCAGAATGAGTCCGTTCTCTCCCTGGATGCAGTCGGGCAGCTGCTTGCAGTTCCCATCGTCCTGAGAGGAACCCAGGTTGGATATGAGCTGAGTCAGCTGACCCTGATTCAGCTGCAAAGACCAAGAAGTTTAACGTTAACGTCCAGAACTTTCTGACAACACGTGAAACCTCCATCATCGAATCAACTAAACAGACTGACTGACCTTGAAGATCTGACACAGGTTCTCCAGAGCTCTGTCCAGGAATTCGTGGGTCTTCTTCAAACACTCTCCGCTCTCCTCTGGCTCGGTGCCGTTGAAGGTGTTGTTCGGGTCGGAGGAGCCCATCCCGAACCAGGACAGGAACGAGTTATTGGCCGCCACCTCGTTGGAGTGATCGGATATCCTCTTGGCCGTCTGTCTGGCCTGCGCGATGATCTGGATTAACTTCATGACCTGTGGAACCGGACAGAACGTTCAGAATCACGAGGACGACTTCTCACTGAGGTTTGTGAGCAGCTGAGAGACGGCGACAGAACTTACGGCTCCTCTGAGCTCCGTGCCAAACATCTGTTTGTACTGACAGTCCTGGCCTTCCAACGCGTACACGTGACTCTTCACCCTGAACACCATATCTGTCACCACCCGCTGCCGCGACGACAGGAAGCTGCCTCCTTGGCCTGGCGTGAGGTAGCCGCGGGGCTGTCGGTGGTGCAGGACGTGCTCTGGCTCCAGAAACAGCTGCTCGCCTGGAGACAGATGTTTGGTTAGAGATGACACTCATGACGTCTTCTTTTTTATTCTTTATTTATCAAAGGATAACCCCTTGAGATGTATCATCTCATTTTCGAGGGGGTCCTTGTTGCCAACAGAGATATACAATGTTTACAGACGATACAAAGACGCAGACACCCATTCACCACAATGCTCCAATAGGCCCCTCCCCCATACATATACATGGACAAAATAAGAATGACACAGAACACAACTGCAGCAATATAAAAGCAAAACTAGGGCTATTTTTATACATATGCACACATGCACACAGAGCACTTATGCATGCCCACCTATAAAATCAAAAACAAGAACAGGACGTTTGGAAGTGAGTAAGTAGAGAGGATTTAAAGTGATGAAAGGAGGTTATAGACCTAATCGTGCAAGGGAGATTATTCCAGTCCGCTGGGGCTTTAGATTTAAATGCATGTCGACCAATTTCTTTGTTAATTCGTGGAGTAAGAAAGAAAAGTTGATCAGTATGTCTTAAATTGTATTGTGAGCTGAGTGGAATCAGATATTGTTTCAAATAGGAAGGAAAATTGAAGTAGCTGCACTTAAAAATGAGTAGTAACCAGTGAACATGCCTCCTGGACTTGGGGGCCAGCCAGTTTAAAGACTGGTATATCTGGCAGTGATGTAGTTCTGTGTAGTTTGTGTGTTTTTAGTTCTCACCTTTCTGGATCATCTCTGCGAGGTTCGGCTGAGCGAACACTTTGGCCACCCTGAACACCATCAGTGCGTTCTTGGCGTTAACCAGGTCCGTCCTCACGGTTCTGTTCAGGAAAACCTGGAAGAGCTTCGTGTACATGAGCAGGTTCTCCTGGACAAACGACTCCCTGGAAAAGTCAGATCATCATCACCTGACGAACCATAATCAGCATATCTTATTTAATTTCATAATTTACACAGACTACTTTAAGAAAAACTCACCATTTGTCCGGGACTGTTCTGTTCTGGTCGGGCTGTGGATTGGTCTTCTCTCCGGTGTATCTCCACGGTTGGATGTAGCTCAGCCACGTCTCCAACACCTGAACACACAAGACACACTCTCTTAAACCAAAGTGCTGACCGCAGAGGACGGTTGTTCTCTTCAGCCTGCAGGTTAACGCAGACATAAATAAATGAATATTTCTTTTGGGTGAAACTTGCCGCTCTGAACGAGGCGTCCAAAGGCCAGTGACCGAAGCAATGCTGGAGGAAGAGGTAGAGCTTCTGCTGCACGAAGCGCTGCACCACCACCCTGCAGGGAAGAAGAACCAACATCTGTTCATGTTACAGGATCAGCCCGGTCCAGTCAAACTCAGTCTGAACGTTTAATCCCTGTAGTTTAAGATAATAATCTTGTAGGTCAACACTCAGCGGTGAGCAAGTGAAGACAGTAAGTCCAATTTAAAGTTCTTCTGTTATTCTCGGACTCGTGGTTAAACCTGACCCAGTGTCACCTGTATCTGATGTACGGGCCTCGATTCAGAACCTTTTTTTAAAAAAGGTCCAGTCTGTAGGATTTAGTGACACAAATGAATAGCGGACTATCTGGAAGATTTAAACCTAAAAATGACACACTGGGCGTTTAATACTCAAATTAATTCAGCTGATCTGGAAACAGGCACGACCTCTCCCGTACACGACATTATGCAACACGTTAAACTGGAAGAAGTTTCACTGAGAGATGACGCAAGACTCGGCCGACCTCTTGAACTCCTCCAGCGGGCTCGTGTGTGCGTGCGAGTGGGCCGATGGCGAGGAGGTGGAGGAGGACAGCTGCTCGGGCTTCAGGCTGTTGGAGAAGGCGTGCAGATGTTTCACAAGGAGACGCACCACCAGCACGTGCTCCTCCGTCGGGCTGAAGGGCTCCTAAAAAAACAAAAACAAGACGTAGAGTCACAAAGTGCTGCACGGACGCACCAACACCCAATCAGCCCCCAGCTTTAACAAATAAGAAGCAGCCAATCGTAACGCATCCCAGTCCAAAAGCAGCCAAACAACAACCAGAGCACAAAGGTCTCACAGACTGACGCTGGACCGGTTAGTCAGTCCAGACCAGCTCAGTTCAGTTCGATGTTTGAACACATGAAGCTTTTTAATGACACTGAACATTTTATTTTTAGTTTGATCTGATTTTCTTCTTCACGTTCTTCTGATGACTCATCTGATAAAATAAAGGTTCAATAAAATAATAAAAATAAAAACTGCAATCTGACTGATGGAGACTAAACTGCTGCAGATACATCATTGTTTATTCAAGTTTGTGGTAATCCTAGAACCTTCTGCTTTCCAGAAAAACGAGGAAGGAGAAGAAGAACGAAAAAGAACCAGAAGAACAAAAAAGAAGAAGAACGAAAAAGAAGAATCAGAAGAGCGAAAAAGAAGAACCAGAAGAACGAAAATGAAGAACCAGAAGAACGAAAATGAAGAATCAGAGGAACGAAAAAGAAAAAGACGAAGAACCAGAAGAATGAAAAAGAAGAACCAGAAGAATGAAAAAGAAGAAGAACCAGAAGAACGAAAAAGAAGAATTAGAAGAACGAAAAAGACAAAGAACCAGAAGAACGAAAAAGAAAAAGACGAAGAACCAGAAGAACGAAAAAAAGAAGAACCAGAAGAACGAAAGAAGAAGAACCAGAAGAACGAAAAAGAAGAATCAGAAGAGCGAAAAAGAAGAACCAGAAGAACGAAAATGAAGAACCAGAAGAACGAAAATGAAGAATCAGAGGAACGAAAAAGAAAAAGACGAAGAACCAGAAGAATGAAAAAAAAGAAGAACCAGAAGAATGAAAAAGAAGAAGAACCAGAAGAACGAAAAAGAAGAATTAGAAGAACGAAAAAGAAGAACCAGAAGAACGAAAATGAAGAATCAGAAGAACGATAGAAAAACCAGAAGAACGAAAAAGACGAAGAACTAGAAGAACGAAAAAGACAAAGAACCAGAAGAACGAAAAAGAAAAAGACGAAGAACCAGAAGAACGAAAAAAAGAACCAGAAGAACGAAAAAGAACCAGAAGAACGAAAATGAAGAACGAAAAAGAACCAGAAGAACGAAAAAGAAGAAGAACCAGAAGAACGAAAAAGAAAAAGACTAAGAACGAAGAACCAGAAGAACGAAAAAGAAGAACGAAAAAGAAGAATAACCAGAAGAAAAAAAAAAAGAACCAGAAGAACGAAAAAGAAAAAGACGAGGAACGAAGAACAAGAATAACCAGAAGAAGAACCAGCAGGAGGAGAAGGAGAACCAGAAGAACGAAAAAGAAGAACCAGAAGAACAAAAAGAAAAACCAGAAGAACGAAAAAGAATCAGAAGAACGAAAAAGAAGAACCAGAAGAACGAAAATGAACCAGAAGAAGAACCAGGAAGAGGAGGAGAAGAGGAAGAACCAGAAGAACAACCAGAACCAGAAGAACAACCAGAAGAAGAGTTGAGGTTGTGACTCTGTTAATGGTGATATAAAATACACCTGATTTGATTTAGTCAATTAGATTTTTTAAATAATTTCCACCAAAGCTGTGATTTATCATTTTGATAAGCTGCAGTGAACATAAAGGTGGGACCTCAGTGCTCCATGAACTGCTTCAAGCAAAGCTGCTCCATCACAATGATTCAAAGTTTCCTCTTCTACGCCATGTCGGCCGATACAAACATTAACAATAATTATAATAATCAAACGATCTGATGATTGGCCACGTGTCGTAGTTTCTTTTGCTTTAGCGAGAGCAGCAGTGTCGAACACGTGAAGCATCAAAGCACACCAGACATGCAAACCAAAAAACATGCAAAATATTTAAAAACTCCAAAGCTTCATTCCAGGATTACTTTTCCCGTCAAGGATACTTCTCTGTAGAAATTCAAAGTTTTCAGTCAGACTGGAGCAAACTGTCGACCGCTGTCCATCATGGAGGACGGAGAGGTCGAATGTCTGCTTTTTTTAAATTGGACTAAACACTGCTGCTTGTTGTAGGAACTCTACATGACAAGATCGACAGTTGCCCTCTTTAAGCAGTCAGCCAAACGTCAGGAAACGTGGCTTGAAGTTTAACGTAGAGTGGATTAGGAAAAAGTAAGAAGAGGCCGTTTGCTGTCACAATAAAGCTGCAGCTCTAAAACTAGAGGGACAATGTCTCACTGTGTTTGTCGGTGTTAGAGAAGTACCCTTGACTTTGACCTGAACTCATTGAGTTTACCTCCAGGAGGCCCCAGAGGGGCGGGGGTGAATGAAAAGGTAAAAGTACTTGGTAGGTGTGGAGGGTCCCAGAGCCTGGTGGGGCGTAGGGTTGGCACGGCATGCTGGACATACTGAGGCGATACTGAAGCAGCGCCAGCTGTTCCCCCGTAAACCACCAGGAAGGGGTGAGGGTGGAGGAGGATGAGGAAAAACAAGGTGGAGGAGGAAGAAGAGGAAGAGGAGGAACAACAGTGAATAGAGAAAAGGGGTGGAAGGAGGAAGAGGAGGAAGGTTTCCATGAGAACAGGAGAAAAGGAGGCAGCGAAACAAAGAAGAAGAAGAAAAGTGCAACCAGACAGAAACAATCATCCAAAAACATCAAGGAGGAAGGAAGCAAGAGACAAGAGAGGAGACAAGAGAGGAGACAAGAGAGGAGACAAGAGAGGACAAAGAACATGTTGACTGTGGGAACAAAACGCCATGACCGCTGAGGGACGAAGAAGAAGAGACGTCTCCTGCAGTCCAGACGGACAGTGACGTGGACGGAGGGATGGGAATCATTTCAACACAGGACCAAACGGACGTAACTTATCAATTATCAATTATCACTAATCAATTATCAATAATCACTAATCATTTGTCACTGAACAATACTCCACCTTGTATCCAGATGGGTGAACATGATTCTCATCCCTCATGTTTAACATCATTAACAGAGTCAACTCACAACTGGAAGGTTTCGTTTTGCGTGATGATAAAACTGCTGTGCTCTGGTAAATTTCCAGAAACTTTCCATGGGAAGTTAAGCTGGGTAATTTTATAAATATTCAAAAAAATCTGAAACTTTCCATGGGAATTATGGAAGTTTGTGGGAATTAACTGGAAATTGGGAATAAGCTCTGGGTCCAGAGTTCTAGAAATCACCTGTGCAGGTAGGGGGGCGTGGCCTCAATAGACCTGCAGTAAACAGTGTGAGTGATTGAGGAAGAACAGATCTGGTTGTTTTAGTCAAAATCATGCTAAAATATATTTTCCCCAACTGTATTTAAATTCCCTGTTAAAGGGCCAACCTTCAATTGTGTAAATTCCCATTTAATTCCCATAAATTCACGGTTTATTCCCATTTATTCCCCTTAATTTCTTGTTTATTCCCATGGAAAGTTTCCAATTTAGAAAATTCATGGAATTTTGCAGCCCTAATGGTATCCTAACCCAGATTAAAGTGTGGATTTGAGTGTTTCTTGGACAAACTCTTGCAGTTTGAGTGGACTCTTCACAGGATGGACACAGAACAACACGGTAAGTCGACACAGTGTTAACGTGATCAAGGTGAGTCTTGAGCTCAGGTGAGGGCTGTGCGATGTGACCTCACAGATCATTTATCAGAACGTCTTTGTATCTTTTATCTCACGAGGTGTGTGCAGTAACACATCCATGTTGCTGTCTGCGGTCACACCTCACAGCCCTCGTACAGGTGAGACACACTTAACGCTGCAGGTCATTTAAAATCAGGTGAACACAAAGAGCTGAAGGACTGTCTCACTGTTTCCTCTGCACACCTGAGGACGTCGCCTTGAGCTTGTTTTGTGGCTCCAATAATCATCAGATTAATCAATAATTTAAAGTCACTACAGACATCGATGCTGCGCCACAGATCCCGAGGAAACAGTGTTTACACGGCATCATGCAAACAGCTGAGGGTCGAAGCTGAAGAACTACAGACGGAGACAAACAACACCAGCATCAAGACTCACTGTGATCCATCAAACATCACATCAACAACATGTTAAGAACATGTCTACTTGATTTATTTTATTTGTAAGCAGCTCACTGGATGATACTCTAAGGTTTAAACTAGAGTTGCAAAATGCCAGGAATTGGAAACTTTCCATGGGAATAAACCCAGAAAACTGAAGGTTGGCTCTTTAACAGGGAACTTAAATATAGTTTGGGAAAATATATTTCAGCATAATCGTGACTAAAACATCCAGTCATCCATCCATTGCATATCTGCTCATGCCAAAACTAAATGTTTAGATTAATGTTTGGATATTAAATTCCCGTGGAGTTTCTGATTTGGAATATTCTGGGGGTCTGGGGCAACTAGAGTTGTTTGAAGATCTGTGAAGACGTTTCGCCTCTCATCCAAGAAGCTTCTTCAGTTCTGAGTGTTTATACTAAGAAAGCCCGATGTTTGTTAGGGCTCCTTGTTGCTGTGACGATTGTCGTCAGAGTCGCTGAAGGTCACCTGACGTTCAGTGTGAACGACCGTTGTTCGGGTCACCCGATGTTGGGTGTGACTGATGGTCGTCAGTCACACTAACAAACATCGGGCTGATCTATGATCTTTCCTTGTATAGATGCTCAAGACTCGGCACCTTCAGAGGAAACGTCTTCATAGATCTACAAACAGTCCAGTTGCCCGCCCATCCATCCATCCATTGCATGTCTGCTCATGACAAAACTAAATGTTTAGATTTATGTTTTGGATATGATACACTTTAAATTACATAAATTCCCATTAAATTCCCGTGGAGTTTCTGATTTGGAATATTACCAGTTTACAGAAATGTATCGGAAAGTTGCAACGCTGGTTTAAAGGATCTTCAGGCTGATAGCACGAACATCTTTATTTCACCTCCATGTTTTTAAGTCTAACCTCGATTCCACTAAAGTGTGTACACTTTGTAAAGTTAGCCTGGAGGACACGACGATCAGAACATAAAAATCATTCATGTTTTACAGTGTTCTGACTTTACTGGACCATCACGGCCTCTTTGGAGTCACTACAAAACCCTGATGAGATCAGTCAACTTCTCTCAGTGAACCTCTACTGTCATTTACAGTTCAAAATGGAGAATTCATTCAAAGGGAAATAACGTTTTATTTTGCCCTGTCGTATTTGTGATAATGTGACTTTATGGTTCATGTTGACGTTGTACTCGCCACCTCGTTTGTAGAGATTTGAGGAAACAAAGAATCACGCTGAGGAAGCTCCACAGGAACGAGACTCTAAACTTCACACTTCATTTCTGTCGATGGAGGGAGCTTCTCTTCTACAGAGTCACAGAAACTTTCACGGTATCATGGCTTTATGTCGGTGTTTCACATGCACACACAGAGCATGCAGACACACGGAGACGTGAACATGCAGCATGCGGAGGTCGTGGTGAAAGGAGGCAAAAGCACTACTACAGGGAAACATGGCAGAATCCTGAACGCAGCTCCTCGTTCTTTAATGTTTGATGCTTCTAACGTCGGAGCACGGACGAGAAAACCGAGTCACGCCTGCAGCCAAAGGGTTATGGATAATATGTTGACATGTGGCTGCTTGCAGTGTGGACACAGTTATGTTATGAGGGAAGTGACATCGAACAGTGACAAACATCTTTTAATCCTGATCTCACCTAAAGCTGAAAAACATCGTGGAAACTCGAGCCTGCTCAGTTGGGATTTCCAGATTATCGGACAATATTCAGTATAAATGTGAGACAGAGGTCAGGATCACACATTGTATTTGTTTATTAGCAGACCTTGACGTCTCTAATTTGGACACAGATGCAGAGCAGTGACATACAGCAGGCTGCCTTTCAGCCAAAAACAGGGATTTATTGATCTTACATCGTGTCTAACTTTACTGGACCAGGTCTGGAATTAATCTGCAGACGCTCCGGTTCATGTTGCGACAAAACGTTTCTATAGAGCCACGACAAAGACAAAATGTGTCCTACAACAGAGAAGCTTGGACTTTTTTTTTTTACACCTAGCAGTTCTTCAGCAAGGTTCAGTCTGGGGCAACTGGACTTGTTTGTAGATCTGTGAAGACGTTTCACCTCTCATCCAAGAAGCTTCTTCAGTTCTGAGTGTTTATACTAAGAAAGATCAGAGATCAGCCCGATGTTTGTTAGTGCTTCTTGTTGCTGTGACGGCTGTCGTCAGAGTCGTTGATGGTCACCTGATGTTCGCTGTGAACGACAGCCGTTCGGTCACCCGACGTTCGCTGTGAACGACCGTCGTTCGGGTCACCCGACGTTCGCTGTGAACGACCGTCGTTCGGGTGACCTGATGTTCGCTGTGAACGACCGTCGTTCGGGTCACCCGACATTCGCTGTGAACGACCGTCGTTCAGGTCACCTGATGTTCAGGTGTGACTGATGTCAGTCACACTCTGTCATCACAACAACAAGGAGCACTAACAAACATCAGGCTGATCTATGATCTTTCCTACTATAGATACTCAAGACTCGGCACCTTTAGAGGAAACATCTTCACGGATCTACAAACAGTCCAGTTGCACCAGACTGAACCTTTTTGAAGAAAGACGACCTGGATGACCGAGAACCTTCACAGACTTCAAGTCGAGCAGTTATGATGTTACACCAGCTGCTACGTCAAAGCAACATGTGGTCAGTATCAGCTGATATGACTCATAGATGATCAGGTTCATCTTAAAACACAGAACACTCTATAGGAGTTGGACCTCCTGACTGTGGCACCATTTTTCTGATAGGACAGAGATGGTGGAGGTGTGGAGGGAGGTGGGCAGGGTTGTGGTCAGCCAGTCAACAGCTAGCCGTGCGATGCTGCGGTGCAGGGTGGAGGAAGGAGGGAGGTGGAGGAGTATTTCTCTTACCTTCACCTGAGGAGACTGAAGCTTCTGGTACATCTCCAACGAGTAATGATGGAGCCAGATCTCCACGAACATCTAAACACACACACACTCAGGTTAAGCCTTCACACACCTTTAATTCATTTGACAGTACCTTGTGTGTGTGTGTGTGTGTGTGTGTGTTGTGTTACCTGTAAGAGTGTTTCAGACCTCCAGATCTCCTGAGCTGAGGGGTCGGCATTGACCGAGGGTTGGTGGAATATGTGATGTTTGAGGAGACTCGGGCTGTGAACGCCGTAACCGGCAAAAGAAACACTGGAGGACCTGTTGGAGTTAAAGGAGGAAGGTGTTTGCTGATAATCTTCAGACAGATTTGACTCCAACAGGTTCATTAAACTTCTCCTGCTGCGAGTACCTCGGTGACGGTGCAGTGACGGAGCCTCTGGAGTCGGAGAAAGGGGAAGGGGGCACATTTCCTTCACTGGGGAGGAAATACTTGAGATAAGCGTCCACGAGCACAAAGTAGGCGCTGTCAGTGGAGCTTCCATGGTGACCTTGAGGGTAGATCTGAAAACATGAGATGACGTCATGAAGCCATAGTTTCGTCTCCAACAGTCCACGACTGACAAGACAAGACAGAGAAGTATCAGCGAAAGGACAAACTGACCTTCGGCGTGATGAGACAGGAGGCGAAATTAAACATGAAGAATTCAAACGGATCTGCAGAACATTAAGGAAGAACTCAACGTGAACAGTTTCATATGAACCCTCCTGAGTTTAGACAGCAAGTCTAACAACACATTTGTAGACAACTCTAACATAGCGAGGTGGTGCAGGGACAACAATCTGGTGCTCAGTACCAACAGAACCAAGGAGCTGATTACACTCTTGGATTTTTCTCACGTGAGGTTTGAACTCTTGATTGGACAAGAGACATTTTAGGACGTCACCTTACAGGAAGTCTGGCAAATTATTTTACTACATTTCATAGATTCATCTGTGGAGTCAAATGATCTGCAGCTCTTCAACTGATCCATGAAATCTGCTGTGTGCAGTCTGTCCTCTGAAATCTAAACTTTCACATCAGTCAGACTCCTGTTCGTTCCATCACCAGGATCAGAAAGCTAAATGAAGAAACTCAGACAGATCAGCGTTTGTGTTGAAGGATACTGAGCGCGAGGTTCAGGGTGAGCAGACCGGACAGAGGGAACTGCAGCTTGTTGTGGAACAGAGGACAGTCAGGGAGGACTCCCTCCTGGATGCAGGCCTTCACGGGACCCTGTGAGAGACACCGAGGACGAGACATCAGGCTACTGAGTTTAACGGTGAAATAAACAAACGCAACTGTGTCCAATGAGAAAACAAAGATCGTCTTACCGGCAGATAATTAACAGGAATCTCATATTTGTACTCTTCTGCTTGAAGCTTGTACACGAGCTTCATCATCGGCCCGCTGAGAAGAAACCAGAGAGACAAACAACGTTTGATTTGATTCTTTCACTCACACACTCACACACACACACACACACACACACACACACACACACACATCATGTAAGAAGGCTCCACCTCGGGTTCAGGAACTCCAGGACAATGTTGAACTCGTTGCTCCGCGAGTGCAGCAGTCTGAGGTTCCAGCCGGCGATGATGCCGTCCAGACTGCCAAACACACTCTCCACCAGCCAGGGGAAGATCAGGTGCAGCTCCTACACACACACACACACACACACACACACACACACACACAGGTAACACATATTATTATGGTGACACAGAGCTGCACTGACGTGACGTGTGAGTGAGGAAGAAGGATGGGAGGAAAGACACGTGATGTCAGAGACTTGTCAGTTTAGAATTGGTGAAATAAATTAGACTTCTGTAAATAAATAAATAAATATATAGATAATATATGTTATCTCTGTTTGAAGGAGTCAGCTGTGGATCTTGCTGCACTTTATAGTGCAGTGTTGTCCTCACAGTGTTACGCTGCTGCCTCATCCTCTCATCCTCTCAGTGAACAGCTGTTCTCAAACATGCCAGAAATAACTGAATTATCTGGACTGCTTTGAGGATTGGAGTCATCAGTCGACACATGGCAGGCTGGAAACTTCACACACGGAGTCTGTGCATGACAACAACCACAAAACTAACAGACGTTCTGTCACAGATGAACAAGACTTTCTTTAAAACATCAGACGGACTCAAACAAACACTCACGCACGCTGAAAATAAATAAAATCATTCACAGAGTTGTCCAGACGACCATCCTGCTGCATCTCAACTTTCAGACTCGTCAACTCGTCTCTAATCTGACACGGTAAACTGCACAAAGACTGCAGTGTCACCACGACTCATTCAGCCTTTGATCGTGAAAGTGAAGACACTGAGTCACTTTGAGCCGCCGTCCTCGCAGCTGTCTCCTCGACCACCGAGCATTAACCATAAAAGGTCGGCCGAGCCCAGCGGCGTCCGCTCGTCGACAAACAGCTGACTGAGTCTGCGGCGTTGTCTCGTGCACTCAGCCAATGATCCGATGACCCGATCCTGATCTCTGTGCAGCGAGCTCGTTCAGACTGAAGTGTTCAGATTCAGCTGCTCGTGTGCTTTCGTATCAATATCAGCTATGATAATATTTTTATCAAACAAACGTATAAAACACGTCAGCACGTCTCGCTGTACCTGCACGACAGCGGCTAACGCCCGAACATAAGTCTCACAGCGATCCACGTGAAACCTGCTGATGTTGGACAGTGACAGTCGAGTTACCTTTGCAGGATAGTCATCGATGATCTTCACCAGGTCTTGGCATCGCTGGATCAGAGTCTTGGTGGTCGAATCAGCTTTAAGATTGGCCTGCAAAGACATCACAACACATTCATCACTTTATATTAATAATAAACTTTATTCATACAGCACCTTTTAAAAATTACAGGGACCAGACGCAGAGCATAAAAATCTAAATCTTGTGTCTGCAGCTTGGATCTCTTCAGGTCGGTGAACAGTCTCTGAGCTCTGACCGGAAAGTCTCCCTCACTTTGCAGATACACACCGGGGACAAAATTATAGATTGTAGGAATGTGCGATATGTCGTAATTTACGATATATCGTCAAAAACATTCCCCACGGTAAGAACATGTTATCCCACGACAAAAACGCTAAAAACGATAAATTCCCATTGATGACGTATGTATGTGCACGACACACTCGCAGCCCAACACGCATACTGACAAACACAGAGGAAGGCGGAGCAGAGACGCAGTGAGGAAAGAGCTCCTCACTGCTCTTTCCACAACAGCGCCGAACTCTTTCCTCAACAGCGTCGAGCTCTTTCCTCAACAGCGACGAGCTCTTTCCACAACAGCGACGAGCTCTTTCCTCACGGCGAGGAGCTCTTTCCTCAACAGCGAGGAGCTCTTTTCTCAACAGCGAGGAGCTCTTTCCTCACAACGACGAGCTCTTTTCTCAACAGCGACGAGCTCTTTCCTCACAACGACGAGCTCTTTCCTCAACAGCGACGAGCTCTTTCCTCAACAGCGAGGAGCTCTTTCCTCAACAGCGACGAGCTCTTTCCTCAACAGCGACGAGCTCTTTCCTCAACAGCGACGAGCTCTTTCCTCAACAGAGACGAGCTCTTTCCTCAACAGCGACGATCTCTTTCCTCACGACGAGGAGCTCTTTCCTCATGCTCCGGCCGCCAATCAGACGCTCAGATCTGTCAAACCTCCACAGAGCCTGAAATGTCTCTGAGACTAAACTCTGATCATCTACCTGTGTGTGTTCTCACTTTGTTTATTTCATGAATCAGCTTCTAAATCTGAGTCCGACTCACAATTTACGCCGCAGAATATAATGACAGGAAGAAGTTTAATTAGATTTGTGTCACATGATTAGAGAGAGAGCGAGCATCAGCCTCGATAAAGCCAAGTCATTAATCAGAGAAATAAAAAGTTATTTCCTGATTGTTTCACAGCGGTTACATTCAGCAGGTACACACACACCGAGCCTTTATTATTGTTTTGGTGACAGACTTATAGTCTTTATAGATTATTTATAGTCTTTATAGATTATTTGT
>NC_040016.1:26989642-27012142 GCF_000972845.2 Larimichthys crocea | reverse complement strand
ACTACTACCACTACTACCACCACTACTACCACCACTACCACCACTACTACCAATACTACTACTACCACCACCACTACTACCACAACTACCAATACTACTACTACTACTGCTACTACTACTAATAATAATAATAATATAGTTTGTAATAAAAATGCAGCAGTCAAACACTCTAAATGTCTTTAACTCTGTAACATCAAAACCTTTCTAACATCGTGCTCTGTGTTATTCGGACGTCTTGTTAATATTAGTAACCTCGTATAATCAAACAAACCAAAGTCCTGTGAGTGACTCAAAGTGTTTTTATTCAGTTTATTCACGTACAGTATGACTGCATCACTCAGTTTATCAGAGACGTGAAGTTAAAAAACAAGATTTTATTTTATTTAGGAGAAACACACGAGAAAGAAAACTATAAAAATAGAGTTCTTTGATATACATGGATGTGAATAATAATTATTAGTTACATGGCAGAATGAATAAGCTTTACATAAAACACATGATGTGTGTGTGTGTGTGTGTGCGCGTCAGCATGTCAGGACATAAATACACGTTACATGTGAAACACAGGCAGACGTGGCAGCAAACACTTCAGTCTCGTGTCGTTCATTTATATCGTTAATATACGTGAGATCCTGAAACATTTCCACCTGTCTGTTCACGATGAAGAGCGCCACCTGGTGGAGGTCGTGACACTGTCGTTAACCCTTCAATGACACTACATACTATTACAGGCTGCATACTGTTTTATACACGCTGACAGCTCAGAGAGTTTGTTCTGCTGTAAGCTTTTAATGCTTTCATGTGTTACATCACAGTGACTCTAAAAGTTCGACCATCGCTGGGGCCGAAGGTCGAAAAATGACAAATATTGTTGAGAAGATCGGCCATACTAGAAAAAGGTTGCATGTTTATAAATGTAGAACATCTAAAGCTACAAATCTTAACTTGCCGCGGATAACTAACGCGGATATTGTGGCAACAAACGGTAGTTTGAACTTCATGTAAGCCAAAACGTGTCAGACAGGCAGAAAAACTCTCAACACACTCTCGTTCTGAGGTGTCAGGAGCTCTCCAGGGTTGAGCCTTGAGCTCCTGTCTGGAGACGTTCTGGGTGCACATCTCTTGGGGTGTGATCACAAGTGTAAGAGTCATCAAATGTTGGATGTTACTCGGACACTAAGTTTGCAGTTACACAGTAGAACATCTAGAGTGCGCCCTACTCCTGCCAGTAGAAGGTATTCGTCTGTGTATTCTCGGTCAGTACTACGTATTCTTTTGTTTTGTGGTAGTTCAGACACCGCCGTGATGTGCAGTCCATGTTCTGTATTACGTGTACACGTTATCTGCACCTGCGGTTCTTCTGTAAAATGTTTCATGTTTCTTATTTAACTGAAGCTCGGAGCGTCTACGTCCAAAAACATTCTGAATGTTGCTAATAAAACATTAACTGTGTCTAAATATCAAAATATTCAACATGAGGATACACTACTCTCTTCTGTTCAGTCTTCAATGCTAAATATAGTCGGCGTCTTCACCCGTTGGCGTTATTTAAACTGTTCCTCGTCCTCCAGGACCTGTTGTCCACAGGCAGTCTCTGTGTCCTCCAGCGGGGGGCCTAGAGGGGGACCTCAGGCGGGTTGTTCCTCCTCACCCGGGCTTTCCTGCTCTCCTGTTTCAGCTTCAGTGTGCGGAGTTTCTGCTGCCGGCGCTTCTCTCGGTACCACAGCTGCTCGCAGTACTCGTCCACGCTCAGACTGTTGGTGTCCACCATCTGCAGGTCTTTGTAGCTCTTCACAGGAAGCTGCTGAGGATGCTGGGACAGCCACGAGTTCCTGTGTCCCGGCAGCGGAGGCGGTTGTTGGTGAAGATGATGTTGATGAGGGGGTCCGGACTGACCGAGAAACCCGGCAACCCCGGCTGAGCCGATCTTCCCGACGACTGCGGGGCCCGGGTGGTTCGGGCTGTGCTTCTGCTGGTAGCGGGTCGGATGGAGGCTGTCGTTGGGGATGACGTGGACGCGGTATCGGACCAGGACTTGGCTGTAGGAGTGCTCATGGCTGGAGCAGGTGTAGAGGCCTGAATCAGACATCTCCAAGTGCTGTATCAGCAAACCTCGCTTCATGTGGAGGAGGCGTTCATCGCCCTGAGAGAGCTGAGAGACAAAGCGACAGACGAGGAGGTGAAACAGACGCAGGAATGTTGGATCAGTGTTGGTTCAGTTCTGGTCTGCTCACCTCTCTGCTTTCATGCGCCTGGCTGACCGTTTGCTGCTGCTGTTGGTTCTCCGAGCGCTGCATCGTCCACCTGAGCTCGGCCTGCGGCGACCGAGGCTGGACGCACTCCAGGAAGGTGGAGTTTCCCTCCACGCCGTACACAGACTTCACCTCCACAGAGTCCGAGTCTGAAGAAACAGAAATATATATTCAGCACATCACGTGACGACAGACGGAAAACATCGATACAACATTTCATCCTGCAGAGAACCTGCAGTTACACAGTACAACCACTAGAGTGCGCACTACTTCTGCTAATAGAAGTAGTGGTAGTATTTTACTGTATTTCCTGTCAGTACTGTGTGTTTTGTTTAAGTTACTGCAGTATCATCCTTTAATTTACTGATCTGCCGTCACAGTGAACATTGAAAACGTGCTCAGGATTAAAACAGATATCACCATCAAACTTCCACAGCTGATCCATTATTTTATGTATTTGCATGTTCTCTGAGATTTTGCGTTTAAATATGCAAATGAGGCTTTATCTCATTATAATAAACACATTTTCATACATTTCCAGAACATGAATGTAAAATAAATCCAGGTTCAGACGTCTTGTTGAAATGTTGGAGTCAACAACCATAAAAAAAATCAACATGAATCAGACTCTGAATGAGAGATCACCGTGAAACTTCATCAGTACTCACATCAAGACGATTAATTATTTGTTGCATTACATGTTTAAATATGCAGATGAGGCACTAATGTAACTTTTACAAAGTGACGTCAGACAAACAGAAATTTAGATTTTCTACTTTCTACTAGTCTGGAAAAAAACAAAAACATATTGTGAAAGAAAACATTGACCCGTGCATGAAAACACGTCGAGGAGCCAGCAGACAGACGCTTTACATTTCATTCTGAGTGTATATGTGTATATGTGTGTGTGTGTGTGTATGTGTGTGTGTGTGTGTAAATCCTCCGAGCCACGCCGGTTGGTCGGCCGCCCGTTACGTAACCGCCGTCAGGACAATTGTACAAACACAAACAGTTCATTCACATCAGACGGAGGAAATCCTTACCGTCCTCTGTGATTGGACACTGACTCCAGGGGTCTCCGTACTTTACATCCTGTCTCCGAGCCCGCCTGACACACACACACACACACACACACACACACACACACACACACATTTAGAATATATGTGTTGAACAAACAATAAATTATTGTCTTTAACAGTTACAGTAAACAGCAGCAGATAACGCAGCTGCCTTTAGATAAAGTCGGTTAACAGCATTAAATCCTCCTCCTCCTCCTCCTCCCTCCTCCTCCTCTTCCTCCTCCTCCTCCTCCTCCTCCTCCACAGGGCTGAAAATATGAAGCTCCTGCGATCATGAATGAGGAAACACGGAGCGTGAACAGACTATGAAAACACAGCGTGTTGTTTCAGTCATGGTAAAAATCGTTGTCATGTCTCCTTCTGTCGGTCTCTGACCCTGCTCCTCCTCCTCCTCCTCCTCCTCCTCCTCCTCCTCAGGGGCCTTCTCTGTCATGGAGTTGACTCACTAAGTGACACATTTTATGGATGTTTCATGCAGAACAATAACAGAGGAGAACAGCTGAGAACAAACTGAACAATGAGCCCTGAACGCCTCACGACTCCTCATGAGGCTTTGGCGACCTCCAGTAGGAGCCGGGACCCTCAGGTTGGGAACCAGAGCTTTATTAGACTGGAACACATCTGAAGCCTGGTACAAGCTCATTTTTTGGATAAAGCCATCGACCCTCTTGTGTCCTCCCTCCGTGTTCGTTACCTCTTGCTGGTGGGGAAGAACCTGGAGCAGGTCTGTCCGTCCCAGGAGCAGTACGGGTCTCGGGCCAGGCAGCACTCGGCGCAGTCGGTCCCGTATAACTCACACCTCTGGAGGCCCAGCTGGGCCACGCCGAGCTCGCCGGACACGTACAGCTGTTGCTGAGGAGCAGAAAGAAGCAAAAACATTTCCATCCTACTACTGTCACAGAGAGGAAACATGACAGAGAATCATGGAGCTGCAGATCCATCAAAGAAATGTGGTCAACTCCCACAAGAACGTCTTTGTGTTGATTCATCCAGGAGGATCTCAACAAAAATGTAGTTTGAGTCGTCCCAGTTTGGTTGTTGACTCACTAAAAACTTCTTTAAGAGTCAAACGGTTCATTTTTATTCTTTTAATGTTTTAAACTGAAGTTTACTCCTTTACTCACCCTCTTGGTCGACAGCTCCATGCTCAGGATGGGGGAAGGAGTCTGCAGGAGAAATGCACGGAAAAGTTTAGAGAAGGTCAAATGAAGAATATCCTGAACTGTTTGTGAGCTTAAAGGTGTCAGATTCGTAAGGCAGACATGTGACTTCAATGTTCGCTACGTTCGAAGTTTCTGATGAGATACTTCAAAATGCATCAAAACACGTTGCTGGAGACACGACTTCAGTTTAATTTCAAAATAAAACTTCCTGTGAAGCACAGAAACTACACCTGCAATAACCTGGTGAAGACGGAGGGCTTAAAAACTGAAAGCTGATATTTCAGCCTCGCGGAGGTGAAGGGATCCGTTAAACGCCGCGGCGGCTCCTGAGATTACAAATCTAACGAGGCTCTTTCTTCCTTCAGAGGACTGAATTACCCTCAGCTCCGTGTTTTTCCGGCTCACTGACTCGTTTCATCGCTGCACAAAGGGAGTAAATGACCCCTGAGAAAGAGGTATCTGTACGCTGATCTGACTCTCCTGTGTCGTGTCACGGCCGACAAACTGACCGCCGTGCGCTGGCTCCAGGTCAGCCGTCAGCTGAGAGCAAACACTGCAGTTCATCACATGTTTGTGTCAGCTGGAGGAAGTGGCTCACTTCCTGTTTGAATGAGTAAATAACAAAGAGCATCCTGTTTGTTTGTTTGTGTCCGCGTTCTGTCTTTCTTCCTTCCCTTCACCTGCGCTCTGTTTTTAAAGCTTCCTGATCTTTCTTTCTCTATTTCCTCACGTCATCACGTCTTTTAATTCATCTCCTCCTCGCTCCTCCTCGCTCCTCCTCGCTCCTCTCTCTCTCCTCCTCTACCCCATCAGCTTATTTACACAGAGGACCTTGGGAAAAATGTGCCCTGCTATCTGTTTTTCTGTTCAGTGGAGTTCCTCCAGACAAATATGTTCCATCGGAAACTTCACGCGAGGACGGGCACGAGGAAACAAGTTTGTGGTTTTGGCCATAAAAGTCCAGATTGTGAGGGATGATGGGAACAGACAACAACACTGTGTTTGCTGTGATTCAGGTAACGTTTGATGCGGATGCTGCATCATATGAAAAGTTAACTAATTAATGTTGTTATGTTGATCTTTATTGATCACCTGGAAGACAGTCAGCTCCTCCAGAAGGATTTCCTCGGTGTCCCAGTTGTCTTTGATGACCGACACGGCCTTCACCACCTTCCCGTCATCTGGAACAAAAACAGAAACACGCCATGATTTTGGATTTGAAACAAATATTTTATTTATCATTATATTAGATTTTGCAAAAGTAGATTTATACATAAATAAAAGTCGATCTTATAAATAAACTTAAAGAAAGTTTAAGAACCGCTGCCTAAAAACAGCAACAATAAAACTTCATGAGCTGAATTAATCTGTCTTTAACAACAATGGAAACATTTATTAGTCTGACCTCTGATCCAAACATAACGATGTGTTGACCTCTTTACTCAAACAGCTAAAGTATCTTTGACTCAACAAAATATTTTAACCTGAACATGAGATCCTTCTTTAACTGCAAACAAATGTTTATCCCATGAAAAATACGAAATGCTGAAGGTTTGAATGATTCAATGGTTGAATTGATGGTTTGCAGACTTTAGTTTGCACCTTCAAATAAAACTCAAAGTGAGAATTTTCCTTGATTTTATTGTTTAATACATTTTTTATTGGTTTATTGGAAACAGCCTGTGAAGACAAATAACAGCAGAACACTAAACAAATAAAAATGTTGCTTATTTTGGCGTCACATTTCATTTTTTTTCTGTCAGACACAACTTTTTCCATTTTTCTGTGGATTAAATTTCCTGAACGTTTTCCCTGGAATGTTGGCTCCATACCAGCGTGTTGATCATGAGCAGATTGATTCTGCCTGATATCAAAAGAGCGCCGCAGAAAACTTAACTGAAATGTCACAAAGTGTGACGGGTGAGTTTGAATGGACGCTGCAAACACGACATGAAAACACCACGAGGACGTATTTCAAGACTTTCTATAGGGGTAACCATAGCGACGGAGGAATCCAGAAACCAAACGTAACACAATGTAAAAAAAACAAAAACTTCAGGGGGGATTTACTGCAGACACACACACACACACACATGCATAAACACACACACACACACCAGCTGTTACAGTGAAGCTACACACTGTTTGTAGTAATGGAGCACAAACACACACACACACACACACACGCAGCCTCATAAACCTCAGAGAACCCACTGTGGGAAACCTCCTGTATGTGTGTGTGTGTGTGTGTGTGTGTGTTTACAGCTATGTGAGTACTAAACTGAGACTATTACATGCTGTGTGTGTGTGTGTGTGCGTGTGTGTGTCTGGGATGAGTCTGTCATACAAGCCTACCCTACATGGACTAATGATGGATGCGATGTCCTTTGTAACATTTCTTTTTAGAGTCTGACAGCAGGCCAGCGTTTCTTCTTCTTCTCCTCTGAGTCTCGACCCAATAAGGCAAAAATAAATAAACGTGAAGAAGCCACAAATCCTAAAAGAGACGACGACGATGAACATCTTTATAAATATTTGTGCACCACACAAGCTCATCGATAAATATCTCCAAAGTATGCAGGATCCCATCCGTAAAAACACAAAGAACAGTGTTTAACTGACATTGTTCACTGTTCTGATCTATGATCAAACACTGACAAACATCTTTTATTGACAGATATCTGCAGACATGATGCTACAAGAGGACCGGCATGAGACTAAGAGGCAGCAACAAAATCAGTGTACACTCTATTTGGAATATTTTCCCAGGTTTACTTTCCCTGAAGCCTTTATATCAATGTTTTATTAGCACTGAGATGTAGGGAATGAGCGCCCACCCAACCTTTATAGTCGAGGCAGTAAGTTAAAGTTTATAGCTTAAATGCAACATATAATCGAACATCGTCTGCATAAGCTTTGATAATCTATGTAACTTCTATAAGATGACCAAAGTTAATGAGGATGAATATGCACTTAAAACTGAATTAGAGAGCCACCAGTGCATGACCTCAGAAGAATCTGTATTGGTGGTCACTAAGGACACGCTAACAATAATTATAAATGATTTAGAAATGTTCTGCTGAGGCAGGTTAATAATGAGTTACAATACTCTGAATGCGATAAAATAAAGGCGTGAATGATCACTTCCATCTCCACTTCAGATAAAGTACAGCTCTGCAGCTGGAAAAACAGGAATGAATCAAACACTTGACAAGTTGGTCCAGATTCAGAACCACGTCCATAGACACACCTGAATTTTGTAGGGAGGATTTAACAGAAGAGGAAAGGAGAGTCGACACCTTCCATCAACTCTGAACAAAGACTTGGATCAGAAAGAAAACTTTGTGTTTTGTCAGCACTGAGATGTAGGAAATGATCTGCCATCCAATCCTTATAGAGCTCAGGCAGTCAGTTACAGCTTTAGGCTTAACTGCAACATATAATCGAACATCGTCTGCATACGCTTTGATAATCTGTGTAACTTCTCTAAGATGACAAAAGTTAAAACATTTAATAAGGATGAATATGTAAAAGCCTCAACTGCATGAGCTCAGAGAAATCTGAAGAATCTGTATTGGTCAGATAAACCAGAGATGTTCTGCTGAGGCAAGTGAAGAGGGAGTAACAATAGTCTGAATGAAATAAGGGCATGAATTATCACTACCATCCCCACTTCAGACACAATGGGCCTGAGCTTTGCAGCTGGAAAAACAGGAATTAAACAAACACAATCCAGATTCAGAACCACGTCCATAGACACACCTGAAATTAGTAGGGAGGCTTCAACATAAGAGGAAAGAGAGCTGAGACCTTCCGTCACCTCAAAGCCAAGAAAACCTTTTTGTTTTGTCAGCACTGAGATGTAGGAAATGTTCTGCCATCCGATCTTTATAGAGTTCAGGCAGTCAGTTACAATTTCAGGCTTTAACGTATAATTGAACATCGTCTGCATACGCTTTGATAATCTGTGTAACTTCTCTCAGATGACAAACTGAAACTGAATTTAGAAAGCCACTACTCAACTGCATGACCTCAGAGAAACCTGAAGACTTCCTAAAGTATAATTTTATATTTAGAGTAAACCATCCTGACGGTAGCACATGGCTAAGCACTGTGATACATAAAAAGCGGGGCACTATCTTTCCTAACAAACGGCGAGTCAGAAGACCCGTCCTGCTCATATAACGTGAAAATCAGAGCACTTGAAAGAGCACAAAGAGCATTTATCAGCAGGTAAATGTGCAGTTGATGGGGAGATGAGAGATGTTGGAGAGGAATCCACTTAGAGGAGACGTATGGAGCCATCGGATCACCTCTGGCCCCTCGGCCTGTCACCAGCAGTTAAATAACCTCCACCATTTATCACACACACACAGGATCACCATTACCTACATACGGCCTCAGGCTTTTTATGAACACACACACTTACAAAGAGCAGACACGCTCAAGAACCCGCTCAGAAGTGTTGCTTCAGGATGAAACAGTAAACTTTCAGAGTTACTTTAAAAAGATAATGAATGGATGCAGAATGTTTACACACAACAAATGAACAAATGAAGCGCACTCCGTCATCCTCCGTGACACTTTAATGACGTGGTTTGGTTCAAATACGAAGCTGTCGAAAGATTTTTTAACTCGTTTCTTTTTCTTGTCTGGATTTTTTCCCCTGTTGGTTTTTTTACTCCTCTGACCTGCCGTCAGTTTGCGGCTTTCGTGTTTTTCTGCTACATTTAAGTCACAGAGCGTCGGAAAAAATTATTACCTGCCGATTTTTGAAAAACCCAGAAGGTTTCTCGAGGTATTTAAGGTATTTCCTAAATCCTGAAAGACTCTTTAAACCGTTATTTAGTTTTTTTGCAGTTTCCACCCTCCATGTCTTCTCCCACCACATCGATCAGCATTAACCCTTTGCTCTGTCCTCTGTCTAGTTTCTTTTAAATCTCTTTTCGTTTTTATAAGAAAGCGTTTGTCAGTTTGCCTCCATGCCGTCCTGTACGTCTCCATCTGTTTTCTTTTGTCCACTCATGCTTCACTCTGTGTTTTCAGTCTTTTATTTCTCTGTCCGACACGTCCATCTGTTTTTATTTCCCTTGAAACAACAAGAAATGAAGCTTATTATAAACTCTCTCTTTCACCAGACCTCTGTTATTCCTTCCTTCATCCCACATTCCCAGGCAGTTTGATTGATTTGTCGGGGATCATAAATTGTACCCACCGTGCACACGCTTTCACTGCTTTCAACAACAGATATTTTAAGTCATTTTAATTTTGTCTTTTACCTTTTACAGTTGGTACACCTGCTGGTTTCACCATGAACCATGAAAACTGACTCCCTCCGTGTCCCCCCTCCTCACCTGTTCCCAGGTGTAAGACGTCATAATGTCCGTCCTCAGCGTCCACCCTGTCCACCACGACCTTCTTCAGAATGTAGGCGGCGTTGACTTTGGTCAGGATGGGTTTGCCGCCCAGAGGCAGGACGGGCTCCCACATCAGCTGGTGCTGCCGCATGAAGCTCACCACCTCGTCCGGGAAGTCCTTGGTGGACTTGTGGAGAGCGTCGTACGTCTCGCTGGGACACTGACGGACAAGAAGAGAATCTTTATCAGCATGAAAGGTGTCGCGGAGATGGCCATGGAGGAGGGCGACAGCATCCGGTGAAACTGTTTGTTAACTCAGATTGTTTCGGAATAAGAAGAAGAACTTTGTTACAGAAACACGTCGAGCGCTCGAGAAGATCTTTAAAACTGAGTTTATCTGATGAGATATAAGAGAGAAACATCAGAGCATGAACTATACTGTGGTTTGTTCTTGATCTCTAATAACTTTCAAACAATTTGAGAAGTATAAATCAGTGATTAGTTGAATTATTTCCAACACATGTTCACACTAAAGACGGTGAACCTGTGAGTTTGTTTTATGGGGTGTCAGCTGAGCCAAAAATGTTTGGAACAAACTGAAATACTTTGAGTCATCAAAAGCACAAAAACTCATGTGTGAGCTGAAGATTCACGACTTTTGAAAGTTTTTATATGATTAACAGAACTGAAATATTAAAAAATGAGAGATAAAAGAAGAAGAAGTCAGCAGAGGAGGAACAGAGAGCGACGTCAGGGAGGAGATATTTAGAGATTGATGAACAATTCTGGTCAACAACATGGTGAATTCCCCATCGGGGACAATGAAATAACACCTGACGCACTCAAACACTCAGACCTCGGCCGTCCTGACAGGTTGAGCTTTCCCAGAGGAGTTCAGTTTAAGCCTCTCGCAGCTTCATCGGCTCGTTGTCATGAGTCTGATCTCACAGGAAACTCACACAAACATAAATACCAACCTGTCGACACCAGATTTACAAAGAGTTAAAGACTGTGAGCTTCAAGTGACCAACACCGCCAAAACCAAGAATAATTCACCAGAGAGTGGTCTAGTGCTGTACCTGCTGATTGCAACCACCTCATGCAAAGAAAAACTAGTGTTCAGTTTGTCCGTTCTGGGCTCCTGTAGAAACGTTCCACTAACATAAACAAACATTTTTATAGAATATGATAAAAGAAAGTCTGTTTTTTGTCAGTTATGGTTGTGGGAGTACTTCAGTCTGTGTGTACTCACAGTGCCAGGTCTCGGGTATGGGATGCGGCCTTTGTACTCCACCCAGCGATAGTCTGGACCTTCTTTATGAGCAAAAGGTCCATTGAACGCAGCACGGATGGAGGCCATGGAGTACACACACACTGCTGAACCACGAAATATAGAGCTGCAGCAAGGAGGGATGGATAGGAGACGAGGGAAGGAACGAGGAGAGGAGAGGAAACAGAGGTGGGAGTGTTTTATTACAACAGGGTTACAATAACACCACCAGCTGGGCCTCTTCACCTTTGACCCCGACACCCACCCACGCCTGACCTCTGACCCTCTATCCCGCTGGGTGTGCACGTGTCGGCCTGTTGGAGTGTGCATGTGAAGGTGGAGGAGATCCTCCCTAAACTAATGATTTCTTTCCAAAAAACACAAACTCAACAACAAAAGATGAAGAAATAACATAAAATGTCTCCACGAGCCTGTAAACCTCCTCTTCTAACTAACAGACTGAGCTAACATGAGCTAACAGCAGCTACAGCTGTCAGCAGTTTACTTCACTGTCCATCATAAACTCTGTAAATCACAGAGAGTTGAGGCGGAGCAGCCGGAGGACATCAGAGGGAAAACCAGAAAACATTTCCTCCATAAAATATGATCCAGTTTCACCAGAATCAGTGAAATAGTTGCTGCTGTGTGTGTGTGATCGTATCTGTAGTCTGTTATTTTCTGGTCACCTTGCCTCGCCTTCAAACAGACACATACAGTAAATGATTAATGCCATCCATGTCATTGGTATGTTGATGTGTGACCTTGTACAACAGCCGTCGTGTCTCTGCTGCGACTCGAGAAGATTTTCAAACCACCTGTCTTCATTTTCCAGCTCAGACGAAGACGAGGATGAAACGCTCCCTTCTGTTGTCTTTTTAAAAACTGATTTTCTCCAGTGGTGTTTGAAGAACAAGACGTGTTTTTCATTTACAGAAGTCTTTGTTTGGATTTGTTGGATCAGTCTGCCATGAGAAAACATTCAGGGTTTCCCTGTTTGATTTGTTTGTGCTGTAAATCTACTTATACTGTGGCTTCTCTTTGAGGTGGAGAACACAACACCACCAACTATTTCACGGGTTTTGGTGAATCTGGATCATATTTTATGGGGAGAATGTTTTCTGGTTTTCCCTCTGAGGTTTACAGGCCCGGGGTTCGGAGGAATTCTGACGGGGAGTGGAGCTGGTGTCGTGCCAGAACCGGAGCTGGGCAGGAGACTTTAAATGTTCAGTTCTGGGATTTACAATGCAACTTTAATGCATCTTTTCTACGATGATGTGCATATTCTGTTACAGTACTGAACACGTTCTCACCTGGATGTACTGAAGACTCCGTAGATTGTCGGGTTTTGAGGGTCTTTGGTCTCCAGAACAAAGATGTCCTCTGGAAAAACATGAAGACATTTTTAGAATAAGTTCATCTGAATCTGAAGACGTGTCCCTGAAATGAAGAGTCCCTGAGATGAAGAGTCCCTGTCAGACGTTTCGTCTCTTCAGTGTTTGTACTGTTATAAATATTCTGCGCTCTCTCTGCCAGATGAGCTCAGAGAATGATTCAAACTGAGTTTACAGCTCGGTCATCTGAAGTGAGAACAGACGAGGGAGGAGGACAGAGGGAAGGAAAGGAAAGGAGGGGACACTGCTCACTTGTCAAAGTTGAGGAAGATGAAGTGAAGATGCAGGGACATGATATCAAAGGTCACAGAGGAGATAAGGGAAGGAAAAGGAGGGTTACCAAGCTCATCGAACTGCGTGTCGACTCCGGACGGACCGGGCACAGAACAGACCAGCCGGGCTTTGAGGAATGTGGTCCAACGGTTGATCAGACTCCTCTTCCCGCCGACGTCATTCTGGACGAAGGGAAGAGGGAGGTGGATAAAGACAGGGTGGAGAAACAAAGGGAACATCACAGAGGAAAATATGAAAGTCTGAGGTTACTTTAAGTCCATAAACAGAAATAATCGACTCTGTGTTCTACCTTGCAGACTCGAGCCACTCGGCTGTACACCCTCTTGTCCCACTGTCCGGCCTCCACCGCCCTCTCCTTGAAGAAGAAGTAGACCTTGTCGTCGTCTGGACTGTGAGTGTCGGGGATGGAGAAGGAGCCCATGAACTCCGGCTCTGAGAGCGAGACGGGAGAGTGTTAGTGATCGGTTTAATTCTGAGAGACGAGGACAAAAACACTCTGAACACTAGCCCGCCGTCTGGACTCAAAAACACAGATTTAGACCCCAAAGAAGACTCGGTACTGAGGGGGATGTTGTTGAAATCATGCTCCAAACAAAGTGTGCATCATGTCACCAGAGGAACCCTAACTGCTGCTAACGGTAGCTGCTGTTAGATAGTTAGTTGTGCAACTACCACACCATGAGGCGAGGTGGTTTTCAGGCCCAGGGAATGAGCACTAGAACCAGAGCTGGGTGAGTGGGCAACAGACCTGGAACTCCAGGACACATTGAGGCTAGTTTGGCGATCTGGTGATTCATGGCAGCTCCCACCAGGACATGGCACCGTGGTACCAGGAGAGAAACCCAGTGAGAAACTAGCTCGGTATTGTTGGACTCTACAGTGACTCACTACCACCTCTACAAACTGGATCTTCTCTTCAGGGTTATGCCTAGTCAGGCATGGTATTGGTTGAAGATGCAGTCACATCTTCCTTTACTAAAAACTCTCTCTATCTCTCTATTTTATCAGTCATTGTAATTCATTCTGTCCGTCCTGGGAGAGGGATCCCTCCTCTGTGGCTCTTCCTGAGGTTTCTTCCACCTTTTTTCCCTGTTAAAGGTTTTTGTGGGCAAGTTTTTCCTCACTGGAACCGAGGGTCTAAGGACAGAGGGTGTCACTCCCTGTACAGATTGGAAAGCCTCAGAGGAAAATGGACTTTGTGACTTTGAGCTGTACGAATAAAATCTGATTTGATTTGATTTGATTCTCACCGTTGAGCCAGTTGTGATCGTAGGCTTCGGTCCGGATGTAGTGTTGACTGCTGCCCTTAACAGACGTACGGAAGATGGCAGCGTTGGCGCCCATGAAGTCGACGGAGGTGCCGGCATAAAGTTCACCGTCTAAAGACAGAAAGAAACTCTGTTAAATGTTTGTCTCTTACCGAAGGTTGAAGTTTGAAGACTCCCGTGTGTTCACTGCTCAAATATCAGCTCTGAAAAACTCAGTTTGACTTAAAGCTGACTTTATGGGCAGTGGAGGAGGTGGAGGTCTTTGTCTGCAGGATCCAAATGCAGTCGATGCGTTTTATCTCCATAATGTCACTCGGGGCAACAGATGCTGACGTCAGCGCGTGAATAAGGACCACACACACACACACACACACACACACACACACACACACACACTCTGCAGCCAGCAGTCAGACAGTGGAGGGATTGTAGTGACAGCACATCGCGGACGCGACAGGAGATGATTTAAGTGTGGAGTGTGGGTGGACTGGATGAGACCTACCGGTCAGTCTGGCCGTGAACGGCTCTCTGGGACTGAAGGGACATTTTCCTCTGCCAGACTCGAACATGTGAGACAGCGTGAACGATGGTTCCTACCCGAGAGAGAGAGAGAGAGACCACACACAAACACAATGACAACACACTGGAGACTGACTCTGAGTCTGTCATTCATACAGCTGCCAAATGTAGCTGCTGTTAGCTCATGTTAGATCAGTTTGTTAGCTGCTGTTAGCTCATGTTAGCTCAGTTTGTTAGCTGCTGTTAGCTCATGTTAGCTCAGTTTGTTAGCTGCTGTTAGCTAATGTTAGCTCAGTCTGTTAGCTGCTGTTAACTCATGTTAGCTCAGTCTGTTAGCTGCTGTTAGCTCATGTTTGCTCAGTTTATGGTGGAGCAGTGAGCTTGACTTGAGTCTCTATAAAGAAAACAAATGCAACCTAAAGTTACGATGAATAAATTAACATTAAACTAAATTTGTAGACTTAAATAAACAAACTCATGAACGTGAGTTTACCTCTGTGTTGTGTCCTACGTGCAGGTATGTACACTGTGGATGGAAGGCTCCGGTGCCACAGGCATAAACGTGGGTCTTATTGAACGGCTGCAGCAGCCGCACGAAGTTAGCACAGTCTGTCTGTAATAATAAAACACAATAAAATATATCAACATTTTGTTTTTATCATGTAACAATGCAGACATCAACGATCATGTGTGAGACACTACAGGTGAATATGGTCACAAACTGACCAGTTACATAAAAGATAAATGAAGCTTCCAGGAGCCTGTTAGCTTAGCAGGAAGATCCTTTTATGCTAAGCTAAGTGAGCTAGCTGCCGGTTGCAGCTTCATACAGTATTCCGGGTACAGGCATGTGAGGTATCAAACATCTCGTCTAACACTCAGCAACACAGTGAACAAGTGCATTTAAATGTCAAACTCTCTGCTTATTAAATAAACTCATAAAACACGTGTAAATATGTTTATCGTGTCACAGTTTTATCCTGATTTAAAGTCGCTTACCTCCAGACTTTTCCCCGCCAGTCGGCAGTGCTCCACGTGTTCTCTGGAAGCCGGCCAGTAGATCTGATCGAGTTCGAATCGAACACACGAAAACAATTAAAACCTCTTCATCTTTAAACAGATTTCATTATTCTGATCAGCGCTGCGTTTTAACGACTCACCGTACGAGTGGGCAGATCCAAGCTGTCGGGCCTCAGCAGGTAGATGTGGTCCTTCCCTCCGACCAACAGCCATCCTTGATCCTCGTCCAACAGCAACGCCTGATACCCGCCACTGACTCCGCCCTCCCAGAAGACCGCCGACCCGTTCTTCAAATCTGAGAGAGACGACACGTTTGAGTCCAACCGGAAAATATGAAACTTTAAATGTTATTGAGTCCCTTTAACGTGAGTTAGCTCAGTTTATTAGCTGTTGTTAGCTCATGTTAGCTCAGTCTGTTAGCTGCTGTTAGCTCATATTAGCTCAGTCTGTTAGCTGCTGTTAGCTCATGTTAGCTCAGTCTGTTAGCTGCTGTTAGCTCATGTTAGCTCAGTTTGTTAGCTGCTGTTAGCTCATGTTAGCTCAGTCTGTTAGCTGCTGTTAGCTCATGTTAGCTCAGTTTATAGCTGTGTTCGTCAATGTTGGGTTAGCTCAGTTGTTTTAGTCTGTGTGCTCAGTTCTGGTTAGCTGCTGTTAGCGTCTTTTTTACTGTAGCTCAGTTTGTTAGCTGCTGTAGCTCATGTTAGCTCGGGTCTGTCGCTGGTTAGCTTCGTTAGCTCAGTTTTTAAGCTGCTGTTAGCTAGTTTATTAGCTGCTGTTAGTCATGTTAGCTCTCTGTTAGCTGCTGTTAGCTCATGTTAGCTCAGTATTAGTGTTGTTTAGCTAATGTTAGCTCAGTCTTTTGCTGTGTTAGCTCATGTTTAGCTCAGTCTGTCAGTCTGTTAGCTTAGCTGCTGTTACTCATGTTAGCACATTTTAGCTGCTGTTTAGCTCAGTTATAGCTGCATGTTAGTTCATGTTACTCAGTTGTTAGTCTGTGGTTCACTCATGTTAGCTCAGTTATTAGTGTTGTTAGCTAATGTTTTAGCTCAGTCGTTAGTGCGTTAGCTCATGTTAGCTTCAGTCTGTTAGCTGCTGTCTAGTTAAGTCAGGGTTCAGCTGGTATAGTCAGTTTTCTAAATGTTGCTGTTTTATACAGTATATGGAATTTTAAGTGCGCTTTGTTCGTGTTGGCCGGATAAACGTTGTAGGAGTACTCGTAGATGCGATAATTCAATCACACCCACACACATCACACCACACACACACAACACCAACACACACACACACACAAACACCAGCGTTCACGTCAGGGCCTCGCAGCCTTTGCCTCTCGTCTCTCTGGGGAGCCGATGTCGAAAGCAGGAGAAAACGACTGAACAAGCAGAGCAAATTAACCCTGAAACCTGCCCGAGCCCGCGCTCTGTTACTCTGTAACGCTGTCCAGCTCGACTCTGCCCGAGCTGTGAATGATAACTGGAGCGAGGAGACGAGGGAACACGACCGGGTCCTCATTCCAAGAGGTCACTGATCTCCACCTGCAGGGACCAACTGTCCTAAAAAATAACAAGAAGTTTACCACGTCTTTACGGGCGTGATGCTTCAGTTTTCTTAGTGTCCCACAGCCCTCACTGGAAGTCCAGTACACACTGTCTAAACCCTGGACTTCAGGTCCTCGTGACGTCCCCGTCCAGACTGGTCTAAAACCTGGACGTAGCTTAGTCCGAGACGTCCCCGCAGGGACGTCTAAAACTTCAACCTGGACGTAGTCTCCGTGGACTGTTCCCCGCAGACCTGTCTAAAACCTGGACGTTAGTCTCTGTACGTGCCCCGCGATACTGTCTCTAAAACTCTGGACGTGTCTTGCTCCCGGCGTAAAATGAGTCGTTCCCGCCGCAGACTGTCTAAAACCTGACGTAGTCTCAGTGATGTCCCCACAGCAATTCAAATCTGGACAGTAGTCTCGGAGACGTCCCCGACAGACTGTCCCTAAAAACGTGGACGTACGTCTTCATGATGTTCCCCGCAGACTGTCTAATAAAACCTGCGACGTAGTTCATTATGACGTCCCCACAGACTGTCTAAAAAACCTGGATGTAGGTCTTCGGAGTCCCGCAGAATGTCTAAAACCTGGACGTAGTCTTCATGATGTCCCCGCAGACTGTCTAAAACCTGGACGTAGTCTTCATGACATCCCCACAGACTGTCTAAAACCTGGACGTAGTCTCAGTGACGTCCCCGCAGAATGTCTAAAACCTGGACGTAGTCTTCATGATGTCCCCGCAGACTGTCTAAAACCTGGACGTAGTCTTCATGATGTCCCCACAGACTGTCTAAAACCTGGACGTAGTCTTCATGACGTCCCCGCAGACTGTCTAAAACCTGGACGTAGTCTCTGTGACGTCCCCGCAGACTGTCTAAAACCTGGACATCAGTCTTTAGTGCTGCTGTAAAACATTTTAAATCGTTTCTCAGACTCGGAGTCGATCCTTTTTTCCACCTGTGATCAATTTGGTGCCTTTTGGGTCGACTGCAGGTAAATTCATGAACTCCGGCTGTAAATCTTAACTTGAGTAAAAGCAAATAATTATCCTTGAAACTCTCCCAGTTTTCCTGCCGCCGTCTGTCAGCTGAGTTTGACCTCCCCTGGCTGAAAATAATCACCTGCATGAGCTCAGGAAATTAACCATGAAACTCCACGAGACCGTCGTGACATTCGGACCCCACACTGTGGAGACATTGCTGTGCATAAAAAAAGATGGCGAGCCGTGTCTTTGAATGCAGCACGGTACATTTGCTACAACTCAGCTCCAAAAGAACGCGTTTAAAAAGGAATAAATCATCAGGGGGGGCTGACAGAGGGTCTGCTTCCTAACCAGCCGTGAAGAGAAACATAGACTGTGTGGTCGTCACGTCTGTTTGTACATCCTTTAATCACACTTAGAGTTTCACACGTCGTTAGAACAGAATAAATGAAGCTGTGATTGAAAGTGAGTCTTCAGTTTCACTTACATCACACCTAATGCCACAGGAAGAACTGGAAAATGTAGGTAAACAAGCTCACAGTGCGTTCTTGGAGTTTGTGTTTTGATGCTTTTACTTTATTGAGTTGAAAATGGAACTTTATTTTGAAGGGGTGCAATGCGCGCACGAAGAGGACTGACAAAAGTGACAGTAACGAATACAGGAAGCGGTAACAGACACAGACAGGAAGTAACGGATGAATATGAATAAGAGAAAAGGTTAAAGGGAAAGTTTAGCTGCAGTCTAGACTGGTTCTATGTTGGTCTAAGTTGTTGTTCTAGGCTGGTCTACATTCGTCTAGGTTAGTCCAGGCTGGTCTACTTTGTTCCAAGTTGATCTGATTTGACCTAAATTGTTGTTCTAAATTAATCTAAGCCGGTCTATGTTCGTTTAAGTTGGTCTAAGTTGGTCTACATTGGTCAAGGTTAGTCTAGGTTGTTCTAAGTTAATTTAAGTTGGTCTAAGTTGATCTAAGTTAGTCTACGTTGGTTTAAGTTGGTCTAGCTTGGTCCACGTTGGTCTACTTTAGTCTAGGTTGGTCTACGTTAATCTACGTTGGTCTACGTTGCTGAAACTTGAACTTGTTTATTTCTTTAAATCACTCTTGTATAATATAGAAAATATTATTTTTTGATTCTGTGACATTAAATTTGTTCTGAGCACAAAATGCGGCGGGTCCTCAGGTCTGTCTGTGCTCGGATCTCATTTTTCGTTTCTCAAAGTTGATTTATGGACGCTGTGTTCGAGCAGGTCCAACGTTTCAGGTCAACATTTTTAACCCATGAAAACCTTTGTGAAGTGAACACGTTTAAATCTTCATCGTGTTCTACGAGTTAATGAAACAAAAAAAACTTTTACTGAATATAAATGATGTAAATCTGAGTTTTGAGTTTTTAAAATCTTTATAAAAAAACGTTCTTGTATGTTATGGGAACCACGCAGACTCGAGCTGGAGACAATAAAGCAGGATTGGATTTTTATGGACCTGCTGCTCTTGGCTCTGCCTCGCTGGGTCCGATAGATCCCATCCATCACGTGAACCAACGATGGGAAATAGAGCGCATGATGAAAGCAAACTTAGCAGGAGATATCTCAAAGTTCTCTCCCTGAGGGGGACGCGGTGGAAAATATGACATGAAATACTGAAGACGAGAGGAAACCAAACGTGTTGCGTCACGCTGAACCATCGTGTGTTCAGATTTGTCATTTTCTGGTTGAAGTTTTCCATTAGTTTCCCTGATAACTTATAGAGACTCCCACATATTTAAAGTCGAGCCGTCCTCGAGAAAATGCATTAAAAATGTGTAAAAACAGGAAACTTTCTGCAGCAGAATCAATTCTGCCAGAGGGGAGTGAATATGTGAAGATAAAGACACGGTGCATTAAAGCAGGAGTGCGGTCGTTTGGCCTCGTGATGAGTATTTGATCGGTCAGAGCTTCACTCAGTCTGGATGTAATTCAGCTAAACGTTGATTGCTTCTGATTGGTCGGCTGTGATCTGGATTTGTGCTGATTGGTCAATGGGACGAGGTCATGACCTCTTCACATCTTGATTCAGGTACAGCTTTTAGTTCTGCATCGGTTCTTTGTGAGTGTGTGTGTGTGTGTGTGTGTGTGTGTGTGTGTCAGTGAGGTCAGGATTAGTCAGGTTGAGAGGTCAGCAGTTAAAGAAGATCTGACTTCAGGTCAGTGAGTCCGTTTGTCTTCTTCTTCTCCACCGGCCACCCAGTCAGCTCTGACCGAAGCTAAAGGCCGTCATACCGTTGTATATCTTGTCCAGACATCAGTCCAGGTGTGTCCAATGAGATTACTTCAAAGGTAAACTGCACCAAAGTCACAGGGATAAGAGATAATGTACAGCCAGACAGCAGAGTCTTGAAGGTCTGTGAAGGTTCTCAGTCGTCTTTCAGGTTCTCAGTCGTCTTTCAGGTTCTCAGTCGTCTTTGAAGGTTCTCAGTCGTCTTTCAGGTTCTCAGTCGCCTTTGAAGGTTCTCAGTCGCCTTTGAAGGTTTGCAGTCATCTTTGAAAGTTCTCAGTCATCTTTGAAAGTTCTCAGTCATCTTTGAAGGTTCTCAGTAATCTTTGAAGGTTCTCAGTCATCTTTGAAGGTTCTCAGTCATCTCTGAAGGTTCTCAGTCGTCTTTTAAGGTTCTCAGTCGTCTTTGAAGGTTTTCAGTCATCTTTGAAGGTTCTCAGTTGCCTTTAAAGGTTCTCAGTCGTCTTTGAAGGTTCTCAGTCGTCTTTGAAGTTTCTCAGTCATCTTTGAAGGTTCTCAGTCGTCTTTGAAGGTTCTCAGTCGTCTTTGAAGGTTCTCAGTCGTCTTTGAAGGTTCTCAGTTGTCTTTGAAGGTTCTCAGTCGTCTTTGAAGGTTCTCAGTCATCTTTTAAGGTTCTCAGTCGTCTTTCAGGTTCTCAGTCGTCTTGGAAGCTTCTCAGTCGTCTTTGAAGGTTCTCAGTCGTCTTTGAAGCTTCTCAGTCGTCTTTGAAGGTTCTCAGTCGTCTTTGAAGCTTCTCAGTCGTCTTTGAAGGTTCTCAGTCCTCTTTGAAGGTTCTTAGTCGTTTGTGAAGGTTCTCAGTCATCTCTGAAGGTTCTCAGTCATCTCTGAAGGTTCTCAGTCGTCTTTGAAGGTTCTCAGTCGTCTTGGAAGGTTTTCAGTCGCCTTTGAAGGTTTTCAGTCATCTTTGAAGGTTCTCAGTCATCTTTGAAGGTTCTCAGTCGTCTTTCAGGTTCTCAGTCGTCTTTTAAGGTTCTCAGTCGTCTTTCAGGTTCTCAGTCGTCTTTAAAGGTTCTCAGTCGTCTTTAAAGGTTCTCAGTCGTCTTTGAAGGTTCTCAGTCATCTCTGAAGGTTCTCAGTCGTCTTTAAGGTTCTTCAGTCATCTTTCTTTTTGAAGAGTTAATAGAGTTAATAGAAGTTGTACTTAGTTGCAGCGGGGTCCATTCATGTTCTGATATACACTGTAAATGGTTACGGTGAAATTCACAGTAACTGGCAGCCCGACGTGAGAACCTTCGAGATGACTGAGAACCTTCCAGAGATGACTGAGAACCTTCACAACGACTAAGACCTAAGAGGACTGAGAACCTTCAAGACGACTGAGAAGCTTCAAAGACGACTGAGAACCTTCAAAGACGACTGAGAAGCTTCAAAGACGACTGAGAACTTCAAAACGACTGAGAAGCTTCCAAACGACTGAGAACCTGAAAGACGACGGAGAACCGTAAAAGATGACTGAGAACCTTCAAAGACGACTGAAACCTTCAAAGACGACTGAGAACCTTCAAAGACAACTGAGAACCTTCAAAGCCGACTGAGAACCTTCAAAGACGACTGAGAACCTTCAAAGACGACTGAGAACCTTCAAAGACGACTGAGAACCTCAAGAGAATGAGAAACTTCAAAACGACTGAGAACCTTCAAAGACGACTGAGAACCTTGAAAGGCAACTGAAACCTTCAAAGATGACTGAAAACCTTCAAAGACGACGAGAACCTAAAAGACGACTGAGAACCTTCAGAGACGACTGAGAACCTTCAGAGATGACTGAGACCTTCAAAGATGACTGAGACTTTCAAAGATGACTGAGAAACTTCAAGATGATAGAATTTCAAAGATGACTGCAAACCTTCAAAGGCGACTGAGAACCTTCAAAGGCGACTGAGAACCTTCAAAGACGACTGAGACCTGAAAGAACTGAGAACCTTAAAAGACGACTGAGAAACCGTAAAAGACACTTGAGAACCTCAGAGACGACTGAGAACCTTCAAAGACGACTGAGAACCTTCAAAGACGACTGAGAACCTTCAGAGATGACTGAGAACCTTCAAAGATGACTGAGAACCTTCAAAAGACGACTGAGACTGAG
>NC_040016.1:26953942-26989632 GCF_000972845.2 Larimichthys crocea | reverse complement strand
TCTTTGAAGGTTCTCAGTCGCCTTTGAAGGTTCTCAGTCATCTCTGAAGGTTCTCAGTCGTCTTTGAAGGTTCTCAGTCGTCTTTCAGGTTCTCAGTCGTCTTTGAAGGTTCTCAGTCATCTCTGAAGGTTCTCAGTCATCTCTGAAGGTTCTCAGTCGTCTTTCAGGTTCTCAGTCGTCTTGGAAGGTTCTACTTAGTTGCAGCAGGGTCCATTCATGTTCTGATATACACTGTAAATGGTTACGGTGAAATTCACAGTAACTGGCAGCTGTTGACAAGTAAATGTAGAGTACATCATTGGTTTTCATAGTAACTCTATAATTACTGTAGTTTTTGGCTGAATACACAGTGTACTCCTCTAACAGTAATGCACTTGGCACAAACAGTAAATTACTGTGGAGTCATTGAGCCACTTCCTCAAACAAAACAACCTTTTAGCTTTAATCACACTGAACATGTTGAAGCCTGATGGGACTAATGTGGCAGCTTCAGCTGAGCGTCCAGATGGAAACACAAGACGTTTGTTCGAACACGATTCATATCTGATTTAAAAAATACCTTCGAGGGGTTCGTGGGTTTCTGCAGCAGCTGTTTTTTTTTATTAGCAACATACTGTGACGTTCTCTGGAGCTGCTGCAGCCAAACAGGCGTTTCATCACGAAGATGCAGCAAATCTCTTTATACACAACAAAGAGTGTGAGTACACGGTATGTGTGAACTGAAGACATGTACTCTGACAGATTAGTGTTCATCACATAAAGATTGATTGATTTTATCGTCATTCCTTCATCTTTATTAAAGTTTGACAACAGCAGTCGTGTTTCCATCCAAATGAACGGCAGATTTTTAACAAATTTAGAGTCATTAACCAAAAAAATTGTTTGTTTTCATCCACGACCGCGATGATGATGATTAAGAGTTTAATCAGCTCGATGATCAGAAACACCAAATAAAAACCAAAGTTAAAGCAAATCAGATATTTGTGTTTGTTTCATGTGTTAATGTTAATTAATAAAAAGGTCACAGCAGATCTGTGTGGGCCCATGAGAGCCATGAGGAAACAGCTGATCAGTCACGTGACGTGTGTGCGAGAGAGAAACATCGGTGGAAAGATTCATTCACTGTGAGAAGGTATGTGAGTGTGTGGAGGAGTGAATATGAGTCTGTCTAACATCTGTGTGTGTGTGTGTGTGTGTGTGTGTGTGTGTGTGTGTGAGAGAGAGAGACCAGTTAATTGGGGATAACGAACGTGTGTCGTCTGTTGGGAAAAGCTGATTTTTGGGTCAGTGGTTGAGGGTTAGAGTCCTGCAAGTCTTCAAGAAATGAATGGAAGTCTATGCAGCGTCCCCAGAAGTGTTCAAAGTCTACGTGTGTGTGTGTGTGTGTGTGTGTGTGTGTGTGTGTGATTGATTGTTCGCCGTGATGAATGCTGATTACCTGCAATCAGGGAGGTGATTAAACCTGGATTAGCTTCATTAAAATGGAGTGTGTGTATGATTTACACCGAAAACACGATTCAGCACGACGCTCCGATTTTCTTTCACTGCGACTCGGACTGATTCATTAAATGTGTCCAAGAGTCCAGACTAATGATACCACTGATGTAAACGAGTCGGTCTGTTGGAAAAACTCGGATTATTAGATAAAAAGGCCTGAGGGGAAGCTGGACGACGCGCGAGCGTGATCCATCATTAAACAGTCGAATACAAACTTCAGAAATGAACTCCATGTTTGATTATTCCAGTCACACACACACACACACACACACACACACACACACACACAGTCTGTTCAGTGTAACACTTCAGGGTCCGATCGATAAGAACGGCAGCCAAAGTTTTCATACTGAAAACATTTAACTGTCGTTCGTGCTAAATATTTATAGGCTTGAAAACAGTCTCTGTGATTTATTATCATATTAGAAGATTCTCGTTATCTCACAAGAGCACGATGAAGGTTTTGTTTTAGATTAGAGATTAGAGACACTTTATTAATTAAACTGTGTTAGGCTGCCAGCTGTCTTGCTCGTGCCAACCATTTCTTAAGAAGATGCAGCTACAGGCAAAGACGATCACAAACACAGTGGACGGGTTTACATGAGGTGTGTTTTTGTTGGATCACATTACAGGAGAAAGATGGAGGGAACATGTGACCACCCAAGGCAGTATGACTTGCTATAATGAAGACACAAAGCACAGCTGTAACACATACTTATTTATCTATTAGAGCGGCAGCTAATGATCAATTAATTTCTCAACTAATCGATTAATGAAACTTGTAAATGTTGAAAGAAGGGAGCGCTCGTTCAGTTTCAGAAGACGAAGAAAAGAAGCTAATAAACTATTTAAATAATGATTGAAACCACATGAATAAAGAAGTACAGTCAAACTTCACGACATATTTTACGATTAAGATCACGTTATGATCGACGTCGAAGCTGAACGGCGACTTGAGGAGCAGAAAAACAGACGCTCGTTTCAAAGACACCGGACCAGACTCCTTAGACCAGAACAGGAACTTTACCAGAATATTTGTGGTGAACTGACCGAACCAGAGACGAAGCAAGACGGTTTTATTTTGGTTCTGTCACGTCTGAACGGCGAGTTATCGAAGCGGTTCAGTTCATCTAAAGAGAGAAACTTAAATTCAGAAACTTGAAGACAGACATAAGGAAGTTTCCTTCCTTCAGTTTATTTATAACACTAAACGCAGTGAAGTCCGTTTCTTTCAAAGTTAATTGCGTGATAAATGTTTGAGCGTAACCACGGCCAATTCAAAGCCATTAACCAATAAAACCTGATGATTATATTTAACACGTGTGGATCATCTTTCATATGACTCTGGAGTAACGAGTAGTCTCAGTGAGTGATTCATTCATTCATCACGTTTACATCGTCCACAAGAGAGCTACGAAATGACTCAAAAAAAAAGATTTGTCCAATTTACCGTGCGAGAGTCGGTGATCCGGTTCAGTAAAAAGACTTGAACTTCCCACGCTGATCTTGAAGTCGATTCGCGAGTCGAACGTTTCCTCGGTTAAACCGAATCAAGTCAAACATCGGAGAAGAAAAACAAGACGTCATATTTACGTCTGTTTCTGATTCCAGGCGGTGACGTGATGATTTACATCTGGAGAGGAAATGATTTCTCTCCCTCGAGCTGTTGAGCAAGAGAAACTTTAAAGTTTATTTTAGCTTCACGTGACAACACGAGTGACAGACCTCACCCACGCTGAGCGGGAGGAGAGCTGAGTTATCGCTCGCTGATAAAAAACATGTGATTAGATAAACACACACCTGTCTGCAGTATTTATGATTATCACACAGCGCCAACGCCTCACACACATCAGGAAAACACACACACAGCTCCATACGCAGTGTGTGTGTGTGTGTGTGTGTGTTTGAGAGGCGGTAACCTGGTGTGTGTCAGCTGGCAGATGTTTCTCACGCCACACGGAAAAAACATCTGGTTCTGCACAGAACGTCTGGATCACCGACAGCAGAACATCAGGAGAGGCGACGCTCAGTGTTCAGACCGACCACGACGGAAAGTTTCTGACCAACGTCTGTTAAAGTCTGTTAGCTCCTGTTAGCTCCTGTTAGCTGCTGTTAACTCAGTCTGTTAGCTGCTGTTAGCTCCTGTTAGCTGCTGTTAGCTGCTGTTAACTCAGTCTGTTAGCTGCTGTTAGCTCATGTTAGCTCAGTCTGTTAGCTGCTGTTAGCTCATGATAGCTCAGTCTGTTAGCTGCTGTTAGCTCATGTTAGCTCAGTCTGTTAGCTGCTGTTAGCCCCTGTTAGCTCAGTTTGTTAGCGTGCTGCCTGGACTGTGAGCTCAGAGCTCTGGGGGAGTGTTAGTGTTTGTACCACAGGAGGTTTGGACCACCGGGAAGAAGAAGAAGAAGAAGAAGAAGAAGAAGAGGAGGAGGTTTCCAGGCCCGGTATTGTCCACGCTGATCTTCATCTTTGTACTTAAACATTTCTCTCTCTGTGCCGTAAAGCTGCAACACATTGTCTCGGTTAGCACATGCTAACACTTACAGCTCGTGTTCAAAGGTTTGGACTCGAATGAAAGCGGGTCGGCAGGACGACAGAAACCAAACCCACCCGGCCCGGAGGTCCTGACTCTGAGCCGCTGACGGGGAACTCATTCTCCATGTGTCGTAACTCCCAGCGAGACATGAAGATCTTTCTTTCTAAGCACAAACATCTCATGAGGCATCGACTGAAAACACTGAATGAACTGGAACGACAAGACAAACCGACGTCTTCAAGATCAGACACAGCCAAGACAAAGCTGCTGTCTCCACGACAACCCGTTCAAAGCGTCTGTGGTTCGACACCTTCAGACCGTCACGGTATCCAACCAGGACGAGGCTGCTCTTCATACCACCGACCTGGAAGCTGTCAGCTCCAATACCGACCTGACCGTCCTGCACACGGTGACTTCCTAACAACACGTAGTGAAGATCAGTCAGAGGTCACACTGGGTTCAAACATGTTTCGTGCAGCTGGTTTAAACCGTCCTGAACCAGCAGGTTCTGGTTTCAGAACTAGCTCCTCTGAGCTGTTAACCCGAGCGAGGTGTAGAGCGACACGCGATTCCTGCTGAGGTCTGAAACTGAGCTCATCTGTTTGTTGTTGCAGTGATTTCAGGTAGCAGTGAAACTGTCAGGACACATCCGGACCGAGCCGCGGCCCAGATCAACGCGTACCATGTTTGTTTGTCGGAGCCGAGCAGCTGCTACACTGACGGCTAGCTGCAGATGTCCTCGTGTTTCTGTCGTGGTCAGTCCGTGTAAATAAAGTTTGACAGATTGACCGAGCTCGTGTTTCAAACACTTCCTGTTCTCGGCGCCGACATGTTTGTTTTTCATTGTGGATCCAGTAGCCGACACGGCGATGAAGCCGAGGACGTCGACCTCTTTGGGTCAGTCGATGTCGGAGTATCAATAACTTACAAAGTCTGTGTGGTTTACTAGATAAACGTTACACATCCATCTTCATCCATCAGGTCTTCAACGCCAACCAACTTCACCTGTGAACTCGTACATGAAGATCTACGTGTTCAGTGTTTAACTGAAGGTTCTCTTTCAGAAATAACTCATGAACTTTAGAGATCACACACAACACAACAGAAGTTACATCCTGACATTTTCCACGTCGGCTGGACCGACCACGAGCGAGCACAACAGAAGGTTCTGAAAGTCCGTGATCTGGATCTGGAGACGAGTCGTGGACGTGTCAAACAGATTCATGGCTCGTGCTGAACTTTAGATTTTTTGGATGCTTCGGTGTTTTTCTTTTTGGAAACACAGTTTGAATCTCGGAGGACGGGCGGAGCAGGGTGGAGCTTTGCTTTATCTTTTCAGCTATCTGATGACAACATCTACAGACGCTCATCATGTGTCCTTCTCCCGTCTCCTCTTCACTGACTCCTTCAACCTTTTTCTGCTTGTATTCGGCCCTTCACCCTCCTCCACCCTCCTCCACCCTCTTTTGGGGTTCATTGACAGAACCCCAACCTCCGAATTCCTCCCCGAGGCACACTGTCCTTTATTCCTCCTCCCCCCTCCTCGTTACCTCGTTTCGTCCGCCACGAAACAAAGAAGACAAACTGTCTTTTCTTTTCTTCCCTCGTCTCGATGCAGAAAACAAGAATTCCCCTCATGATTTCTTTTCTTTCACTTTCTCTGAAGAGTCTTAAATTAAATAATAAAAAAAAAAACTCTTACAGTGACGGACATCGTTAACGCTGGTCGCCAGGCAACCAGAAATCAAAATGATGGACCACACATACTGACGGAGGAGTGGGAGTCGCCCAATCATCTTCAGTTTAACGAGGAGTGAATTAAAAAGATTCAGCTCAGTCGTTTCTGGAACTGAACTGAAGCCGACAGGTCGAACGCTCCAACGTTTGGAGGTTCATGTCAGTTCATCCACTCCATCACAGTTACACTCTGAACTTAGAGCAACATCATCAACATTTTAGTCCAGCAGGAGCCGAGTATCGAACCGGTGAAGCTACGACAACTTTGCAACCACCTGAGGCAGGTACAGAAGGTACTCACTCGTCCTTCATCAACTTCAACTTTATTTATTTCTGTAGCACCTTCCATACAGAGCTGTAGCCAAAAGTGCTTCACAGAGCAAAGAGTAAAAACAGAAATAGACAAAAACAGTTCTTAAGGTTAAAGAGCAGTTGCATGAAAAACTAGAGATTAGAAGAAAAGTGAAAAGCATAAAAGAAGAAGAAGAATAGGGACCTATAGGGTACAAGGCATAATTTAAGAACAGTTGCAGTGAAAGTAGATCAGACCTGTACAATAAGCACCAGAGATAAAAGTAACGGAGTGATCAGGACATACAAACTCAGCAGTGAATGGCAGCTCAGGTAAAAGCTAAAGAGGGACGTCTTAATGTGTCTACAAATGTCTCCATCTTGTCTCGTCCTGTCTGCACTTCAAGCTGCTAAACAAACCACAAACACTGTCTCACATGCACAGCTGATGGTAGTGTAACCCCGAAACCCCACCGGACACGCCTCCGTCACGCCTCCGTCACGTCTCCGTCACGCCTCCGTCACGCCTCCGTCACGTCGCGGCCACAATGCTCTTTGTTCCGTCCTGCATCGACTTCAAACTCACCGGGAGCGTTCCAGACCTTGTTGACTTGTTCAGATTTGCTAATTTTCCTGGTTCATGTTCTTCTAAATATGCTTTACATGTTGAAATATGCTACATACTTCATTTGTTTCTCTTTTGTCCGTTTTTACAACCGGCAGACGCTTCTGAACCGGACCGCGGTGGAGCCGGTGGAGGTTTGAAACATTGATAGAACGGCTGTGTCAATCAGAGCAGATAGATGAAGTCAGAAGAAACTGCTCTGATACTGAAAGAAACCAAAACTGTGACGTCAAAATGATCCAAACTGAAAGAATCAAACACAAGAAACAGCGCCACCAATGTGATGCTGAAGCTAACGAGGCAACAAGTTCATGATGTGACATCAGAGATTAGAGCTCGTTAATCAGTCAGTGACGGAGGACACTCGTTAACGCGACTTCCTGACAAACTTACAAGATTTTAAATGATAAACGTTCCCGTCTGCAGAGACTGAAAAAATGTAAATACAGGGTGGAGCAGATGGTTCATACATGACTCAGACGTGTCGTACATCATGGAGCAAATGATTTCTTTAAGTAGGAGCAGGAGGAGCAGGAGCAGGAGGAGGAGCAGGAGGTGACAGATGACTTCTCTTAAACCGTCCGGCGTCTCCAGCTGAGACACAAACACTGCGTGATCATCTGATCTGGGTTCAGTCCTCGTCTGTCTTCACGTCTGAGGCTGATGATAATTCCACGTTTCCATCCTGCTCGTTGATCTCTGAGCGTCTCGGATCCTCCGGCATCTCCTCGCCGGGCTCAGAGCTTCAAATCACAGCTGAGGAGTTTCCCTCTGAACCGTGACGGAGAACTGCCGACGTTTAAGACATCGCGTTTCACTGAGGAATCACTTCAGCAGCTGCTGCAACATCGACGGGTTTTATTGGCGACACAACAAAGATTTTTAACGTTCACGTTACACACCGAGCCGGGAAGCCAACACACACTGCAGTTCCTCTAACGTCCACCTGAGGCTGGCTCCAGAAGTGAGTCAGTCTCCATAAGTCCCCATGTCCAAATGTCCAACTTCACAGCAGAAATAAACATGTTTACAGCCTGGTACAAAAAACAGTTTTGGTCTCTGTAGCTAATTTCCCTCAGATCTCCGTCCTCTTCGTGTTTTCAATCAGTTCAAACAAACTCTGGGATTAATATCGTCTGATGAGTTAATATATGCAGCAGGTTAATCTGGTTTCATCTGATATTTTTAAACTTTCAGCTGCTGCAGAGATAAAAACAACAAACTGCTACAGGAAGTCTCCTAATGTTTGGTGATTTATAGTCCTGATATTAAGTTTTATTACATCGATGACCAAGTGACTCTGAGCGGTTTCATCTTTCAGGCTTTAAAGACACGAAGAAGAAAAACTACAAAGATTAAATGATGAATGTCCACATGAAAACATCTTTTCAGTATTTTAATATTACAGCTACAGATCCATAACTCAAACCTTTAACGCTCCATCGACTTGAACCGACGTCTCACTCGCTTCTTTTTTTTAGAACAAGTTTTTTTGTTTCGATGACTCAAAAATCGATGGTGAATAATAAAAACAATAAAAATACAGAAGAACGCTGAAACAACCTGCAGACGGTCGGTTTCTAACAATCGACTTCCTCCAGCTGATTGTTGCTCAGACTGGACTCTAAAGTTAAACTCCAAAGCTGAGCGGACCTCAGATCATCCAAGAAAATAAGCAGAGCTCGACCTTTGACCTGCAAAGCAGCGGCCTCAGACTCGTGAATTTGAACAGAATCACACAGAGGAGGAACAAATCTGTAACAAACATGCTGTGTAATGCATGTACACACACACACACACACACACACACACACACACACACACTGCCTCTCCCTGAAACTGAAAGCCACACATCATCCTCACGGCTGTGCACGGCCGAGGAGAACACGTTACAAGTTCATCTGAAGTTTACTTTACGTTCATCCAGGTGCTGCTCACTTCCTTTAAAGCTCTGTCTGTAACGAGAATTAAATGTTGTTTTCTTATTGTCGGCTCACATTTAATAACTCCGCTGTCAGTAGATTCATAAATAATCATCTACCAGCTCCGCTGACCTCCTCTCATTGCTCTGTGATTCATCACGGAGCTCCAGCCACAGTTCCCTCATGACAGCAGGCGGTGACCTCCATCAGCAGAGCTCATCCATCACGGAGCAGAAGATAATCCACGTTACAGACAGAGAGGAACACGAACGCAGCGTGAGGCCGACTCAGCCACCACAGAGGAAACGGCATGAAGCAGCAATGCAACTATGGACGAGATGAAAGCAAAGTTTCCTTCATAAAGCAAAGTTTCCTTCATAAAGCAAAGTTTCCTTCATAAAGCAAAGTTTCCTTCATAAAGAATGTTTCCTTCCTGTGAACGTCAGCTGTGAATCCACAGTCATGTACACTTCCTCCATCACTCACTTTGTTCATTAACTTCACTGCTCTCCAACACTCCTTCCACACACTGACGGACTTCTTCAGAACGCTGATGATCTTCTTTCGTCAGTGAGTCTTCTTCAGACAGAGAACGGAGGCAGAAACGTGACGCTGAAGGTCAGTGAGAACAGACTGATGAACTCTGAGAGCTGACCTGACAGCAGCCGCATGAATTATTAATATATCACATACTTTGTTTGTTTGTGTCAGCGTGGACTTCCTCTTCTCTCGCTGTTTAACGGCAGAGCGGTCGATGAACTGAAGTCTGTTCATCAGCTGACGTCACTGCAGGAATGTTTCGTTTTTATGATGATGAGGTGGCTTCATGCGGAGGCTGCGGTGTGTTCGATAGGGATGGGAATCGACTAATTAAGGCACGTAACTTCCGCAAGTTTCTCACGTGCAGTGCCATCAGTATAAACAATGTCACCCACTCGGTTCAAACGCTCCAAAGTTTGGCTGCATTTCACCAAAACAGACGTCAACAGGGCGACTTGCAATCATTGCAAAGTGGAGATAACAGCGTTGGGAGGGAACACGACCAACATGCAGAAACATTTGTGCACACAACATGTAATATTTTGAAATGAATGTCGTGTTTTTGACACGCTTCAGACTGGAGATGAATCTCAACCTAGCAGCGGCGGCAGCAGCCAGGCTATGAGCACCTCTGTGGTTACTATGGAAGGTAGTTACACATCGTTACTATTATCCAGGCTGTGGCCTCTGCTGACCTCGCTGTTGGTTTTGTAAGGTCGTGACACTTCTAACTGAACAAAGTTGATGCTGATCAAACTGTTTGTTCTCCTTTTTTCCCAAATGAGAATCGATAAAGAATCGAATCGTTAAGCAGAATCGACAATGAATCGAATCGTTAAGCAGAATCGATAATGAATCGAATCGTTAAGCAGAATCGATAATGGAATCGATCAATTCCCATCCGTGTCCAAGGTCGATCTGTTTGTGATGTGTGAGTTGTGAGTGTGTATGGTTAGCGTAGCTTAGCAGGGTAGATGTTAAATATAAATATAATATTACACATATTTTATATTCATCATGCTCCGTATGACTCGTTATGACCTCAGCTCGTATAAAAACATAAACAATGTGTCGTCAAGGCCGTTGCTAGGCGGACAGACACTTTCTGAACGTCTCGTCTCGTCTCGTCTCTTGTCTCAGACAAACGATGGACTGAAAATAATTTCACAGTCAGACTTACAAACGATGAAAGCAGCTGAGAAATGTTTCAGAGTTGTTACAAACCAAACTTTGTATTTTACATCTATAACTGAGCTGTAGTGTGCATGATGTTTTACATATGAAGATGTCTTCATGCTGCTATCGTGGCATTAACCTGCAGACACGTCACGTACGAGAACATCAGATCAGAGTGAGTCCCTCGTGTGTTCCCTCAAACACTCACACAGATCAAACCAGCTCTCTAACTTGGTGTCACAGTTCTCTACGCTCACTGATTCAGTCTGAAGAAATTCATTATGTGTCGGTACAAACGTCTAATGAAGACGACGTCAGTTAACATCAGAGCTGCTGCAGCGCCTGAGGGTTCATCCTCTGATGACCATGCTGTGTGCACATGGCTGCAGATACACACACACACACACACACACACACACACACACACACACACACAGGTCGTGCATGACTTACTCTTAAGGAGGCTGAAGTGTTACAGAGTGTTTGGTAAACATCTGAGGTGAAACAGAGCGTCATAGTGTGTGTGTGTGTGTGTGTGTGTGTGTGTGTGTGTGTGTGTGTGTGTGTGTGTTAGCCATGCTATCAGTACATGTAGCCTATACGAGCTTTAATCTTCTGTTATCTGTGACGCTGTCTCTTATCTGGTAACGAGTTAAAGATCGAGGAGCGTCTGTCAGCTCCCGACTGTGTGACGGTAACCAGCGTCAGAGTGTGTGTGTGTGTGTGTGTGTGTGTGTGTGTGTGTGTGTGTGTGTGTGTGTGCAAACATCAGCAGAACAACCCAATAAACGACAATGAAGACAGATCGTCTCTGTTAGTTCATGGCAGATTCTCCGGTCTGTCTCTGTTTCCATGATCGCGGTGAATCGACGTTAGTGATGCTGATCTCAGGTTTACGCTTTGTGTGTTATTATAATATATATATACATATATTATTAAATGTATTTTATTATATTATTAAATGTGTTTCTAGTTTGTTATTATATTATTAAATGTGTTTTCGTTGTTATTATATTATTAAATGTGTTTTTAGTTTGTTTATTATATTTATAAATGGTTTTTAGTTTGTTATTATATTATTAAATGTGTTTTTAGTTGTTATTATATTATTAAAATGTGTTTCTAGTTGTTTTTATTATTAAATGTGTTTCTAGTTTGTTATTATATTATTAAATGTGTTTTTTTTAGTTTGTTATTATATTATTAAATGTGTTTTTAGTTTGTTATTATATTATTAAATGTGTTTCTAGTTTGTTATTGGTTTTAGTTGTTATTATATATAAATGTGTTTCTAGTTTGTTATTATATTATTAAATGTGTTTCTAGTTTGTTATTATATTATTAAATGTGTTTCTAGTTTGTTATTATATTATTAAATGTGTTTTTAGTTTGTTATTATATTATTAAATGTGCTTTCTTTCAGAGCAGCAGTGGTGATACAAAAGTCGGCATCATGGATCACGTTAGCTGCTAAACTCTAATTATCCACTCATACTGTTGCTAACGACAAGTAACGTACTCAGAATAAATACTCGAGTACAGCTGAACATATTTTGGGATTACACACACACACACACACAGACACACAGACACACAGACACACACACACACACACACACACACACACACACTCACAGTTTAATTAACAGCAGTTTCACCCTCTGACCTCTCTGCCGGCTCTGCTTCGTCTCAGGTGGTTGACGGTTCATCGACCTCAGGAAACCTCGCTACCCGCCGTGTCATCCATCCATCCCTCCTCCTTTCTTTCCTTTCTTTCCTTCCTTTCTTTCCTTTCTTTCCTTCCTTTCCTCCCTTCCTTTCTTTCCTTCCTTTCTTTCCATTCTTTCCTTCCCTCCTTTCTTGACACCTCCACATGAAGTTTTCTGCATCATGTTTTATCTTTTTTTTGTTTTGTTTTGTTTTCAGATCATCAGCGGGGTCAGAGGTCGAGCTTCACAGCATGACACCACCAGGTACGGGCGACACCTCCCGTGAGGACTCACCGAGCACACACACACACACACACACACACACACACACACACACACAGGTCAGATCACAGTGAGGTCACATTCCTGACTCCACATTTTGGAAACAGTTTGGCATGTTGCAGATTGAACACACTAATAACGACCCACAAACTGTGTGCAGCCGTCATGATGATAATTAGATATTCATACGCTCACAGTGTGCCAGCTGACGGTGTCACGTCTGTCTGAGTGACCAAATAACGTGTGTGTGTGCTGATATCAGTGTGTGTGTGCTGATATCAGTGTGTGTGTGCTGATCTCAGTGTGTGTGTGCTGATATCAGTGTGTGTGTGCTGATATCAGTGTGTGTGTGCTGATCTCAGTGTGTGTGTGCTGATCTCAGTGTGTGTGTGTGCTGATCTCAGTGTGTGTGTGCTGATCTCAGTGTGTGTGTGCTGATCTCAGTGTGTGTGTGCTGATATCAGTGTGTGTGTGCTGATCTCAGTGTGTGTGTGCTGATCTCAGTGTGTGTGTGTGCTGATCTCAGTGTGTGTGTGCTGATCTCAGTGTGTGTGTGCTGATCTCAGTGTGTGTGTGCTGATATCAGTGTGTGTGTGCTGATCTCAGTGTGTGTGTGCTGATCTCAGTGTGTGTGTGCTGATCTCAGTGTGTGTGTGCTGATCTCAGTGTGTGTGTGCTGATCTCAGTGTGTGTGTGCTGATCTCAGTGTGTGTGTGCTGATCTCAGTGTGTGTGTGCTGATCTCAGTGTGTGTGTGCTGATCTCAGTGTGTGTGTGCTGATCTCAGTGTGTGTGTGCTGATCTCAGTGTGTGTGTGCTGATCTCAGTGTGTGTGTGCTGATCTCAGTGTGTGTGTGCTGATCTCAGTGTGTGTGTGCTGATCTCAGTGTGTGTGTGCTGATCTCAGTGTGTGTGTGCTGATCTCAGTGTGTGTGTGCTGATCTCAGTGTGTGTGTGCTGATCTCAGTGTGTGTGTGCTGATCTCAGTGTGTGTGTGCTGATCTCAGTGTGTGTGTGCTGATCTCAGTGTGTGTGTGCTGATATCAGTGTGTGTGTGCTGATATCAGTGTGTGTGTGCTGATATCAGTGTGTGTGTGCTGATCTCAGTGTGTGTGTGCTGATCTCAGTGTGTGTGTGCTGATCTCAGTGTGTGTGTGCTGATCTCAGTGTGTGTGTGCTGATCTCAGTGTGTGTCTCTCTCATGAGCTCAGCCTGTTTTCGTTGGATTTTTTCCACCTGAGCGTCAGAAACTCGCAGCAGGGAGAACTCCTGACGAAGACGTCGCACATGCTCGAGACCAACGCGTCCCTCAAACAATAAACGACTTCGTGGAGCAAAATTAATCCAAACATACGACACACACGGTTACAACTTTCTGACTCTGAGTTATGAACGACCAAAGAGTTATTTTAAGTGTCGCACTGCAGGATGAAATACATTAAAATACATTAAAATACATTAAATATGAACATTACAGCAGGATTTACTGTATTTATTTATTTATTTTTATATAAATGACGTGAATATGCAGAATAAATAAAGCTTTTGAAATGTTTCATGGCATATTTTAGTCTTTTACTGTTTTCACTGTAAAATCTAAAGACTGCTTTTAAAGTCCTGTGCTGAGCTGGCGACTCGCCCAGCGTCACAGGCTCGAGCTCCACCGCGACCCCGCTGACGAAAGACGGTTACAGATAATGATTATTAATGATAAATAAATAAATAAAGTTTCACCTGCAGAAATTGCAACAAAATTGACTTTATATAATGACGCAAATTTGAATTCACCAAAAGTTCATTTTCTTCTGTGTTCTCATTTTTTATGTTAATGATGTGAAATTTGCATTTTAACGAGTGTTACATGACTTTACATGACCGACAGTTTAACCTTCAAAATGTCCCCCGATGGTGAATGTGTGCCGACCGCTAAGCGCACACACACACACACACACACACACACACACACACACACATACTCAGGTTAAAGGCTAACTAAGTGTGTCTCCCTGCAGGATGAGGGCTGGTCTCTCTGGATTCCTGCTCAGGTCAGACACTGGGTCAGCTGTGACGCACACACTCCCTCCCTCTGTGTGTGTGTGTGTGTGTGTGTGTCTGTGTGTGTGTGTGTGTGTCTGTGTGTGTGTGTGAGTGAGAGAGAGAAAGTAAAAGAGACCTGAGGAGATAACACATTTGAGAAGAGATGACACAGACACAGTGACATAAAAAGAAATATAGAGGTATGTTACAGTGTGTGTGTGTGTGTGTGTGTGTGTGTGTGTGTGTGTGTGCACTGCCCCTGAAGCTCCTGTCTGAGTATCTGCCTTATAAAATCTTAATGGTCTCTGTACTGTTGATCCTGCAGCTACAAACGCAGCAAGAGAACCACGTCGTACTTCATTAAGTCGAGTTCACTGCTTCACTTTACTGCCATGAAAACCACTGAGCTGCTACTGAAACACACACACACACACACACGCACACACACACACACACGCACACACACACGCACACACATCACAACATGTAATCCATCACATGTCAGTGGTCTGACATCATGAGATCATCGGCAGTACATGAAGTTTCCAGATACAGACTCAGAGTGTGAACCTGATACAGAGACGTCTGGAATATTTGATATAATGAAGGTAAACGTCAGAGTCTGTGCAGGATCTTTGGTGCCGATCATTTTTCTGTGGTCGCTTGGAGAGCGGCTAAAACAAGCTGCAAACTTTAAAAACTTCACAACATCAAATACGGAGCAACATGAGCACAAACCGCCGCCCTCACGCCTAAACCGACCAACGGGAACCCACGAAGGCAACGAGAACCGGCCAATCAGAGACAAGGGAGGATGTCCCTTCACTGTCAGGAAAGAGTTCATGATGGACAGTGAAGTAAACTGCTGACAGCTGTAGCTGCTGTTAGCTCATGTTAGCTTAGTCTGTTAGCTGCTGTTAGCTCATGTTAGCTCAGTCTGTTAGCTGCTGTTAGCTTCTGTTAGCTCATGTTAGCTCAGTCTGTTAGCTGCTGTTAGCTCAGTCTGTTAGCTCATGTTAGCTCAGTCTGTTAGCTGCTGTTAGCTCAGTTTGTTAGCTGCTGTTAGCTGCTGTTAGCTCATGTTAGCTTCTGTTAGCTCATGTTAGCTCAGTCTGTTAGCTGCTGTTAGCTCAGTCTGTTAGCTGCTGTTAGCTCAGTCTTTTAGCTCATGTTAGCTCAGTGTTGCTGCTTTAGCTGCTGTAGCTCAGTCTGTTAGCTGCTGTTAGCTCATGTTGCTCAGTCTGTTAGCTTGCTGTTAGCTCATGTTAGCTCGCGTCTGTTAGCTTCTGTTAGCTCATGTAGCTCAGCTTGTTAGCTGCTGTTAGCTCAGTTTGTTAGCTGCTGTTAGCTCAGCTTGTTAGCTCAGTCTGTTAGCTTCTGTTAGCTCATGTTAGCTCAGTCTGTTAGCTGCTGTTAGCTCAGTTTGTTAGCTGCTGTTAGCTCAGTTTGTTAGCTGCTGTTAGCTCAGTTTGTTAGTGGCTGTTAGCTCCCGGAAAGAAGAGGTTTTATCTTCTCAATGTAAACTTTCTGGGTCGAGAATAAAAGTCCATGCTAAAGATTTTGTTGTTCTCGTTAACGTGTCTTGATGATCGTCTGAACTCATTCTGACATAACTCGAAGTTGTAAACTGCAAACTGACTAAAATCCAGCTCCCTATGATTCGCCTCACGATACGTCAGGTCTCTTTAAATCAAACTGATATTTCAAACTTTCAGGACAAAGTTTCCTTTTTTTCCACGCAGAGTTTCTAAATGTCGGACTCCCGTCACGTCCCGTCACGTCACTCCTTCCCAAACCGTCCTTTGTCTTTACAATCCAGACCCTGAATTGTAAAGACAAACAGTCGCTGCTTCAGTTACTGCATCCATCCATCCATTCATCGAGCGGACTGCTCACTCGACAAACATCTCACTAACCCCCGGCACAATGAAACCAGCCTCCATGAGCTAATTGCTGCTGGATAGGAAACAGTTGTTGGCGTTGCTGGTTGCCAAGCGGGAAGCAAGCATTTGGAAAAAAAGAAGTGTGTTAACGAGGCTGGAAGTGTGCAAATGACTTCACGAGGGATTTAAGTATGAGTGTGCTGCATGATGAAGAGTTTTATTATTTCAGGTGAAGCACACACTGAACGTGTGGCTCTGTGCTGAGTCCATACATGAGGCAAACAGACTTTACATGCTGCTTAAAGGACAAAGTGAAGCGCTGCTTCAACACGGCACGCAACAAACAAAGGCGTCACGCTGCAGAGGGTCACTGAAGATGACAAAGGCGTCACGTTAAGCATGATTTCACCTGAAACTTTTTAAACATTTAGTCTCCTCATAACGAGTCTCTCTTCAACATAAATAAATCTAAAAACTCCAGAAACAACCTGAAGATAACGTATGAAGTTATAAAACTGGAACTCTTTCACCTCGTGCTGCCGTTGTTCATTTGATCCTTTAACTGTAAGAAGCCGGAGCTGAACGCGCTCCTGCAGCTGCAGGAAGCCTTCCTAACCAGAGACGACAATCTGTTCGTCACAGGTGATTTAAAACTATCGACTCCCGTGTTGTTAGTCTGTTAATCTTCTATTTTATTCCTTCCTGCAGCTTCATGAGTTCATCTGCTGTCGACACTTTAAAGAGAGAGCTCAAAGAAACGTTTGAAACATTTCAGTGTTTACATCGACTCTGATCGCTGTCACAGAGACGTCACTTCATCGATCTTTACGATGTTAGAAAGTTCTCTGCATCATGAAAACAAAAACCTTTAACTGGACACAGACATTCCTCAAATCAGAAATAATAATCCAACGCTTCACTTTCATCAGTAACTTAATCCAGTTTTGTCAGAGCTGGAATGTGAACTGATTGGCATCGAACCAACGAGTAAAGGGAGGAGGAAAAAGTCCTAAAGGAGCTGTGCTGCTCTCTCTGCTGTAAAACAGTCAGATGAGAAACAGCCTGAAAACGCACGAAGCTGATCTTAAAAACACGGTTCAGTCTGAATCCTTCGTGTTTGTTATGACGAGCGGCGCTCATGATTAATGCTGCTGTTTAAATGAGGCGCAAAACATGTCAATTGGGTATGAAGTGTTTGAACCCGTGAAGTTGTAGGCAATAAAAAGTATATACATATCCCGAAGACAGAAAAATGGAACCGCACAAAGAAATTCACTTCAGACTGTTCAAACTGAGTCAACACTCATTCAGCCGTTTGGTCTGTGTTTATTACAAATGAAATGTTGAAACATGAAAGCCTCCAGCTCCTCCAGACCTCAGAAGAAGCTCCATCTCAAAAACAGAAAGCTGACAATCGCAAGTTGTTTCCATTTTTAAAAAAAAAACACAACTCCATCTTTAATTTGATCCCAAATATGTGACGTTTGTAGCTTTTTGACTAGATGCTGCTAGTATCATGAAGAAAAAACAAATAGCACTAAAACTGTCGTCAATAGATATTACCTCTTATAAAAACCGACAACAAAACAGCTACGTTAGAGAAATTGCCCAGTTTATTTAGAGAAAGTCACCAAGACCCAGTCAGTCCTCAAGACCGACTCTTTGGCGAACTCTCCCCAGAAAACAGCCTCTGTCTGGGCAGCGAGAGCCGGGTTAGTCGCTCTGTTTGATGAAATTTCTCACATTGTTCTAACAAACAACAGTAACGTGGTCGTAGGTAAGGTCTTTAAATTTATGTGGAATAGTCAACGCAACCCAGTCAGTCCACAAGACCGACTCTTCGGCGAACTCTCCCCAGAAAACAGCCTCTGTCTGGTTAGTCGCTCTGTTTACTGATGGTCATGATGTCCATGTTATGTCTTTGTCTCAATCAGCTTTCATGAGATCGGAAACCCGGGGACACTTTGCGTGCGGAGACATTTTTAGATTTACAGAGGAAACCGAGTCAAAACCCGCCAAAATAAAATCTGAAATATTAACTTAATGATGTATATTTTTGGTTGTGGTTATTGCTGACAACTTAAACATCGACAATAGCTCCAATACAAAGCTCAGAACTTTATTTTCCATGTTCTGCTACACTGATGATCTCTCCCGGATGAACGGATTCATATTCTGTTTTGCGTCAGTTAAATGTTGATTATACATTTAAGAAACAGTTGCATCAGTCCGCCAAACAAAGGCCCTCTTATTGTGAAAGTGGCAGCTGATGTTGTGTTTCCTACCTGCGTGGGAGAGCTGCAGTCGTGGCCCGGTTTGGCTCCGAGCTTTGGCATCTGGAGAAGCGCTGGCGTCTGCAGGCCGAAGCCACAGCAGAGAGACGAGACACGCCGTCAGTATCTGAAGAGACTTCGCGCCTCCGACTCGTCCTGCTGCAGCACAAACTGCTGCCATCTCTGACGGAGCTTCGCGGAGGTGGAGAGAGAAAGACGGAAGAAGGTCGAAGCAGCCGGTCACATCAGTCTGAGCTGAGGAAACACGACAAAGAGAGATTAAACATTATGTTAAATGTGTTTTATAACATAATTCAACAATTATTTTTAGGTCAGCGTTTCTTCTTTGTAGCCGTTTCACACTTCTCTCAAGTTGTTGTATATCACCTTACAGTACTTTTGTGTCTTTGAGGTTGTTTTGTCTCTCTGTAGTTGTTTTGTCTCTTTGTAGTTGTTTTGTCTCTTTATAGTTGTTTTGTGTCTTTGTGGTTGTTTTGTCTCTTTGTGGTTGTTTTGTCTCTGTGGTTGTTTTGTCTCTGTAGTTGTTTTGTGTCTTTGTGGTTGTTTTGTGTCTTTGTAGTTGTTTTGTCTCTTTGTGGTTGTTTTGTCTCTTTGTAGTTGTTTTGTCTCTTTGTAGTTGTTTTGTCTCTTTGTGGTTGTTTTGTGTCTTTGTGGTTGTTTTGTCTCTTTGTGGTTGTTTTGTCTTTGTGGTTGTTTTGTCTCTGTGGTTGTTTTGTCTATTTGTAGTAGTTTTGTCTCTTTGTGGTTGTTTTGTCTTTGTGGTTGTTTTGTCTCTGTGGTTGTTTTGTCTATTTGTAGTAGTTTTGTGTCTTTGTGGTTGTTTTGTCTCTTTGTAGTTGTTTTGTCTCTTAGGCATACGTTTGTCTCTTTGCTGCAGCACGGCTCTGTACTCTCGCTGGTCAGTCGACCACTTTGGTTTTAAATATTTCAACAACTGTTGGAGGTTTTGTGCAGACGTTCATGGATCAGTGAACGAATCGGCAGGAAATCTGGTACAGAGATTCGTCTGCCCTTCAGGACAAACTGTAATAACTTTTTTGTCCAAATGTACTATATATACATACACACACTCACTATAACTTGTCTGCATTGTCTGCATCTTTGAATTAAACTCTGACCGTTATTTAACTGGAACTACTGGACTTGTGATGTTTATATTCATACTGGCAGAGCAGACTGCAGCTAAAGAGAATTAGCAGCCTCTGAATGTGAGGAAACGCTGGCTGGAGTCCTTTTGGCTGCGCTAAAGCTCCCATTTATAAACACAGAGAGACGAAAGCACAGAGCTCGAGCTTGACCATAAATAATGTGACTGAATCTTTGCTGGAAGACGACCTGAGTGTGTTTGTTAAACTTCAGACGTCACGATGAGACGGGTCTGAGGCTATAACGTGCTGAATTAGATTGAGAGCAGATTAAGTTCAGTAATCAGATGAATCTGATACTCTGACATAATTCAATCAGATTTTAACTGGAACCAATATGTTAAATCTAAAAGTCTAATTGAGTCACTGCACATCTGCAAAACAAACAAAGTTTCTCTCTTTCATTCCCTCCGTGTCCTCAGCGAGCTGGTGGAACTTTCCGTGTTAATGTGGGGACGCAGTTCTTGAGGGAAACAGGTCAATTCATCATTTTTGTACAGTGCACTGTTGTGCTGGCCCGGCCCAGTTTTAAGAGTTTAGTTTGAGAAGTGCGAGTGGAAAGAAGCGGCTGAGAGAGGAAACACAGCTTCAGCTTCAACGCCGACCTCTGAACTCCTGAAGACAGAAGACACAGTACAACTGTGGACAGACAACCGGAGGTCTCTTTGTAGTTGTTATGTGTCCTTTAGTAGTTGTTTTCTGTCTCTTTGTAGTTGTTGTGTGTCCTGTAGTAGTTGTTTTCTGTCTCTTTGTAGTTGTTGTGTCCTTTAGTAGTTGTTTTGTGTCTCTTAGTAATTGTTGTGTGTCCTGTAGTCGTTGTTTTGTGTCTCTTTGTAGTTGGTGTGTGTCCTTTAGTAGTTGTTTTCTGTCTCTTTGTAGTTGTTGTGTGTCCTTTAGTAGTTGTTTTCTGTCTCTTTGTAGTTGTTGTGTGTCCTGTAGTAGTTGTTTTGTGTCTCTTTGTAGTTGGTGTGTGTCCTTTAGTAGTTGTTTTGTGTCTCTTTGTAATTGGTGTGTGTCCTGTAGTCGTTGTTTTGTGTCTCTTTGTAGTTGGTGTGTGTCCTGTAGTCGTTGTTTTGTGTCTCTTTGTAATTGGTGTGTGTCCTGTAGTTGTTGTTTTGTGTCTCTTTGTAGTCGGTGTGTCCTTTAGTAGTTGTTTTGTGTCTCATCGTAGACATTCTGTGTCTCTGTAGTCGTTTTATGTTTCTTTGTAGTAGCTTTGTATCCCTTTATAATTTTCTGTATCTCTTCGTTGTGTTTCACATTTCTTTTAAGTCACTTTTTATCTCTTTGTAGTCGTTTTGTATCTTTTTGTACGTCCTTTGTATGTTTGTAGTTGTTTGGTAACTCTTTGTGCTTGTTTTGTAGTTTATAGTCGTTTTCAAACAGCGTCCGTCTGTGCAGTAATCTAATCCACGAGGACAGCACAACAACTGATAGTGCTGAAATCATTCCCGGTGGCATCGCAGGAAACTTTGCAGAGCTGGCGAGCACGGTTCCAGGAGAAACTGACTCTCATGTTATCGCATCACAATTTATCACAGTGTGTCACGGCGGCTGGCTGGCTATCATCTTGTCAGCAGGTTTTAAAAGACGCCTGCTGAGAGAGGAAAGACAGTCAGAGAGGTTTAACTTCACATGACTCAACGACAGTGTGGAAATCACAGTTTCTATTTCTACTTGTTGACTTTTGTGCACGACATGCAGCCTCTTGTTGACTCAACGTTTTTGTTGTGAAATTACGACTTGAGTTAAAGTTTCAAAGCCTTAATGCCACTAATCGACTGAAAACAACTGCGGATGACGCATAACTTAATCACAGCCTTCAATGCTTTGGGGAGAAAAACCTTTCAAATTAAAAGCATTCCCTCTTAACTCCTGGCTCTGACTGACAAAACAAACGTCAACACACATCTGTAAGTCCTGTTTGGGGTTTTAACCAAACTTTACTCCGTGACACTGAGCTGACGAGAAACGATGCCGCACGGTCTGTTTTCATTTAGCAGATTATGAGTTTCTTAATGAAGAGACTCAGCTGAAAACATCTGCAGAGAATACACAGAATAAATGAGGGTCACAGAGTAAATATCTGATCAATAATAACTATAATTATTGTTCCTGCATGTAAAATCTGACTGCAGTGTAACGTGAGTCTGACAGCGTCACATGTTTCACATCGTTATTGTTCACTTGACTCGAGGAAACGACCTCCTCAGAGCAACGCGTCAACACGGAGACAGACGAGGAACAAACTGTCTCTTCCTCTGCTCATCGGACATACGCAGAGTGTGTCTGTGTGTGTGTGTGTGTGTCTGTGTGTGTGTGTGTGTGTGTGTGTGTGTGTGAGGAAAGACTTTTTAAATAAATCCCATCGTTGGTTTCCTCTGTCTGTCTGTAACACACGACTGAATACACATCGGTAACACAAACACAAACATGACGACACAATGCGGCAACCGGACGACGACACGCCGGCGACTGGAGACTAAAATTAGACGCTTCGTTTCCTCAACGCTCTGTACAGTAAACTGTAGCTGCTGTTAGCTGCTGTTAGCTCAGTTTGTTAGTTGCTGTTAGTTCCGTTTGTTAGCTGCTGTTAGCTCCGTTTGTTAGCTGCTGTTAGCTCAGTTTGTTAGCTGCTGTTAGCTGCTGTTAGCTCCGTTTGTTAGCTGCTCGTTAGCTGCTGTTAGCTCTGTTTGTTAGCTGCTCGTTAGCTGCTGTTAGCTCAGTTTGTTAGCTGCTGTTAGCTCAGTTTGTTAGCTGCTGTTAGCTCCGTTTGTTAGCTGCTGTTAGCTCCGTTTGTTAGCTGCTGTTAGCTCAGTTTGTTAGCTGCTGTTAGCTGCTGTTAGCTCAGCTTGTTAGCTGCTGTTAGCTCAGTTTGTTAGCTGCTCGTTAGCTGCTGTTAGCTCAGTTTGTTAGCTGCTGTAGGCTCAGTTTGTTAGCTGCTGTTAGCTCAGTGTGTAGCAGCTGTTAGCGAGTGTGTTAGCCGGGCTGCCTGGATGTTGGTGAGCGCCGAGGTGTGTACGATCATGGACCACGTTAGCTGCGAACTCAATGTTTTGCTATGAATACCTCACACGGTTTATTAGCGATGATGTTAGCAATTAGCGTTATCACTCAACCGGCTTTTTTACCAGATCAACGAGGTAGTGCCGCCACGATAGTCGACGTTGCTTGCAATAACCGTTAGCTTTGGTACGTTAGCTTTGCAGTAATGTTAGCTTTGCAGTAACGTTGTTTGCAGTAAATTTAGTTTGAGTGTCGTGGTGTCGGTTGTTTGTTGATGTTAGCAGATATTGCTAAGCTAAAGTCTAGCTCGTGTTGCTCACTGTATTTCACGTCAAAACCTCTTATAGCGGAAGTGCCATAATAAGGAGGTCAATTTGTTTTTAAAAAAGTGACACAACCAAAATAATAATAACATAATAATTAATAATAATAATAATAATAATAATAATGATGAGTAGCAATTATCCAGTCTAAAGATAAGCTGATTCAGACAGTTTTAAATAAAGTTTCACAGATGGTCTTCGCGTGGTCGTGCGTGGTCGTGGGTGGTCGTGGCGAGCGGTTCCCATGTATCAGCCGACTCCATCTTTTATTTTTCTCCTGTTGCACCAGGGAGTTTGTGCTAAACAATGAGTAAACAAAACAAAAGCTTCACGTCATGTGACCTCGTCACAGAAACACAGACACTGATAAACATTTCCACATTTTATGTTTTTCCATGTTTGACACGTCGACGTACGAAAAGCAACGAAGACTGAAACAGCGACCTCTGACCCCCGTCCAGCAATAAAAAGACCGAGCCAACGTCTCTCACAATAAAAAAGACTGACTGAAAAGTACCCAAAGACAACTTTAATACCGTGAAAAATGAAATGAGAGTTTTCATTAGAGACAAAGAGAGAACTGAGAAGAGTAGTCTGTTCCTGCGAAAAACTGGACGTAGTCTGTGAGGCCGCAGGACTCGTCTAAAAACTGGATAGTCTCGTGACGTCCCCGCAGACTGTCTAAAACTGGACATAGTCTCCGTGACGTCCCCCGAGACTGTCTAAAACCCTGGACGTAGTCTCCGTGACGTTCCCGCAGACTGTCCAAACTGGACGTAGTCTCCGTGACGTCCCGCAGACTGTCTAAAACCTGGACGAGTCTCCGTGACGTCCCCGCAGACTGTCTAAAACCTGGACACATAGTCTCCGTGACGTCCCCGCAGACTGTCTAAAACTGGGACTAGTCTCCGTGACGTCCCCGCAAGACTGTCTAAAAACCTGGCGTAGTCTCCGTGACGTCCCCGCCGCTGTCTAAAACCTGGACGTAGTCTCCGTGACGTCCCCGCAGACTGTCTAAAACCTGGACGTAGTCTCCTGACGTCCCCGCAGACTGTCTAAAACCTGGACGTAGTCTCCTGACGTCCCCCGCAGACTGTCTCAAAACCTGGACGTAGGTCTCCGTAGACGTCCCCGCAGACTGTCTAAAACCTGGACGTAGTCCCGTGACGTCCTCGCAGGACTGTCTAAAACCTGGACTAGTCTCCCGGACGTCCCCGCAGACTGTCTAAAACCTGGACTGTAGTCTCCGTGACGTGTTCCCCGCAGGCTGTCTCAAAACCTGGACGTAGTCTCCTGTGTCGTCCCGCCGACTGTCTAAAACCTGGAAGTAGTTCTCCTGTGTGTCCCGCAGGACTGTCTAAAAACTGGACGTAGTATCCTCCGTGCGTTCCCTTTCTTCTTCTGTCCCAAAACCGGACGTCCCCTCCCTGTCTCCCCACCCGCAACTGTCGTAAAAACCTGTACGTAGTTCTCCGTGACGTCCCCGCAGACTGTCTAAAACCTGGACGTAGTCTCTGTGTCGTCCCCGCAGACTGTCTAAAACCTGGATGTAGTCTCCGTGACGTCCCCGCAGACTGTCTAAAACCTGGACGTAGTCTCTGTGACGTCCCTGCAGACTGTCTAAAACCTGGACGTAGTCTCTGTGACGTCCCAACAGACTGTCTAAAACCTGGACGTAGTCTCCATGACGTCCCTGCATACTAGGACATTAAATCATAATAACATGTTTCTAGAATAGTCTGCGGCTCCTCGGGGACTCGTCTTTACGTGTCCAACACGTCCACAGGAGCAGATGAGGAGCAGCCTGCCTTCAGAAATGTTTTAAATGTTTCTCTGACGTCTCGAGAATAAAACCGAGCTGCTTCTGCTCGAGGGATTAAAAATCTCATTTTAACGGACCCGGCTGATTTATCAGAGGACGACATCTGACCCGAGTCCTTCACTCCCAAACTTCTTCTTCTACTGTTTCTTGTTTAATCTCTCTTTATTTATAACTTCATGTTTTCCTCCTCGCTGCTCCCTTTAATCCCTCCTCTCCTGTCTCCTCTCTCCTCTCCTTTCAGAGGAGGTGACAGCTTTACGACTTCTCCCTCTAATCCTCGCCGTGATTTAAGACCTCGCCTCCTTCCATCCCTCCCTCCCTGCTGATCCCTCCTGTCGTCTCATAACTTCATCTCTCACTCCATCTCTCTTTCATGTGTCTCCATCTCTTCTAATCTAATCAGCTTCATCCTTTTTTACGACTCGACCCGACCACACACTCTCCGTCTCTCTGTCTCCATGCTTCCCTCCCCCGTCCTCGCATCCTGGCGCTGTCGTGCACCGACCTCTCCGTCTGACGTCTCAGACTCTGCATCAGCTCCCAGAGAACAGGTGCAGAGATCGGGCAGAGTTTCAGCCCAGAGGCCGCCCCGATCCAGCTGCACCTGGACCGGCACGTCCGTCTGTACGACACCTGCAAAGATCTACGAATGTCTCAGGCGAGCAGAGCACGGCTGCACGGACGCCTGACTTTATGAACATGTGCAGAAACCTTTTTATCAGGACATTTTAATAATCAGGGAGCAGAGAGGCTTGTGGAGGGAGATTCAGATTCAGATGAGTTTAAATTCTTGTTTAAATGTTTATTGTGGGACGTAGCAGTGAGGATATTCCAGTAAATCTGTGTTTAACTAACCCTGTTTGGTACTTTGAAGAGTTTGAATGTCAGAATTTGAATTAATTTCTCTCCTTCAGGGTTACACTGATTGACAGCGACAGAAATGTGCTGAGAGCATTCAGATGTGAAACTTCATCGACTTTATTGTTCATGAAATGAGTTTTTAAAAGAAATCCACCAGAAAATGAATTCAGTATTAAAATATTACGTCATTTCATTCTGTGTCAAACAAGACCCGACGTCCACGACAAGGACGGTCCACAAAACATAAACAATGTTTTTGAAAAATTGTTGCAATATGTGTCTTTAACCACAAACACTTCGATTATCATAAAAATATCAAAAAGCAGAACTTGTTTTTCCTCTGGGTCTCAGGAGGAATCAATAATATGACGACAGCCCGGCTGAGCTTCAATAAATGTCGACAAAGTTTAAAGCTTCATGTGAGCTGACGGATCTAAGAAGACGAAGTTCTTCAGCTCGCTGCAAATTTACTTTCATCAAGAGTTCCACGGCAGGGAAACATGTTCCAGATCTACTTTTTAAGGAGGAGGGATACACACTCTCAGTCCAAGTACAACGTGTGAATACTCAGGTGGATGGAGACAATAAAGGCAACAACATGAAGACGTCATGGAGACTACGTCCAGGTTTTAGACAGTCTGCGGGGACGTCTCAGAGGCTACGTCCAGTTTTAGACAGTCTGCGGGGACGTCACAGAGACTACGTCCAGGTTTTAGACAGTCTTCATGTTTTCAGGCCTCGTCTGGTTTCACGCCAGTCATAAAAATAAAAACAGTTTTTCCTCTGAGGAGGAAATTGTTGCAGCATTCTTGATTCAGAGTGAGACACGTATAAGGATTCAGTTTGGATTCAGTTCACGGCAGCAGGAATAAAAGTATTCAGCGTGCTGCTCAGTACATGTACACATCATATCAAAGTATTTATGAGGTAGTACTGTGGCTGCTGGAGATCACGTTTCATTTTCCAGGAACGTTGACGTGAAATCTTTATTTCAGTCAAACACAGATCAGATTATCATTATTTAATACTTGGAGTTTCAGAGCGCCAAGATGAGGTCAGCTGCTCGCCGAAGCATTGTTTTGGTTTTGTATCTGTTCTGTGTACGTTAGGAAAAGGTTTGTCTTTGGTTGTGAGTGTGAGTCGATCCTGTCCAGTGTGTCGCACTGCGAGACGTCAGACTGTCCACGGGAAAGCAGAGCAACATTCCTGAATCCACGACAACAGTCTGACAGATGGAAAGATTCCTCTGCCAGGATTTCAACCAGATGAAGTCCAGAAGTCTTTGTTCGTTGATTCAAATCTTTAGTTTGATTTATTCAAATTCAGAGTCTGATGATTGGAGGAATCGTTGGATCTGTTTGAGTCCCAACACGACGGTTTCTTCCCGTGTTTCAGCTTCAGTGTGATCTGATTATTTCCGGCGGTCATGATGAAGTTTCGTTTCCTGAAGCGTATGAATCCCACCGAGCTGAAGTGAAAGTTTTAGACAGTCCTGACCTGAGATCAACCTCTCGTTGAGTTCATAAAATCACGTCACAGAAAGAAGACGCTGCTTTCACGTTCACATCAAAGTCTTCATGGCCGAGTGACACGAGACGAGAGTCAAGACAAACAAACAGCGTCATGGGAACCGAGCCGGGCTGCACTGTCTTTCTACCCTCTATCTGTCCACGGCCTCCAGGAAATATTCCCGCTTTCTCTCTCTGGAGGTTTCTGGGAAGAGGAAAACAGCTGATGTCATCCACTTCCAGAGAGAAGAAGAGGAAACGGGCCTCTTGGTTCTTACACAACTCCCACATCCTTTGAGTTCGTCACAGATTTCTTCACATTGTCAAAGAAAACACCTGCTGCTGTTTGTTCAGCCCCAAGAAACCTCAGAACATGACACACGTCCTCTGAGTCAGACTGTGTGAGATCCAGTTTTATCAGGACGTCCATCAGCGTCTGTCCTCGTCCTATCAGCCTTCAACTATATCAAAGACTTACAGCTACCAGCTAAAGAACAAGATGTTCACGTGTTCATGCTCAGGAACATGCCGACCAGGGATGTAACGATGCATCGTGACACGATCAAAAATCGGTACAAACGCGTGACGCCTCGCATCGGTTGACAGAAAAAATGAATTGCGATTCTTGGCAAATGGCGTCTTTGGTCCGTCCTGCACGCGACTTCAAACCCACCGAGAGTGTTTCAGGAGCGAGCGCTTAGCCCGCCAGACTTTGTTTACTTGCTCAGATTTGGACATTTTCCCGGTGTACGTTCTTCTAAACATGCTTCTACATGTGTAAATATGCTACGTAGTTAATCAGTTTCGCCTTTGTCTGTTTTTACAACCGGCAGTTTGCACAAGGTATTTTATTTTGAAGATCCACGGCTTCTCTTTGCTTTTTACGCGTGCTGCTCGCAAGTTTTAATGTTTTTATTTTATTGTTATGTACAAAAAATGTGTCATATTAGACCCTGAATAGTTTGTAAGGGTTAATGAGTAATGAAATGTTGGGATCATTTTTGTTTGTTCCCAACTTCATTGTGAGATTAATTTAAAGCTTTAGTTAATAAAATGATCAAATTAATTCAGTTGCTCTTTTTTGCAGAGGAAAAAATGTGGCTAGTGGAAATTCTGATGTGGCTGGTAACTTCAGAAACTTACCAGCCACATCAAAAAAAGTTAATTTACAGCCCTGGATACGCCTCGTGAAAGAAAACTGCATCACATCAGTTAACAGCAGTTTACTGTGAGATTGTTTCTAAAGAAAGCAGATGTCTGTCATGAGTTTTGTTGTTTAAGATGTAAGTTGCACTTTTTATAAGAGAACACAAACTGTAAAGAAAGATTTTTTCCTACAAATAAAAAGATAATTTTATGTGGTCATAATTTGTCTGTAGCTCATTTTGATTTTCTCGTGACCAAAACTCGAATCGAGTCGTTACGTCCCTAATGCCGACAGTCAGACCTGCAGTGTTTGGAGGCTTAGACCTGCTACAGATGAGAAAATAATAACAAAAAATGATGTGCACAATGTTTTAATGTTTTACGTAATGGGTGTATGCTCCTTTTAGCATATTTAGTATTTATTTTGATTTTAGCATATGTTTAATTTTATTTATTTTAGTACATTTTAATGTCTCAGGTATCTTTATTCTTATTTATTCTAGTCATTTTAACGCTAGGATTTTATTTTTGCACTGACTGACTAGAAGCACTTTCAATCTCGTATCTGTGACAATGACAATAAAGATCTATTCTATTGTTTGTTCAGCTCACAGAGAGATGCCAGCTCGACTCACCACCAAGACGCCAGACTGTCTCAGCGCCTGCAGGACGTGAGCCCGGCGGGTTCAGAGCACAGGTGCGGTGGGAACATGTTCTTTTCATCTGCACAGGAATGAGGCTTTTTCCTGGAAGAAGCCCAGAGGGGAACTGATGCTCATTGTCGGGAGCAACATAATGAGGTGGAGAGCTGCTCCACCTCAGACCAGCAGCGAGCAGCGCTCTGACAGGGACTCAGCACCGAGCTGGTTTTCGTGCCAGGTCTGGTTCCTGGCATCCCGACTACATTCTTCACATCAGTCACGTCCAAACTTGAGTCTCCGGCGGGATACCTGACAACCTGTCAGAGGTTTTAAAGATGAGCCTCGTACGATTATTCTATTTTCAGGTCAGGACAGTAAACACACACAGTAAATATCCAGCGCTGGATATTTACTGTGTGTGTTTACTGTTGGATTTTATTAAAAGCAGATGTGTCTCAGCTCGGCATCCTGTTTCTTCTCTGCATGCGGCTTTTATTACTGATAATCAGGGACAGCGTTTGTGATGTGTCAGCTGCAGAGGGAACGGCTACCAGAGGACGTTTACGAATCCACAGTAATCATCTGCAGTTGCGACGAATGGCTATAAAAACTACTACCTACGTTAAACTGGATGTTTTCAATTAATATGAGCTAATGAAAACATATAAACGGTTTGATTAGAGCAAACTTCAGACTCTGGGTTAGTCCAACATACAAACAGTCTAACAGCCCAAAGTCCGCTTGATCGGGATCCAGATTCACGTGAAGTCTGAGCTCCTGAAATTCACCGTGAAGCTGCACAAAGAACTGTGCGTTCAGTGGAATGACCCTTTAACGGCCACAACCTGAATTACTGAGCTTCAGTCAGTGCTGACGTATTGCAATAACACAGGAGTCCATATGCTGGACTGAGCGGTCCATAAGTCTTCACCGCTGGCTGAAATTCCCCATCAGTCTGAAGGGACCTTTAAAGGTCGGCATGCAGCGAAGGTAAGAATAAATATTAAAATTTACAAGCGGCTGCAGCGAGATAAGAGTCTGTTCTTTATGATTCAGAGCCGAGTGAGCTTCAGCTGCAGATATTTAAGACGGGTCAGAACTGTTTGAGCAACGACAGCTTCAAAAAAGGAAAGAACAGATACCACGGAAAGATGCACGCACCTTCAAGAAATGACGCTGACTGTCCCGTACACGGGTTTTAAAGTCTGAAGTGTTTACTACGTAACGCTTCACGGCACTAAGTCACACAGCAGCAACTATTTCACTGATTCTGGTGAAACTGGATCATATTTTATGGAGGAAATGTTTTCTGGTTTTCCCTCTGATGTCCTCCGGCTGCTCCGCCTCAACTCTCTGTGATTTACAGAGTTTATGATGGACAGTGAAGTAAACTGCTGACAGCTGTAGCTGCTGTTAGCTCATGTTAGCTCAGTCTGTTAGCTGCTGTTAGCTCATGGCAGAGGAGAAGAGGCCGAAGAGGTTGCAGGATGGTGCAGAATCTTGAATGTACCGTATGTTACTTAATCCCACAAAAATATTGAATCACAACCCAACATGTAGCTGCTGTTAGCTCACGTTAGCTCAGTCTATGAGTTTACACTTTGCACTGATGTCGTAATTAAGCATGAAACCAGCACGCTAACGACATTCAGATTCAAATGTCTGGACATTTAGGGCGGTCGGTAGCGTAGCGGGTTAAGTGGTCGCCCCGTGTGTGGAGGCTATAGTCTTCGCTGCAGCTGGCCCCGGTTCGAATCATTTACTTAGTGTCACTCCCCCTCTCTCTGCTTCCTGTCTATCTTCAGCTGTACTATCAATAAAGGCCAAAAAAAATCTTTAAAATAAATAAATAAATGTCTGGACATTTTCCTTGACAGGTAAAAGTTGGACCTGCTGCTGGCTCAAAGATTCATCCTGAGATTCACCGCCGGCTACTCATCAAGTTTAAAGTTGTTATTTTTAAAGCAGCTACATGTTCATGAACACAGACGTGTGCGCTCACACTCGCCGAGCGAACCCCCGACACAGAAAGTAGTCCCCCCTCATTAGGCGCCTTAGCGAGCTCTGAAAGGAGGCGTCCATTCACTGGATGTGGTGGGAACAAGAAAAAAAACAACCAACCGTCCAGGGAGGCAACCACACACACACACACACACACACACACACACACACACACACAGACAAAGACAAAGACAAAGAATGTGTGTGAAGCTTAAATCTCGAGACTTTTCCTCCTCCTCCTCGCTCGGGTTTGTCAAAGAAAAGCCGCCTTAATTCCTCCTGACAGCTGTCAGTCTGACCCCCCTCCGTCAGCCTCCATCAGCCTCCATCAGCCTCCGTCAGCCTCCATCAGCCGGCTAACATCACAGCAGCTCCGGCTGGTTTCTCGTCCGTTTCTTTTTGGACGTCTTTGCTGCAGAAATCAACTTTAGAGTGAATTTTTCTGCAACTGCAGCTGAAAACTGAGGCTGGAAAGTTTGTTGTCTTTGTATGAATGAAGGTGGTGGAGGCGTGGATGGAGGTTTCATGAAGGTGGTGGAGGCGTGGATGGAGGTTTCATGAAGGTGGTGGAGGAGTGGGTGGAGGTTTCATGAAGGTGGTGGAGGAGTGGGTGGAGGTTTCGTGAAGGTGGTGGAGGCGTGGGTGGAGGTTTCGTGAAGGTGGTAGAGGAGTGGGTGGAGGTTTCATGAAGGTGGTGGAGGAGTGGATGAGGGTTTCATGAAGGTGGTAGAGGAGTGGGTGGAGGTTTCATGAAGGTGGTGGAGGAGTGGATGGAGGTTTCATGAAGGTGGTGGAGGTGTGGGTGGAGGTTTCATGAAGGTGGTGGAGGTGTGGGTGGAGTCCGGTTGTTTCTAACAATAGTTTGTATTGAGGGAAGTGCAGCGATCATGTGATCATTGTTTTTCTTAGAAACGTGTCACTCCTTTATTTTGATGTTCACATCTGTACTTGTACCCCTCGGTAACCATGGCAACGCAGCGCATGGATAAACACAGCAGTTCACTTCACTGTCCATCATAAACTCTGTAAATCACAGTTTCTCCTGCTGCTGGCTGCTTGACACGTTTTGTGCTAATTAGCAAATATTAGCATGTTAGGAGGTTAAATTAGGGGGCGTGTCCACTGAATGTGCCAAAGCCACGCCCCCCTGGTGGGGTATGCAAATGTTATGTTAATGATCACCACGTGACATCACGCTGTCTCGTTTTTAGGACTGCCCACAAAATCCTGAGACTGAAAACTGAAAAACTGTTTAAACCTCTGACTCCACGTCAGTGAAACATCGTTCAAAGTCTTTTTATGTTTTCAGCAACTATTGTCCAACTTATTTATTTATTTGAAGGAAACATGGTTTATCCATGCGCTGCGTTGCCATGGTTACCGAGGGGTACGTACAGATGTAAACATCAAAATAAAGGAGTGACACGTTTCTAAGAAAAACAATGATCACATGATCCACGGCGCGCTGCACTCCCCAATCCAAACTATTGTTAGAAACAACCGACTCCACCCACACCTCCACCACCTTCATGAACCTCCACCCACACCTCCACCACCTTCATGAAACCTCCATCCACTCCTCCACCACCTTCATGAAACCTCCACCCACTCCTCTACCACCTTCATGAAACCCTCATCCACTCCTCCACCACCTTCATGAAACCTCCACCCACGCCTCCACCACCTTCATGAAACCTCCACCCACGCCTCCACCACCTTCATGAAACCTCCATCCACGCCTCCACCTCCTTCATGAAACCTCCACCCACTCCTCCACCACCTTCATGAAACCTCCACCCACTCCTCTACCACCTTCATGAAACCCTCATCCACTCCTCCACCACCTTCATGAAACCTCCACCCACTCCTCTACCACCCTTCACGAAACCTCCCCCCGCCTCCCCCCTTCACAACCTCCCCCCACTCCTCCCCCCCCTTCATGAAACCTCCACCCACTCCTCCACCACCTTCATGAAACCTCCATCACGCCTCTCACCCCTACAAACACTCCATCCACGCCTCCACCACCTTCATGAAACCTCCACCCACTCCTCCACCACCTTCATGAAACCTCCATCCACTCCTCCACCACCTTCATTCATACAAAGATAACAAACTTTCCGGCCTCAGTTTTCAGCTGCAGTTGCAGAAAAATTCACTAAAGTTGATTTCTGCAGTAAAGACGTCCAAAAAGAAACAAACGAGAAACCAGCCGGAGCTGCTGTGATGTTAGCCGGCTGATGGAGGCTGATGGAGGCTGACGGAGGCTGATGGAGGCTGATGGAGGCTGATGGAGGGGGGTCAGACTGACAGCTGTCAGGAGGAATTAAAGGCGGCTTTTCTTTGACAAACCCGAGCAAGGAGGAGGAGGAAAAAGTCTCGAGATTAAGCTTCACACACATTCTTTGTCTTTGTCTTTGTCTTTGTGTGTGTGTGTGTGTGTGTGGTGTGTGTGTGTGGTGTGTGTGTGTGTGTGTGTGTGTGTGTGTGTGTGTGGTGTGTGTGTGTGTGTGTGTGTGTGTGTGTGTGTGTGTGGTTGCCTCCCTGGACGGTTGGTTGTTTTTTTTCTTGTTCCCACCACATCCAGTGAATGGGCGCCTCCTTTCAGAGCTCGCTAAGGCGCCTACTGAGGGGGGACTACTTTCTGTGTCGGGGGTTCGCCTCAGCGAGTGTGAGCGCACACGTCGTGTTCATGACACGTAGCTGCTTAAAATAACAACTTTAAACTGATGAGTAGCCGGCGGTGAATCTCAGGATGAATCTTTGAGCCAGCAGCAGGTCTAAGTTTTACCTGTCAAGGAAAATGTCCAGACATTTATTTATTTATTTTTTGGCCTTTATTGATAGTACAGCTGAAGATAGACAGGAAGCAGAGAGAGGGGGAGTGACACTAAGTAAATGGCCGTCCGATGCGGGATTCGAACCGGGGCCAGCTGCAGCGAAGACTATAGCCTCCACACACGGGGCGACCACTTAACCCACTACGCTACTGACCGCTCCAAATGTCCCAATATTTTTGTGGGATTACGTAACATACGGTACATTCAAGATTCTGCACCATCCTACAACCTCTTCGGCCTCTTCTCCTCTGCCATGAGCTAACAGCAGCTAACAGACTGAGCTAACAGCAGCTACAGCTGTCAGCAGTTTACTTCACTGTCCATCATAAACTCTGTAAATCACACGAGAGTTGAGGCGGAGCAGCCGGGGACATCAGAGGAAAACCAGAAAAAACATTTCCTCCATAAAATATGATCAGTTTCACCAGAATCAGTGAAATAGTTGCTGCTGTGTGACTTAGTGCCGTAAGCGTTACGTAGTAAACACTTCAGACTTTAAAACCCGTGTACGGGTCATTTCGTCATTTCTTGAAGGTGCGTGCATCTTCCGTGGTATCTGTTCTTTCTTTTTTGAAGCTTGTCTTGCTCAAACGTTCTGACCCGTCTTAAATATCTGCAGCTGAAGCTCACTCGGCCTCTGAATCATAAAGAACAGACTCTTATCTCGCTGCAGCCGCTTGTAAATTTTAATATTTATTCTTACCTTCGCTGCATGCCGACCTTTAAAGGTCCTTCGACTGATGGGAATTTCAGCCAGCGGTGAAGACTTATGGACCGCTCAGTCCAGCATATGGACTCCTGTTGTTATTGCAATACGTCAGCGCTGGACTGAAGCTCAGTAATTCAGGTTGTGGCCGTTAAAGGGTTCATTTCACTGAACGCAGAGTTCTTTGTGCAGCTTCACAGTGAATTTCAGGAGCTCGACTTCACGTGAATCTGGATCCCGATCAAGCGGACTTTGGGCTGTTAGACTGTTTGTATGTTGGACTAACCCAGAGTCTGAAGTTGCTCTAATCAAACCGTTTATATGTTTTCATTAGCTCATTAATTGAAAACATCCAGTTTAAGTAGGTTCGTAGTTTTTATAGCCATTCGTCGCAACTGCAGATGATTACTGTGGATTCGTAAACGTCCTCTGGTAGCCGTTCCCTCTGCAGCTGACACATCACACAAACGCTTGTCCTGATTATCAGTATAAAAGCCGCATGCAGGAGAAGAAACAGGATGCCGAGCTGAGACACATCTGCTTTAATAAAATCCAACAGTAAAACACACACAGTAAATATCCAGCGTGGATATTTACTGTGTGTGTTTACTGTCCTGACCTGAAAATAGAATAATCGTACTAGAGGTTTCATCTTTAAAAACCTCTGACAGGTTGTCAGGTATCCCGGCCGGAGACTCAAGTTTGGACGTGACTGATGTGAAGAATGTAGTCGGGATGCCAGGAACCAGACCTGGCACGAAAACCAGCTCGGTGCTGAGTCCCTGTCAGAGCGCCTGCTCGCTGCTGGTCTGAGGTGGGCAGCTCTCCACCTCATTATGTTGCTCCCGACAATGAGCATCAGTTCCCTCTGGGCTTCTTCCAGGAAAAAGCCTCATTCCTGTGCAGATGAAAAGAACATGTTCCCACCGCACCCTGTGCTCTGAACCCGCCGGGCTCACGTCCTGCAGGCGCTGAGACAGTCTGGCGTCTGGTGGTGAGTCGAGCTGGCATCTCTCTGTGAGCGAACAAAAACAATAGAATAGATCTTTATTGTCATTGTCACCAGATACGAGATTGAAGTGCTTCTAGTCAGTCAGTGCAAAAATTAAAATCCTAGGTTTAAAATGACTAGTAAGTGTTAAAAATAACCTAGATATATAAGAATA
>NC_040016.1:26907668-26953932 GCF_000972845.2 Larimichthys crocea | reverse complement strand
TGTACCCCTCGGTAACCATGGCAACGCAGCGCATGGATAAACACAGCAGTTCACTTCACTGCCCATCATAAACTTGTCACACCGCGGTGAGGTCAAGTTGGGTTTTTGTTCTGTCTCGTCATTTCCTGTTTTATTTTGAAATGTACCTGCCCTCTCGTTTCAGGTCACCTGTCCTTCCTCGTGTGTCCCCGCCCTGATTGTTTCCACCTGTTCATCACTCTGTACATCTCGTCTGTCTTACAAGTGTTTCGTCCTCGGATCGTTCGCCTCAGCCTTTTCCTCGTCTTGCCATAGTCACAGCGTTTTTGCTCGAGTGTTTTTGTTTCTTCCTCGACTGAGTGATTTTTTTGTTGTAATTTTCTTAGTCTAGTCTTTTGTTTTTTTAGTGTTTAGTGTTGTTGTTTTTCAGCCTCCCTTGGAGCGCTTTCACTTAATGTTTTGCAGCCTTTTGATTTTCCTCCTTTGGAGTGATTTTGATTTTGAGAAACTAGTTTAGAGTTTTTTTCTCCTTTGGAGTGATTTTTGTTTCATAGCCTGCCGTAGCATCACTCTGTCGAGAGGGTTTTGTTATTTCGAAATAAAATCAGCTCACTGACACCTCTGCGTCCGAGTCCTGCTTTGAGTCCGGCCTGATAAAACTCTGTAAACCACAGAGAGTGTTAGGAGGTTAAATTAGGGGGCGTGTCCACTCCACACGTCAGTGAAACATCGTTCAAAGTCTTTTCACGTTTTCAGCAACTATTGTCCACCTTATTTTTTTATTTATTTATTTGAAAGAAAACATGGAATTGTCTTTACACGGACATTAACATGTAGCTAATGCGGCTACGTGTGAAGTCAGTGTAGCATCAACTGTAAACTGTAGCTGCTGTTAGCTCATGTTAGCTCAGTCTGTTAGCCTGGGTTGGGTGTTTGTTCCACAGGAGTCCTCCACCAGGAAGAAGAAGAAGAAGAAGAAGAAGAAGAAGAAGAGGTTTACAGGCCGTGAGCTGTAGCTGCTGTTAGCTAATGGCAGAGGAGGAAAGGCTGAAGAGGTGGTCGGCCTGCAAACTTTCTCCCTCTCGACAGAAACGTATTTTGACTAGCTTGAACTTGAACATATGTTACTTTAAAGTTATAAGAATGGAACACATTTAACATTAATTCATAAATTAGTACGACGAGCCATCAGGCTGAAGCTTCTGCTGTCAAATAAAACCTTCATGTGCAGGTTGGTACGCTGCCAACTGTGTGTGTGTGTGTGTGTGTGTGTGTGTGTGTGTGTGTTCATGTTGTGTATCTGTGGTCTGAATCTCCGCTGTGATGATAAGATATCAGAGGAGGAGAGATAATCTACTCCCACTGCCTGACACTGATCCCAGACATTACCAGCTACACCCTGAACTCCTCCACACACACACACACACACACACACACACACACACAGCTGGACAAACACCAACACACCCTGATTAACACACACGAGGTGGTCAGTGTAACACATAGAGGAATGTAACGTCTCTGATAGGAACAAAAACATCGTACAGAGGAATGAATCAGTGACTCAGGCTGTCTGCTGATCGCAGGGTCGGCGGTTCGATTCCCACCTTCCCCTGGTCTCGTTTCAAAGTGTCCTCGGGCGAGACACAGAACCTCAAACAATCCCAAAAACATGAATCAAATAGATGATCAGATCTCAGACAGACGATCTGAGGCTGAGTTTACAAATCCTGGGCCCCGACTACACCTGTACAGAACTACCTGTCTGTTGTGGAAACTGAAGCATTAAACAAACTTCAGGTTTTGGGTGGGCGCCGTGTGCAGTGACACCACCACAGACACACAAACTGTATTTTACAATGAGCCACAAATACAGACGATAATAACCTTTAATTTATGTGATCTCTGCACACACACACACACACACACACACACACACACACACACAGACACACACACACACACACACACACACACACAGTACTCCTGGGTGTAGTTATCTGCTGCTTTGGGAAGAGTCTGACTCTCGTCTCTCGTCAGAGGAAATAAACAAAGTTTTTAAAGTGTTTTACGTTGTTGAATAAATCATGAAGATCATTACACACACACACACGCACAGACTCACACACACACACACACACAGAGGTGTGTCTGTCCTCATTTGTTTTGTTGAAACTTAGACACATACTGACAGAGATGATAAAGCTTGTGACGACAGATTTAACCTGTTCAATGTGTCAGATTTAAGGAGCTGTATTTACAGAATACGGTCAAATATAAATAATACTGTCAGAGTGTAATCATGTGAAAATAAGATTCTTTATGTTTTGTTATCTTAGAATGAGTCGTCGTCCACAGAGTCCACCATGTTTCTACTGTACTGAAGCCAGGAAGGTCTCAGAGTTCCCCCGGTACACATGATGATATTTATCATTTAACATGATGTAACAAACGTGTAACGAAGACAAACCAATCATCTGTGATCCAGCTCAGACATAACGAACTTCACTAATGATCAGCTGATTGATGCCGACTGTGACGAACTGATTCAAAATTTCACCTGTTAATTAAAATATCTTAAAGGAGCAGACTGTCTAAAACCTGGACGTAGTCTCCGTGACGTCCCTGCAGTGTCCCATTGGACATTTAAGTGTCTGTTATGGTTGAACTAACTCCAAGCTGAGGACAATCACTGCTGTGGAAGTGTAAGTGTGTGTGTGTGTGTGTGTGTGTGTGTGTGTGTGTGTGTGTGTGTGTGTGTGTGTTTTGTCGTCGTTCCTTCCTCCTCGGCTTCCTGAGTGTGTGAGAAAGAAGACGAGTCGACGTCCTCTCTCTGACACGTTCTGAATTCATCATCAAAGCTGATTTCAGGACTCACTCTGTTAGAAAGTTTTCATATTGCAGCAGCTTTGTCTTCATGATGTCAGAGACAGATGATATGAGAGGACAGAGCAGACCACCCAGTCAGCCTGACAGCAGCGTCTCTGTCCCAGAGGACGTGACAGCTGAGCAGCAGGGTTTATACATCAGCTGCCTCACAAGGAGCCACGACAAGCCGGGTCACCGCAGAACATGCACCGCCTCGATCCGGAGGTCAGGGTCCAGTGCGGGTCAGCGGCCGGGTTCTAGTGGAGGGGAGGGGCCCGGCTCGACAACAATGGAGGAGATTAACTGAAACGCCACGTTCACCCTGAAACATCTCAACAACATGCAGCAGTATAGAGAGGACGAACCCGGAGGACATTTCCTCAGGCGCCATATGAGGCCACTAACATAAACATTATTATACCCACTGCAGATGTAGGTAGACTTTCAAAATAAAGCTTGGTTTTTCTGTGTACCTTACACAATACAAGTGCTGCAGAAAACAAAGAGTGTTGTTATATTACTGAACATAAGTGTTATGCTCACTCACATAATAAGTGTCGGCACATTAAGGGCGTGGTTGGTTACACATTGGTTGTTGTTGTTAAAGATCTGCACACCCAGGGTGTGACGTAAGAGCATGCTCTTAATGTGAAAGGAAGAGGAAGTGTAGGGCTCTTCCTCCCCAGGTTGCTGACCCCTTCCGATTGAGGACCGGAGCAGAGGACGGACATCGAGATGGACCAATCAGGGGGGAGCTAAGTTTAAACCCCGGCTCCTCCCCTTCGTCACCTTTGGACCAATAAGATCGCAGCACATTTTCATATAAATACTGTGTTTACCTGTAAGACTTCTTTTTGGGACGTTGGCTGCAGCAGCTCGTCACTCTCAGAGTCAGTGAACTGTGGTTTCCAGAACAAAGAGTCCATGTGCATGCTTTTAATTCTGCAATGCTCAAATACATTTTTTAAAACGGACCTCCGACTTCGAGTTCTCACGCTCTACAGAGCCTACGTAGCTAATACCCATTGATGACATGATGACAGACGCAGCCAGTGTCATAAAACAATGAACACTTCAATGATAAATGCAGTTTAAGAGACAACGTCCACATCGGTGTCTGCTGCACGTCATGACGTCTCGTAAACTTTATCAAACCCGTTGGAGTCCAGACATGACTTCATTTGCATAAACAGTCTTTTGGACGCTCGCACTGTATCACAGCCTGACCCGACGTCGTCACGAATATTAATCAGAATGTTGCAGCCAATGAGAGGCGGCCACAGGTGGAGCGTGTAAAAGTCTGACTGCGTTTCCTTCCTGTGTCGACAGAGTATCTCCGAATGCGCAGAAGTAACGTGACATGAAGCACAGAGTGAGATAAGGTGAATATTTTATGAGCGATGAATGTGTTGTGATTTTAATGCAGGCTGGTTCTTATCAGCATTGATAACGGAGGCTTGGTGCTGCCAGATTAAACACTGATATCCACCTGCTGCTATTAATCATTCTCTCGCACATTAATTCACATTTTATTTGTTATCTGTTGCCGTGCCGACGTTACCGCCTGTTTCTTCTCTGTCAAGTTACAGACAGAGTTTGTTCAGGACGCTTCAAAGCAGCTGTAATTATTTTATATCCACAATTAACCAAATGACCAAAGTGACCTGCAGAGCGTTGGAGCTTCTTTCAGCACTTTGTTTTGGTTGTAGCTTCACTGTGGAGGTCTGTCGGAGTGTATGTAGGTCCAGGTTTAGACAGTCTGCGAGGATGTCACGGAGACTACGTCCAGGTTTTAGACAGTCTGCGTGACGTCACGGAGACTACGTCCAGGTTTTTGACAGTCTGCGGGGACGTCACGGAGACTACGTCCAGTCTGTGGATCGTTCAGATATGAGGACACTGACGTTCAGAGTGAAACTGACAGAAACATTGTGATGATGGAAATCAGAGCTGTGGACGTTCTGGCAGCTTCACACACACTGCATTATTATTCAGTCACTGTTGGAAACAGAACAAAACACACACACACACACACACACACACACACACACACACACACAGGCATGGTCGATCCACAGAACATCTGTCTGAGTGTGTGTGTGTGTGTAAGCTGGCACACAAACTGTCTCTATTGTATCATTGTGTTTGTCTCGCCGGCTAATTAATAACCTCTTATCAGGGCCGGGCAACAATAAAGTATTCCTGCCAAGCCAAACACTTCCTTCCTGTCCGAGACCATCTGAACAAACCTGGAAGCTGGCGCCAAGCGAGCTCAACACACACACACACACTGACACACACACACACACACAGTATATTACAATATCATAACAGACGTTTACAGTGTTCAGACTCTGATGGTGGAAAAAAACAACTGAAGCATCAACATGTGCAAACTTCATCTCTGTGAACAGCAACATTAGCACGATGCTACGAGGTGTTGCATCTTATATGGATGCTCACAGCTGTGGTTAGCCGTGGTTAGTCGTGGTTAGCCATGGTTAGCTGTGATTAGCCGTGATTAGCTGTGATTAGCCGTGATTAGCTGTGATTAGCTGTGATTAGCTGTGATTAGCCGTGGTTAGTCGTGGTTATTCGTGGTTATTCGTGGTTAGACATGGTTAGCTGTGATTAGCTGTGGTTAGCTTAGCTGTTATTAGCCGTGGTTAGCCGTGATTAGCTGTGGTTAGCTGTGGTTAGCCGTAGTTAGCCGTGGTTATCTGTGATTAGCTGTGATTAGCTGTGGTTAGCTGTGATTAGCTTAGCTGTGGTTAGCCGTGGTTAGCTTAGCTGTGATTAGCCGTGGTTAGCTGTGATTAGCTGTGGTTAGTCGTGGTTAGCCGTGGTTAGCCATGGTTAGCCGTGATTAGCTGTGGTTAGCTTAGCTGTGATTAGCCATGGTTAGCTGTGATTAGCTGTGGTTAGCTTAGCTGTGATTAGCCATGGTTAGCTGTGATTAGCTGTGGTTAGCTTAGCTATGATTAGCCATGGTTAGCTGTGATTAGCCGTGATTAGCTGTGGTTATTCGTGGTTAGCCATGGTTAGCTGTGATTAGCTGTGGTTAGCTTAGCTGTGATTAGCCATGGTTATTCGTGGTTAGCCATGGTTAGCTGTGATTAGCCGTGATTAGCTGTGGTTATTCGTGGTTAGCCATGGTTAGCTGTGATTAGCTGTGGTTAGCTTAGCTGTGATTAGCCATGGTTAGCTGTGATTAGCCATGGTTAGCTGTGATTAGCTTAGCTGTGGTTAGCCGTGGTTAGCTTAGCCGTGGTTAGCTGTGATTAGCTTAGCTGTGGTTAGCCGTGATTAGCTGTGATTAGCTGTGGTTAGCTGTGGTTAGCTTAGCTGTGGTTAGCTGTGGTTAGCTGTGATTAGCTTAGCTGTGGTTAGCCGTGATTAGCTGTGATTAGCTGTGGTTATCCAAACTCCGTCCACAGTTCTGCTGTTGACTCGTTGAGGTTTGTTGTCATGGTGATAAACTCCACCAATCACAGTTTAGTGATTGTTCAACACGTTTAACACGCAGACATCCTGTCGTACATGTACAGAGTTTGGAGCCAATCACGGGTCAACGGTGCCGTGACATCCAAAAGTCCAAACGTGTCCTGAAAACCAAAGTCCACGATATCTGACTGACTCAGAATAACTAACGCAGAACCACCACGACCATGGCCCGATGACGGAGATCGGTCACAGCGCTGAAGTGATGGAACATTTATGTGAGCACACGCCTCGCTCTGTTCTGAACCCGTCCAAACCGTTTCACTGCCTGAATGTGACCAAACCTGCGGCTGTTAAACATGAACCACGTCTTTCTACATCAGACCGGCCCGGCTCAGCACCGGGTCCAACATCTGACACACGAGTGATGTGGGACCACGAAAAACGAGTCAGGAAGGAAAATACTCAATGAGAATAAATTAGATCAGACATTTGGCACAGAGTCATAAAACACACACGCACACACACACACACACACAGACTCACACACACACAAACACACACGCACACACACACACACACACACACACACGTCTTGCTTACTTTAGCAGCTAAATATTGTCGTGGTGTCCTTGATTCTTCTGCACACGATGTGTATCACTGTCTGCTGCATGTTTTGTCTGTACAAGTATGAAAATAACAGGCCGGGAAACACACACACACACACACACACACACACACACACACACACACTGTACGTCTTAACACAGACACCAAAATGAAAGGCTTTGTTTGTGTTCACGTCCTCAGGGAAAAAGTTTATTTGACTTACTGCAGGACAATGTAGTCCACAAAAAGGACTTTATTTTAGAGGCCAGGGTTTCCTCTGCCAGGCCGGAGTGTGTGGCACTGTGTGTGTGTGTGTGTGTGTCTGCCAGGCCGGAGTGTGTGGCACTGTGTGTGTGTGTGTGTGTGTGTATAAATACAGAACGTGCATAAATCAGGTCAGAAGATGGAACCAGCTCCACAAACATTAGCAGCACTGTTTGGGGCAAACGCTCCTTTAACGGCCGTCATAAAAATAAAAAACCGTCTGTCTCAGACTCTGAAGCTTTGTGTCGTCTCAGTGCCGGACAGTAAACTTCACCGATCTGAGGAGCGGGAAGCAAACACAGTTTCTCTGGGAGACGGAAAGTATTCAGTCTGTCTTTAAAGTACAAGTTCAAGTTGTAAAGGGCAGGAAGTGTCGTGTGTGTGTGTGAGACCTGAATGTCCACTGGTGTCCTCACAAACAAAAGTTCAGCTCAGGGTAAATCCTGGATTTGACATTTGAAGTTACACACGGAGACAAAACGCACAAAAATCAGATCAAGTTGAATAAATCTGATACTGAGCGCAGACGAGCTTCATCTTTAATTTAACAGGAAGTCTTGGCTCAGATCGGAGCCTGGAGGTTCAAGACGTGATGTAGAAACCTCCGTGTGGTCTCTGAGGACGGAGCTCCTCCATCATCAGATTATTCACTGCAGCCACAAAGACTGTCCAACACGTCCGTGAAGGTCGACGCTCGTCACCTCTCAAACAATAGAGACACTTCACATCAGAGCCAGAGAGACGACGAAGGACTCCGAGTTCAAAGACGTCAAGTGAATGGACGGAGGTATTGTGTCCATGAGCTCGAGGATGGGGTGTGTCTCCACCTCCAGACAGGATCTTATATACAGACTCATCAAGACTCCAGAGGTGAAAGACAGTCTGCGGGGACGTCACGGAGACTACGTCCAGGTTTTAGACAGTCTGCGGGGACGTCACGGAGACTACGTCCAGGTTTTAGACAGTCTGTGGGGACGTCACAGAGACTACGTCCAGATTTTAGACGTCTGCGGAGTCACGGAGACTACGTCCAGGTTGAGACAGTCGCGGGGACGTCACAGAGACTACGTCCAGGTTTTAAGACAGTCTCGGGGACGTCACGAGAACTACGTCCGGTTTTAGACAGTCTGCGGGGCGGACGTCACTGGACTACTTCCAGGTTTTGAGACATCTGCTGGGACGTCCAGGACTACAGTCCAGTTTTAGACAGTCTGCTGGGACGTCACAGAGACTAGTCCAGATTTTAGACAGTCGGCGGGACGTCACGAGACTACGTCCAGGTTTTAGACAGTCCTGCAGGGACTCCAAGAGACTACGTCCGGTTTTAGACAGTCTGCGGGACGTCACAGAGACTACGTCCAGGTTTTAGACAGTCTGGGGACGTCACAGAGACTACGTCACAGTTGTTTAGACAGTCTGCAGGGACGTCCCAGAGACTACGTCCAGATTTTAGACAGTCTGCAGGGACGTCACAGAGACTACGTCCAGGTTTTAGACAGTCTGCTGGGACGTCCGAGAATACGTCCGGTTTTAGACAGTCTCGGGGACGTCCGGAGACTACTTCCAGGTTTTAGACAGTCTGCTGGACGTCACAGAGACTACGTCCAGTTTTAGACGTCTGCGGGACGTCACGGAGACTACGTCCAGGTTTTAGACAGTCTGGTGGGACGTCACAGAGACTACGTCCAGGTTAGACAGTCTGCGGGGACGTCACGAGACTACGTCCAGGTTTTAGACAGTCTGCGGGGACGTCACAGAGACTAGTCCAGGTTTTAGACAGTCTGCGGACGGACCCCAGAGACTACGTCAGGTTTTAGACAGTCTGCAGGGACGTCCCAGAGACTACGTCCCATATTTTTAGACAGTCTGCGGGACGTCACGGAGAACTAACGTCCAGGTTTTAGACAATCTCGGTTGTGGCTTGTTCTGCGCGGGGTGTGTTGTATTTTTTGTGTCCTTTGTGGTAAAAACACTAGTGGGGAATTCCTTCCTCTCAAAACGTGTGTGTGTTGTTGTGTGTGTGTGTGTGTGTGTGTGTGTGTGTGTGTGTGTAGCTGTGTGTGTGGTTGTGTGTGTGTTTGTGTGTGTGTGTGTGTGTGTGTGGGGGTGTGGTGTGTGTGTGTGTGTGTGTGTCCAGCTTTCTAAACACTAAAGAGTCCCTTGTTGGATAGTTGTGGGTTGGAGGAACAAGAAGGATGCAGAGGATGTTATTCTGGGCTCTTCATCAGTGTGTGTGTGTGTGTGTGTGTGTGGTGTGGTGTGTGTGTGTGGTGTGTGTGTGTGTGTTGTGGTGTGTGGTGTGTAGCGGTTTAGGGCAGCTGATTTTCACAGGACTCTGAATGTTTTATTCTGTGATGTTAACCCGGAGAGCACCTGAACGAGCCATGGCGGGATGATGAAACTCGGAAAAGTGTCTGCACAGCGAGGCGTGGACTCGGATCTGTGATTTGTACGGCTCGACTTGGAGCCGGACAAAGATCAGGGAGGGGACGACGCTTCCCCTCCTTCATCGGCTACTTGTGTGCCGTAAGCGAGCGAGGCACTTGACCTCGAGTTTCCCCCGAGGAGCTACAAAAGCCCGGACGGACAGAGGACTGCTGCACGGTAACGTTCCACCACGGACTTACTGTGGAAATAAAGTTTAAAGACAAACTCAGGATGGAAACCTCTTTGTTAACTCGGCCGACACAAAGTGTGTTCATTATTCCATGACAGTCAACAGGTTCGTTAAATACACACTGTCCGTTAGCAAAGGCCCAGCCCTATGGACTGATGGCAGAGGAGCAGAGAGTGAAGAGGACGCTGACTGCTGCTGGACTAGGCATGATATCAGCTGCTGCTGGTGAAATAAAAGGGAAAGAACAGACGATGGCGAGGACGTCCAAAAAAGAATGGACATCCATCTATTCGGTACCGCCTCGTGGACTCGGGGTATTTCAGGCATGTGCAACTGGAAGGAGACCCCGGGGTGGACTCATAACACGAGAGATTAATTATCCCATCTGGGCTGGGAATGTAGGAGGGAGGAGGGCACACTGTCTAAAACTGGACGTAGTCTCTGTGACGTCCCCGCAGACTGTCTAAAACCTGGACGTAGTCTCCGTGACGTCCCCGCAGACTGTCTAAAACCTGGACGTAGTCTCTGTGACGTCCCCGCAGACTGTCTAAAACTGGACGTAGTCTCCGTGACGTCCCCGCAGACTGTCTAAAACCTGGACGTAGTCTCTGAGCCTGTCTAAAACCTGGACGTAGTCTCCGAGACGTCCCCGCAGACTGTCTAAAACCTGGACGTAGTCTCCGTGACGTCCCCGCAGACTGTCTAAAACTGGACGTAGTCTCCGTGACATCCCCGCAGACGTCTAATACCTGGACGTAGTCTCGTGACGTCCTCGCAGACTGTCTAAAACTGGACGTAGTCTCCGTGACGTCCCCGCAGACTGTCTAAAACCTGGACATAGTCTCCGTGACGTCCCTGCAGACTGTCTAAAACCTGGACGTAGTCTCTGTGACGTCCCCGCAGACTGTCTAAAACTGGACGTAGTCTCCGTGACGTCCCCACAGACTGTCTAAACCTGGACGTAGTCTCCGTGACGTCCCTGCAGACTGTCTAAAACTGGACGTAGTCTCCGTGACGTCCCCGCAGACTGTCTAAAACCTGGACGTAGTCTCCGTGACGTCCCCGCAGACTGTCTAAAACTGGACGTAGTCTCGTGACTCCCCGCAGACTGTCTAAAACTGGACGTGTCTCCGTGACTGTCCCGCAGACTGTCTAAAAACTGGACGTAGTCTCCGTGACGTCCCCGCAGACTGTCTAAAACCTGGACGTAGTCTCTGTGACGTCCCCGCAGACTGTCTAAAACTGGACGTAGTCTCCGTGACGTCCCCGCAGACTGTCTAAAACCTGGACGTAGTCTCTGTGACGTCCCCGCAGACTGTCTAAAACTGGACGTAGTCTCCGTGACGTCCCCGCAGACTGTCTAAAACCTGGACGTAGTCTCCGTGACGTCCCCGCAGACTGTCTAACATACGGCACGTTGATAAATTATTTTACATCGACGACATAAACGGGGAAACTCCCGGGAAGCTGCTGATTTCTGTGCGTTGACACTTTTAATAATTAAAACTCAATCAAGGCGCCTGCAGGAAAAATCATGACCGAGTATCAGAAACTGTAACGTGGAGCTGTGTGTTCATTCATTAGCAGTGACGAGGTGACATGAGGCTGGTGTGTGTGTGCAGCTGGATCAGGGCGTAACACCGAGCGTCATCGTGTTTCACCATCAATGACAGATTACACTTATATAGGAACCTATGGACTCACAGCACCAGGACCTCTGCTCAGACCAGTCCAGGTCTGAGAACTCGAGGCACGGACAATTCATCCGTCACACACTGAATGAATAAATCAATTTCCAGGACGACACTGATTATTTCCAGGATATCTGATCATTTCTCAGGTGAATCCAGGTTTTCCAGGACACACTGGAAAACCTTAGACTCAGCTCTAAATTGTGTGTGTGTGTGTGTGTGTGTGTGTGTGTGTGTGTGAGCATCACTCCATTATCATCACGACAGCAGGACTACCGTTTGAGAGGAGACACACAATGACACAATGCAGCCAGGAAAACAACAATCTGAACACACACACACACACACACAACACAACAACACCAAACCACCACAACAGGAACAGCAGTTTTTACCCCACTCGTAGATTGGGGGGTGAACTCCATAACAGGAAAGGCAGAGGACAATCAGGGGAGGGTTAGTCAGCAGTGTCTTTAATGAACACACACACACACACACACACACACACACACACACATGATTCGTAAAGTTTATTTTTTGGACGGTTAAATAAAGAATCATCTTGAATCACCTCTAACTCTCCTGGAAAACACCTCAATGCTCCAAAACATCTACAAGGACTCCTGGAATGTCTTCAATGACCTTCTTAACTCTTGCACAAACACCTGGAAACTTTTGATGTCCAACAAAACTTCTATAAAAAGCCTTGAAAAAAAACTCCAATGACCACAAAAACACATAGAATAAAAGACTTAACTCTGGAACTTCCCAAATAACCACAAAATCTGGTTCAAGGACTCCTGGAAAACACCTCTCTGACCACCAAAACCTCTACAGGGACTCCTGGAATGTTCTCAATGACCACCTTAACTCCTGCACAAACGCCTGGAAACTTTCAATGCAAGCAAAACCTCTTTAAAACATATTCAATGACCACAAAGAAACACCTACATAAACTCCTGGAGGGTCTTCAATGATTTTAAACACCTGGAAACTTTTGATGACCAACAAAACATCTATAGGAATCCTTGAAACTTCCTCAAGGACCACAAAAACACCAACATTAATACAACATATATATATTATATATATATATATATATATATATATATATATAAGATAATATATTATATATATACATATATAAATCTGGTCCAAGGGCTCCTGGAAAACACCAAAACCTCTACAAGGACTCCTGGAAATTTCTTTTAATTTTTGTACAAACACCTGGAAACTTTTGAAGACCAACAAAAATCATTGAAACACCTTCAATGACCAAAAAAAATCCTTGAAACACCTTCAATGACCACCTGTATCAATAACAGTGATCCTGGAACTTCCCATAAGACCACACAGATCACGTCCAAGGACTCCTGGAAACTTCTCAATGATTTTCCAGACCTCCTCAGAGGAAACACAGCAGCAAAGTTCAAACATGTTAAAGTTCTGAACACGGAGTGAAGCGGACCGGTCCGGTCCATCTCACCGTGGACCGTGAACTCACCGCGCTCAGTCTGGCTCCGTTAATCCGGTTCGGGGCTCCTGGACGAGCTGCTGCGGGTCCGGTCCGGTCGGTTCGGGCTCGGGCTCGGTGTCACCTGAAGGCTCGGCACGTTATAAACAAAGTGAACACATGTGGGCTGAACCGAACTGTCCGAGAGCCGCGAACGCAGCTGATGAGGAGGAGGCGTTCACGGTCCGCTCGGAAGATCCGACCTCTGGGAGGTTGTCCGACGGTTTCAGCCCATTTGAAGATAAATAAACTCACAGAATTCAAATATTTACACCTAAATATGTATGTTAATCATAAATAAGTCAATGATGTGTTCAGAATATATGAATTATACACGAGAAAACATTAAGAAGAAGAAAATATTAAAGAAAATACAATAAAATGTGATAAAATGCCATCAAAACTGATCAAAGGGGGTAAAAAATAATAATAAACTTTAAAAATAAACGTTCAGTGAGATTGAAGAAGAGGATGTTTTATTTTTACACAACATATTTAATGTTGAACTTCATCAAAATGAAGTAAAAGATCAGATTTTACATGAGAAATGTGGGAATGTTCATAAATCTGTCAAATATTTCAAAACTAAACACCAAACTCTGATTTAGTGCAACTTACTTTAATACAAATAACTTGTTAAATTCACTGACAGTAGAATGGACAGTCTCCGTGACGACGCCCACCTGTCAGTCAAAGCGTCCCCGCTCTTAACCCTGCATAACTTTAAGCCTTAATATAATGTGAACAGGTGAGTTGTATATAAATTCACCCTCAGTACAGTTGTCATGAACGGGGAAATTAGCTACAGAGACCAAAACTGTTTTTTGTACCAGGCTGTAAACATGTTTATTTCTGCTGTGAAGTTGGACATTTGAACATGGGGACTTATGGAGACTGACTCACTTCTGGAGCCAGCCTCAGGTGGACGTTAGAGGAACTGCAGGTTGTGGACACTTCCTGTTTTTGTCCTGTCAGATGGTTTACAGGCTGAAGATCTTTAAAGTTCTCATCACAGTTTCTTTGTGGACTCACCTCGTGTTTCACTGAAGAAGCTGGATGTCAAAGTACTTTAGTACCACAAGTACTCTGATTAATATCTTTTTAAATACATCGTGTTTATTTATAGTTTAGCATTAAAAGAATCCACAAAGTGTCAACCAGCTGTTAACAGGTGAGTACGTTTCTTTCTGACTCTGGAATTAAAAACTTGTCTCAAAGCTCCTTAAAGAGTCTCCACGTCTCTGTAAAGAAACCACGTCCACGTTTCTTTCTGGACCCGGGATTTTTTCTGCATGACAAACTTCCACAAACCAAAAGAAGACGAGCGTCCGTCTCAGTTGCTTTATTTCCCACAGCACACGATGACAGCAAACACACCGACAGCCAGCCACCGATTCATAAACCAGAGCGCCACCTGGAGGGATGACTGCGCCAACACAGACCTGAGGCACCAATCAGCTACAGACAAACCTCTGCGACTGTGACTTTAAGTTACACGACTCATTTACATATTTAAATTTCAGAAAATAACTCAGGTTTCAGTGACAGAAGGTAAACTAGTATAAATTATATATATTACATAATTGCTGCTCTTCACACAGAAGGACTCAGACACTGTCGGATGATAACATGAAACTTTATTATGATTTATTCACTGAATACATTTGACAAGTTTTTATTATGTTGTATAAAATACATAAAATGTTATTTTCACCTGCATCTCTTATTAAAAAATCTTTTACCTCACCAGCTTGAGACTCCTGATAGATACTTTATTGGTCAGCCCAGCATGGGTTGGTGAGAAAATGATTCTTACAGTCTGGAACAAAGATACATCTCCAAGCTCTCACAGAGCTCTCAAATACCTGATATATGGAAACAATTTGATTTGAGTCGTTAAGGATTCTGAATGTGTTTGATTATTTATTTGTCTGTAGCTTTGGGAAGAAGGTGTTATTTACCTTGATGTCCTGTAGATGAATAAATAAAATATTTAAAAAAAAAGAAAATCAAAGTTGTAAAATTCTTTAAAAAAACATGTCAGACGACTGAAAACTGAAAAGTTGTTTGATTTGAAACCTGAGCTGGAAGAAATAAAAAAAAATATTTCACTCGAACATACGAAGAGAAAAAACCTCAGCTAAAAGTTATTCATCATAAACGGACAGTAAAGTTTTGTTAAGGCTTTGTTTGGTCATTGAACGCACCACGATGCTGTTTTTTTTCCTGTAAGCAGAACATACGCTCAACAATTCGTAAACCTTCAAAATAAGAGTCACGAGATTCTGATTGATGGCACATATCGGTTTACGGACACGACTGAGAAAGGCACTTCATAGACAGAAATATGACCTGAGCTGATCAAGTTTCAGCCAACATCCGTTGGAGATAATAAACATTCATGATTGTATTTTTTAGTGTGATATTCAGGTAATAATGATCCAGTGAATACAGATCCAAAGGAGATTCATCGGACGAAGTGTTACAAACAGGTTTATATATATTTACAAGACTAGTTACACTGATGTTCATGTGTTCACTGTCTGTAGTCTGAAGAAATTAAACTAAATACAAAATAAGAAATGTTTTCTTGATGTTTATAAAGTCTGTTCACGATCACAGGACGTCAAATATCCTTGTTCTGTCACGGGACTTCATCTAACCCGTCCACGTCGGGTTGTTTAAAGTTACGTAACATTACGTACGTGACGTTGTGATGGAAACTTGCAAAGTCACATAACTCGTTAAAATACTTATTTTAACCCAAAGCATCAAATTTACTCAACCTAACCACACAGATTTGTTGTGACCGTTTCACAGCGTTACTTTTACAAAGGCGCCTCGCGGACACGTTAAAGTCGCCACGTGACAGTCGGTATTTGACGACCTTGCTTTAAAAAGGCAGAAGAATGTGAAGTCAGCACACAGTAGTTTCACGTGACGTAAAAAAGGTCGGACGAGACGAACAAACCCAGAATTTTCATCATGAGACCACAGCTTGTGTCCCGTGTGAAACCAAAAGTCAACGCTGACTTATTTTAAGTTACGTAACGTTACGTACATGACTTCGGAACTCGTCGCAGTAATAATAATTTGCAAGTTACTAAACTTGTAAAATATTTGTTTTAACCCAAAACAGTCTTTCCGAAACATAACCAAGTAGTTTTATCGTCAGCCCTAAACAAACATTCACGATTTAAAAAGGCGTCTCGTAGATGAGACGTTAAAGGGAAACTTGAGGGTAGTGAGCAGCGAGCAGTGGTTCAATCCATGAAAGGTTAAAAGTACAAGTTGAGTATTTAAAGTTAGTCGTAGTACAAACTGTAAATATTACATTTATGGCTTCTTCCCACAGAAATGTCGACTCTGGACACGACAACAACAAAGATCATCTGTTGTCATTTAGAAATACATGTTCGATGAGATGTAAAACTTTTAGCACTTACTGTTTGAACAGTTAGCACCAAATATTTTCAGCCTGGCGGATCATGATGGATTAATAGTGTAAATGTTGATATTTGACGTTAACATTATAAACCCACTTTACGCTGCTACAATCGTTTTGTGGGTACGTTAAATGGACGATTACATTTTTCCACAAATCCCACCTCCATGATTCAAACCACACATGAACACGTCTTCACGTTCCTTATAAAATAGAACACGCAGAGGGATATTTGTTGGTAAAGATTTTGTTCTCCGTCCCATAAACGAAGAAGCTGTAGTTTTTCCCACCGTACATGTAATAGGCGTGAGTCAGCGGCACCACCTCGATGGTCTGACGCTGCGGACAGAAGAAGAAACAAGAAGTCATCAACTCTGTAGTTCTTTATAGTTTTCTGTTTCTTTGTAGTTGTTTTGTGTTTCTTGGTAGTCACTTTGTGTCTCTGTAGTTTACGGTGTTTCTCTGTAGTTGTTATGTGTTTCTTTATAGTTGTTTTGTGTCTTCTTTGTAGTTTACTGTGTCTCTCTGTAGTTGTTTTGAGTTTCTTTATAGTTGTTTTGTGTCTCTTTGTAGTCGCCTTGTGTCTCTTTGTAGTTTTGTGTGTCTCTCTGTAGTTGTTTTGAGTTTCTTTGTAGTCGCTTTGTCTCTTTTAGTTTTCTGTGTCTCTCTGTAGTTGTTTTGTGTCTTTTAGTGGTTGTCTCGAGTGCAGTTGTGTTGAGTATTTTTGTAGTTTTTTGTCTTTTCAAAGTTTTTGCATCGGCTGCAGATTTTTTTGTTTGTTTGTTTTGTGTCTCTGTAGTCTTCAGTGATATTTTACAGGTAGAGGTAAATCACGTGCGACTACAAAAAGACCAGTGGACTAATAAATACGCTGTCTTCAACACAATGCTGACACTTTAACCACTTCACAGTGTCTGTTTTTGTAAATGAACGCGTGTGTGTTTGTTTTGTACCTGGTGCAGGATGCGGCTGGTGGAGCTGAAGCGACTGAAGTGTTCGTTAATCAGTTTTGAAGAGACGCTGCAGATTTCCTGATCGGGGAAACCCTGCAGAGGATACACCTGAGGACGAAGGTGGGAAAACAACAATGGTAATGCTTACACACTGGCGTTTAGCAGGTATAATATGTGCCACTGAATAATTTAAATTAAAGAGTTTGGTTTTTACCAGAACACTCTCGTCGACAAACAGAGGATTTCCCGTCACCGTCTCAAACTTCTGATCAGGAAATTCAGGCTGACGGTCCGGAATGAAAACCTCTACGTTGTTCTTCCTGCACAGACGAGAAGACAAACAGATGTGGAGAATGAAATAAAAGATTTTAATGTCGGGATGAAAGTATCGGTCTTTGTCGTACCATGTCACAGTGAGCTGGATGAAGTGCAGAAGGTTCTGGCTGCCGTGACAAACAGTGCAGGTCTTGTAGCCGTGGCCGTGACAGGAGATACACCTGGAAGAAGAATGAACATCAGAGAAACACATGAAGGAAAGATTATTGAATAAAGTCCAGACACATGAGGACTGCAGTCACATGGTCACCAGATCTCAGCCCAGCTGATTCCCATTGCATGTTTTGGAGCAACAAACAAATCTGATTTTATATGTGATAAACTGCTGACCGATTTATTCATCTTATTTCATATTTATTGTCTCTTTGTGATTGTATTGTGTCCCTCTAGTCTTTATGCATCTCTCTTGGTGTTTTTACATCTAATTCTGTGACATTTCAAGTCCAGGTCCTGTCCAAGACTTCAAACTTCTCGTCCTGATATTTCCTCCACGTACCACTAGAGGGTGTTCATGGGTGGTCATGACAGTGGTCGGTGTTGCTTTGAGCTTTCTGGTTTCACTAAAGGTAAATTTGCTCTCAAATTAAATCAATGAACTGATAAATAAAAACATTTTTCTTTATGTTGATTCCTCATGAACGGTCCTGCAGACAGACGGCTGAACGCAGGTCGTAGTCGGTGTGGATTGGATGAATCGAACACTTCAGCAGTAGAAGTAAGTCTGACACTATCATAATCTTTTTAATGGACGGGTGAAACAAGGCCAAGAAGTAAAATCAGACAGACAGACAGACAGACGGGACTCTCACTTCTTACGACCACGGCCATGACAGGAGGTGCAGCGCGAGTTCCTGCGGTGTCCGTGACCGTGACAGAACGTGCAACGTTTCTGCAAAATCAATGTTGAACATCGAAAGAAATGTGTTTCAGAAAGAGACAGAGAACCTCTGATCATCAGTTAAATATGAATGTAATGACTCAGCTGTCTGTCTCTGTTAACACATTTACACTTTTCTTGAATCATCTTGAAGCAAACTGACCATTCCTCGACCGTGACAGCCCACACAGCGAGTTCTTCCACAGCCGTTACACTTGTGACACACCTGAGAAATAAAGAGACTAAAGTTACTCAAAGAGAAGATTTAAAGCTATAAGTCAACCAAGAGACACAAAAAACAGCAGATCTAGAAAACAGACAGTGTTAAATAATAAAAAGAAGAGCTGCACCTTCACGAAGGACGAGTGCGGGACGACGACTTTATCCACGCGGTCGGTGTACCTCTGAGGCAAAGACACGGGAACGTCCCACGGCGGAGGACTCGCACCGTACTGAGGACCATCGACCATCTGCCCTGTTTGAAGACAAACACACGGCAGTGAATGTTGGCCCCATTCCACATTCATGGGCTGGTTCTAGAGTTTGAGGGATTTGAGCCTGGAAAGCCCTTGAACAGCCTTGAATTTGTTGTCGGGGTCTTTTTAGTACTGCCGATACTGTGGTAAGAAAACTGACTGTAAACATGTTTATTTCTGCTGTGAAGTTGGACATTTGAACATGGGGACTTATGGAGACTGACTCACTTCTGGAGCCAGCCTCAAGTGGACGACAAGAGGAACTGCAGCTTGTGTTGGCTTCATTTCATTTCATTGCAACGAACGTTGCCACTTGACGCTGAACCACATTGGACTCGAGGGTCTAGTGCGTGAGATCTGGTGACATCTAGCGGTAAACCAACTGAACACCCCTCACCTCACCCCCACCCCTTCCAAGCTAGTGGGTATGAAACATTCAAGGCTCTTTCTAAGGTGACATAACTTTTATAAATTCTTATTTTCAGGTGATTATACACAAATGGAAACATGCTTATGAAGATTATATTCCATATTTAGCCAATAAATTCTTCTACATCTCGACTCGATCACAAAATCAGACCTTCACTACTGTGGCCACATCTTTACAAAAACCATGAAGATCCTGGATGATGCTTTAATCACGGTCTAGTTGCTACTGTTTACAGTTCACCATATATTGTTTTATTTGAATGTAATATCCAAATTAAATTATCTGCAGGTGTTAGCCCAGAGTACATTTTTACCTCTGAAGGGTTCAAACTGCCAGCCGCTGGTTCTGGTCTCGGTGTAGGTCTCCAGTCGATACTGCAGAATACAGAGGCAGTACTCAGAACTTTGTGATGTTCTGCAGGTATTACATGAGTTTCTACAGTTCTGTCATGCTGGTTTATTCTTCCAGAGACGTGCTCCTACCCTGAACACGGTGATGGGCTTCAGCTCCCTGAAGGTGAGGTTCCTGGCAGGTTTGGAGCTGTACCTCCATTTTGATTCCACAAACTTGAGCAGGGCGTCTCTGGCTACGTCCTCCGATATTGTGGGAACACTTGAGGAACAAACATACAAACAATCCTTGATGCCATCGTACCTTTATATTCGATATCTTTATTAAGATAAAACACTGAATCATCTGCGAAGAACTTTATAAATAAAGTGTATTATTGATGTGTTACTTGATGTTGGGCACCAGAGTGTTTCTGTTGAGTTCAGGTTGGGGGTTGTAGGCAGGCGGCGGTGGGTACAACGGGTTATCACCCTCTAAACGACAACACAAACACACAGGAGATGACGACTGGGAGATGTTAAAGAATAAAACAAGAGAAAGGAGAGGAGAACCCAAGACTCACCTCCTCCTCTGTGACCCAGATATCCATGTATGTCATCCAGCCAGCCAGGAGGGGGCGCTGAAGGTCCCTCCTCTGGTATGTTTGGATCAAATGCATCTGAAAAGATGAATAAAGAATAAAGAAGAGTTTGTGTTGTTGAATTCAAAAGTTCATCCCCCGTCAAGCCTGTGAGGGCCGAGTGTTTGTGTTCGTGTCAGGACTGGACGCTGACGGAGGAAGCTAAGAAGAGAAAAGGAGATGATTGATGATTGGCTGTTTGATCAGAAGTAATGTAATCAGAACAAATACTCGAGTAGTTTATGTAGTAGTAGGATTACACTCTACACTCACTATGGAGATTAGTGGTTTGTCTTTTTCTGTTACACCGCACGGCTCTCTCGTTTAACGCCACATTTTTCTCTTTTCCACCTCGTTTATTGTCAGCGAGTAGTATCAATAAAGTTTGTCTCATCCTAATTAAATCTAACGACAAAGTTTGGACATTTGGACATTTTCTTTCGAGACATTTACACATGAAACAAACAGAAATATTACACTTCCATCAAGGTTTCAACATCGTTTTCGTCTGTTTGAGGTTCAGACTGGAGCTTCTTTTAATTCTTCTTCTCTTCTGGCATCCGAGGGGAGAATGTGCACCATCATTTATCTTGAAGCAACTTATATTCAAATGGATGGAAACATTAATTCACCTTTTTTTGTGACAACTTTCTTCAAATTTGCACTTGTAAAGAAACAAACGATCCTTCTTCACCTCCTTCTTCAATGCTAAGCTCTAAAATCTTGATTCAAACCTTCGTTTCCCCGATGTCCTTGCGCATGTTTTGATGTCTCCGTAACGTGCTCAGTGTTTCTGTCAGCGTGGCAGGAAGGGAGGATGCATTCTTTAGGAGGCCGTCAGGAAACTGCTTACAGCCCGGAGGAACAAGAAGCGCTCACACACAAAAGGGCTCGATTACATTACAGAAGATCATTCAGTTCATTTACACGCTACGAGCCGCTCTGACTCACCGCAGGGCTCAGAGGAGTGGATGCAGTCCACGACCAGCCAATAAAGTCTGTTTACACGGTGCATGCATGAAACTAGTCTCACTGATTATTGTACAAAGTCAGTGCCTGTGATTCACAAACTTTATGATGGACTCGATGATGACTCAGCCCCGAGATGCCAGGAGCCAAACCCAGCAATAAAACCACCTCGATAGGCTGCTGTGTTCACTGTTAGACTGGACACTGCCAGTTCAGAGGTTCTGTCGCTGTGTTCACTGTTAGACTGGACACGTCAAGTCCCTCCATATCTAAATGTTTTAATGGGAAACATGGAAAACAAACAGAACTCTATTTTCCGTTTCATTGAACAACTTCCTTGAAGAGCAGATTTGTGAATTTGAGGCTTCAGATGTGTCGTGTGACTCAACGGCATCATGTTGAGATCACTGGTATTGATCACGTTGACAGTCCAGAGGGAGTTATTTTAAGTTTTAACGTGTCCTGTGTCCAACGCGCAGTAAACCCTCTGCAGAGGAGTTAATTATCAGGTTAATTTGAGGGTTCAGGTATTATTTTGCCACAGTCTCATCTTGGTTGCTTAAAATACAATCAGCAGATCTGCTGCTGCGTAATTATCACCTGACAGTGAGCACCTTTACTGTAATGAGAGACTGCAGACAGAGCCGAGTGTACGTCATGGATAACAAACGATTTCATCTCGAATGACTAAATATGAATAATGTTTACAGGAGCGTGACCAACAGGTGGAACAAAGGTGTCGACCTACGCCGAGCAGGACACGACAAACAGTCTCTGAGAGGAGTTTGTACGGGAGATAAGTCACATTAAACAACATTAGTTTTCTTCTTATCAACAGTCTGACACTCCCTGCTCTGTCCACGCATGACAAACTCCGCCGTGAAGGAGTTTCTCCTCACGCCCTGAGTTTGTTCATGCTTGTTTTTTTAAGGTTTGGTCTCAGTGGATTCAAAGCTCTGCAGGCTTAACAGAGCTTTAACATTTCAGCTGTCATCGCGGCTCAAACAGGCCCGTGCATTTCATACGCCGTACTTACACCACATGGTACGACTCGACTCCGCCCGCCCAGCGCAGGCCGAGCTCATTATCAGTTGGGAAACACATGGGAGTGACCTGGGTGCTTGGGACATAATGGCAGAGGAGAAGAGAGCGAAGAGGACTGTCCTCAGCACCACGGGGGAGGCAGGAGTAACGGCGACTACGTCCTGGTTTTAGACAGTCTGTGGGGACGTCTCAGAGACTTACAGCTTAAAGTCGACTTAATCCGCCACCTGACAGGTGTGGCACATCAAGACTATGACACAGGTGTGTCTTTATCAAGGTGAGCCAAGTTTGGCGGGTCATGACTTCAGTGACATTTAAAGGTCAGTCAGGACGACTTTTAGTCTGCAAGCTTCGACCTGTCGTTAATTTGTCTTCCCGTCCTGACGTTTACTCGTCTCACGCCTCCTCGAGATCGTTTCCTCTCAGGCCGACGCCCCTCCATCATAAAACTCAATCATCGTTATCGTTAACAGTCATCCATGTGTCTCTCCTGATTAACAAATCAGCTGTCATCATGTCGGACTCCTCACAAACAGGTGTGTCCTGCACCTTTAAAACTTTATTTAAACTTTATAATGTAAATGTGACCGTCGCTGAATAAACAAACAAAGTCAAAGAGCGTGCTCAGACCTGCCAACAGAATCTCAATACCAGTTCAACGTTATGGATTAAATTATTATATCAGAGGACCTCAGGCCACCTGTGACCACGCCCACCTGTCAATCAAAGCGTCCACGCTCTTAACCCTGCATAACTTCAAGCCTTAATATAATGTGAACAGGTGAGTTGTATATAAATTCACCCTCAGTACAGTTGTCATGAACGGGGAAATTAGCTACAGAGACCAAAACTGTTTTTTGTACCAGGCTGTAAACATGTTTATTTCTGCTGTGAAGTTGGACATTTGGACATTTGGACATGTTACATATTACTTTTTATTTTAGAGGTCATGACCCGCCACGCTCTGCTCCTGATTGGCTAACAGCAGTCCTCGCCAGTAAATGCTGTTTTTCAAAATAAAAGATGTTTACCCAGCGTGTTGACGAGTAAACACCTGTCAGGTGGACGGATTGAACATGAACAGTCTGTGTTGACATATTCGCTTCAAGTCATGAAAAACTGGTGCAAAAACCAGAATGTAATTAAAAATCGTTGTTAAATCTTCTGTAATATTAAAGCGTCTCTAACTGCGGCAGCAAAAACAACCTGAGCAAACACCAAAGAATGTGAAACAGCGTCACATTACATAAACGTACACAATAGCAGCTTGATTGAGACGCTTCCGAGGCAGCGTGCAGCTCTTTATGGCGTGCGTCATGATTCTTTTACTTTCACTGTTTTTCACCCAGCGCTCGGATAAAAATACAACGCTGGACACAATACCTCGAGCTGAGGGATAAAAATATCAGCGAGAAGGTGTTTCCCCAACGAGATCTGGGCTGAGATGGACGGAGTGTGAGAACGGCATGAAGGAGGGAAGGTGGGGAGGAGGTGGGGAGTCATTAGGAGGGTTCAACCGGACAATGCATCCACAATAAAGGTCTGAAGATCTGTTCATGAGTCAGTCTGAACTTTAGACTGTGACAAAGACGAACAACAACCAACTAAACTCAGTTTTCTCTCCAGCTGAAGTGAATAAATAAACACACAATGTGTTCAGTCCGTCCACCTGACAGGTGAGGCATGTCAACACGCCGAGCAAACATCTTGCTCGCAGTAAAAGTGCAGTTTTATTTTGAAAAACGACTTTTAACTGAGTTACAGTTAGTCACAGACACTACGTCCAGGTTTTAGACAGTCTGCGGGGACGTCACGGAGACTACGTCCAGGTTTTAGACAGTCTGCGGGGACGTTCACGGAGACTACGTCCCGGTTTTAGACCAGTCTCGCGGGGACGTCCGGAGACTACTCCAGGGTTTTAGACAGTCTGCCGGGACGTCCCGGAGACTACGTCCAGGTTTTACAGTCTGCGGGACGTCACGGAGAACTACGTCCAGGTTTTAGACAGTCTGCAGTCACGGAGACTACGTCCAGGTTTTAGACAGTCTGCAGTCACAGAGACTACGTCCAGGTTTTAGACAGTCTGCGGGACGTCACGAGACTACGTCCAGGTTTTAGACGTCTGCGGGGACGTACAGAGACTACGTCCAGGTTTTAGACAGTCTGCGGGATGTCACAGAGACTCGTCCAGGTTTTTAGACAGTCTGCGGGGATGTCACAGAGACTACGTCCAGGTTTTAGACAGTCTGCGGGGACGTCACAGAGACTACGTCCAGGTTTTAGACGTCTGCGGGGACGTCACAGAGACTCGTCCAGGTTTTAGACAGTCTGCGGGGATGTCACAGAGACTACGTCCAGGTTTTAGACAGTCTGCGGGGACGTCACAGAGACTACGTCCAGGTTTTAGACAGTCTGCAGGGACGTCACGGAGACTACGTCCAGGTTTTAGACAGTCTGCAGTCACAGAGACTACGTCCAGGTTTAGACAGTCTGCGGGAGTCACGAGACTACGTCCAGGTTTTAGACAGTCTGCGGGGCGTCACAGAGGACTACGTCAGGTTTTAGACAGTCTGCGGGGACGTCACAGAGACTACGTCCAGGTTTTAGACAGTCTGCGGGGATGTCACAGAGACTACGTCCAGTTTTAGACAGTCTGCGGGGATGTCACAGAGACTACGTCCAGGTTTTAGCAGTCGAGTCTGGGGATGTCACAGAGACTACGTCCAGTTTTAGACAGTCTGCGGGGATGTCACAGAGACTACGTCCAGGTTTTAGTTACCCCATGGGCCCCAATGCAACTGTCTATTAACGCCCCTGTGACGTAACAACGTCTTGTTGTTGAAGCAATTAACTTTTGACGTTGTGACGTCACACTGGTCAAGTTTTTTTTTTTTTTTTTTTTTTTTCGCGTGGCAGCAACACGTGACACAAACACAACAAGAAAGAACACAGCACACACACTTTAACCACACACACTGTGTCAAACTGAACTAACACGGGCTGGTCCGGGTCAGCCTCAGCACACACTCACGTTACAAACAGGGACTATAAAGGAACCGGACCGGACCGGACCGGACAGTCTGGACTCGGTTCGGTTCAATGCTCACCGTGGACTTCATCCTTGTTGTCCATGTCTCCTCGTTTGGCGCGTGAAGCTGTGAAGTAAAGAGCCACTGACGTCACTGAGAGCCACGAGCGACTTCCGGTTTGACTATAGAAATAAAAGCCTGAAAAGATACATTCATAGTTTTGTCCAAAAATATATAATAAGTATGTGTGACTGTCTAAAACCTGGACGTAGTCTCTGAGACGTCCCTGCAGACTGTCTAAAACCTGGACGTAGTCTCTGAGACGTCCCCGCAGACTGTCTAAAACCTGGACGTAGTCTCTGTGACGTCCCCGCAGACTGTCTAAAACCTGGACGTAGTCTCCGTGACGTCCCCACAGAATGTCTAAAACCTGTACGTAGTCTTTGTGACGTCCCCGCAGACTGTCTAAAACCTGGACGTAGTCTCTGTGACGTCCCCGCAGACTGTCTAAAACTGGACGTAGTCTCTGTGACGTCCCTGCAGAATGTCTAAAACCTGTACGTAGTCTTTGTGACGTCCCCGCAGACTGTCTAAAACTGGACGTAGTCTCCGTGACGTCCCCGCAGACTGTCTAAAACCTGGATGTAGTCTCTGTGACGTCCCCACAGACTGTCTAAAACCTGTACGTAGTCTCTGAGACGTCCACGCAGACTGTCTAAAACCTGGACGTAGTCTTTGTGACGTCCCCGCAGACTGTCTAAAACCTGGACGTAGTCTCTGTGATGTCCCCGCAGACTGTCTAAAACTGGACGTAGTCTCCGTAACGTCCCCGCAGACTGTCTAAAAACTGGACGTAGTCTTTGTGACATCCCTGCAGACTGTCTAAAACCTGGACGTAGTCTTTGTGACGTCCCCGCAGACTGTCTAAAACCTGGACGTAGTCTCTGTGACGTCCCCGCAGACTGTCTAAAACCTGGACGTAGTCTCCGTGACGTCCCCGCAGACTGTCTAAAAACTGGACGTAGTCTTTGTGACGTCCCTGCAGACTGTCTAAAACCTGGACGTAGTCTCCGTGACGTCCCCACAGACTGTCTAAAACTGGACGTAGTCTCCGTAACGTCCCCGCAGACTGTCTAAAAACTGGACGTAGTCTTTGTGACGTCCCTGCAGACTGTCTAAAACCTGGACGTAGTCTCCGTGATGTCCCTGCAGACTGTCTAAAACTGGACGTAGTCTCCGTAACGTCCCCGCAGACTGTCTAAAAACTGGACGTAGTCTTTGTGACGTCCCTGCAGACTGTCTAAAACTGGACGTAGTCTTCGTAACGTCCCCGCAGACTGTCTAAAAACTGGACGTAGTCTCTGTGACGTCCCCACAGACTGTCTAAAACCTGGACGTAGTCTTTGTGACGTCCCTGCAGACTGTCTAAAACTGGACGTAGTCTTCGTAACGTCCCCGCAGACTGTCTAAAACCTGGATGTAGTCTCTGTGACGTCCCCACAGACTGTCTAAAACCTGGACGTAGTCTTTGTGATGTCCCTGCAGACTGTCTAAAACTGGACGTAGTCTCCGTGACGTCCCTGCAGACTGTCTAAAACCTGGACGTAGTCTTTGTGACGTCCCTGCAGACTGTCTAAAAGTGGACGTAGTCTCTGTGACGTCCCCGCAGACTCTAAAATCAGGATGTAGTCTCCATGACACCTGCCTCTCGGCTAATCTAAAAATGGTCAAAGGCACTGAGGACAGATATTTGGTCTGATCTCTTTCTAATATTATTTACAGACTTTCTTTTCCCGCCATGAACAAACACTGACAATAAAGGCGTTCTATGAAGTTACCTTATAATAAAGTTTCAACAGAACAGTGGACAGGGTGGGAACGATGTGGCCGACGGTGTGTTTAAATACAAAGCTCCCTTTAGTTTTATTCTGAAGGAAACATCTGTGGACTTCCTGTCCTGACTCTCTGCTTGTGACTGACTTGAAGCAGCTGCTGGCCGCGCCCATAATGTTTACATTAATATAAAGATCATGCAAAAAAACACTGATGTTTGGTTAAATGTAATCCTGCACACACACTGTGACTCTGCTGCAGCTTCAAAACATTAAACAGACGATAACAAAGCGAGTTTTAATAAAGTGTGACGGGCGTGGAATGTTACATTACTGAGGCTGATGACAGACATTTATTCATCTCACAAGAACAGCAGTCTGTCATACAGAAATAACAGACCATGAAAGCGTGATTGTCCAATCAATTCAGTTTTATTTATATAGTTCTGTATCATAACACAAGTTATCTGAGTCAATCAGAGTCGAGTATTCAACAAATTCCTGCCTGATGATTAGAGAGGACTGACGTTAGGAAAGAGAGTTTTTATATTGTTTTCATGATTATATGTAATTTTCATGACACCTCTAATGCTTCTAAACTGAGGTCTGTTGGCCGAGGGTTCGAATCCGACCTGTGGCTCTGTCCCGCATGTCATTCCCGTCTCTCTCTCCACATTCCTGTCACTCTTCAGCTGTCTCTGTCAAATAAAGCTTGAAAAGGCCAAAAAATAGACGTCTGTTGACATTCAGCTCAATGAATTAGTACTTATTAGTAATGCACTGACAGAAAGATTAGTTTTACTTCTTTCAGCAGCAGCTGATCTCACTGCCTAGTCCAGCAGCAGTCAGCCCAGCTCGGCGTCTGTCTTTCAGCCTTTTATTTCACCAAGCTCTCACCAACCACTAAAAGTCAGTCCCACATTTACTCTTGTCCGGCGGCTTCTTGCTCGCTCACTCTCTCCTTTTCTCTTCTTAGCTTCCTCCGTCACCGTCCTCTTCACTCTCTTCTCCTCTGCCATCATGTCCGTAGACGCTGCTGAGCCTGAAAACCTCCTTAGTTCTCTGAGCTCACAGGTCTGAGCAGCCCGCTAACAGGACTAGCTAACATGAGCTACACAGCTAACAAACTGAGCTAACATGAGCTAACAGCAGCTAACAAAAAACTGAGTCAACATGAGCTAACAGCAGCTAACCGACTGAGCTAACATGAGCTAACAGCAAGCTAACAATTGAGCTAACATAACTAACAGCAGCTAACAAACTGAGCTAACATGAGCTAACAGCAGCTAACGGACTGAGCTAACAGCAGCTAACAAACTGAGCTAACATGAGCTAACAGCAGCTAACAGACTGAGCTAACAGCAGCTAACACACTGAGCTAACAGCAGCTAACAGCAGCTAACAAACTGAGCTAACATGAGCTAACAGCAGCTAACAGACTGAGCTAACAGCAGCTAACACACTGAGCTAACATGAGCTAACAGCAGCTAACAAACTGAGCTAACATGAGCTAACAGCAGCTAACAGACCGCGCTAACAGCAGCTAACAGACTGACCTAACAGCAGCTAACAGACTGAGCCAACATGAGCTAACAGCAGCTAACAGACTGAGCTAACAGCAGCTAACAGACTAAGCTAACATGAGCTAACAGCAGCTAACAGACTGAGCTAACACGAGCTAACAGCAGCTAACAGACTGAGCTAACATGAGCTAACAGCAGCTAACAAACTGAGCTAACATGAGCTAACAGCAGCTACAGCTGTCAGCAGTTTACTTCACTGTCCATCATAAACTCTGTAAATCACAGAGTTGAGTCGGAGCAGCCGGAGGACATCAGAGGGAAAACCAGAAAACATTTCCTCCATAAAATATGATCCAGTTTCACCAGAATCAGTGAAATAGTTGCTGCTGTGTGACTTAGTGCCGTTCACCTGATCACAGGTGCGGGTCAACAGGAGGTCATGACGTCAGTTTGTCAGTTTATGTTGTGTCAGTACGACACTCGTTTGTTCCACTTTTTCCGCTGGTACGTGAACGCGGCGTTGACCCGGATGTTTACGTCAGTCGTCTTCTCCCAGCAACAGAACAGAACCGGACCGGACCGTTAGCTTGTTCTGCTGAGGCTCCTGGACCAGATTCTGCTCAACATAACCGAACATGGTACGACGACGAGATGACGTCACGACACGCCTTTCATTAACACGCTCACATTGTTACCGGGACTGAACGATCCGTTAAAACACACCGGGAGTTAGCTCCACGATGCTAGCCGGGCGTTGTCAGTGTTAGCCTAGCCTAGCCTAGCCTAGCCTAGCCTAGCTTCAGTCTGCAGGGTGTTTGCTGTGGCTAACTGATGCTAACCGATGCTAACTGCTGTTTTCAGGCTGAAGTGGAGGAAACTCTGAAGAGGATTCAGGGACAGAAGGGAGTGCAGGGGATCATCATCGTCAACTCCGAAGGTGAGGCGGCTCAGAGCGTTGATCAGCTGTTAGTGTTTCATTAACGTCTCTGCTCTGTGCAGGGACACACATCATCATCATTATTATTATTATTATTATTATTACTGACACTGCAGCAGCACAGAGACTTAAAGTCAGTCAAAGGCAGCTTGAGGTTGTTGCCGAGCAACCAGGGTCAGCTGCAGGTCAGAGCAATTAACTGCAGCTGTGCTCTGTCTGTGTGTGAGTGACTGCTGAGAGACACAGAAAATCTCTAAATGAAGCCCCTCCAACTAGTGGACACTAATGCCAAACGGTAGGTGGTATCAAAAAGCCCAAATGACCGTGAGCATCCTCATCTTGTCGACCATGTGAATGCTGAATTTCAGTGTGTGAAGTTAAAAAATGTGACCTGGGGAGAGAGAGAAAGAACAGGTGCCCCGTGCTCCTTTGGGAAATTTCTCCTCTCCAGTTTACATGGGAGTAGATGGGGCTGTCGGTGGGTGATCCTGGAGCATCAGTGCGTCTCCCGCCAAAACCTTAGACTGTAACAAACGACTGTTTGCAGACTGCTGTCACAAACTGTTGTTTTTGAGCCGTTACCATGGTAACCACCCGGGTCAACAGACATGATACTTCAGGTCTGTTGATGTGTTGCTTGGCAACAGTGCAGTCTCCAGTCTCCGCTCCGAGGCTGCTGTTGAGAGTCCGTCAGCCGATTTAAACGTCCGTCTCTTCCCCCGTTTCTTTAGGAATCCCCATCAAGACGACTCTGGACAACTCCAGCACGGTGCAGTACGCCGGACTCATCCACCAGCTGGTGATGAAGGCCAGGAGCACCATCCGAAACATCGACCCCCAGAACGACCTCACCTTCCTGCGCGTGCGCTCCAAGAAGAACGAGATCATGATCGCTCCAGGTGAGTCAGGACGTGAGACATAGTCTCCTGAGTTAAAGAGTCAGACTCGCCCGTCGTAACGTGTCCTTTCGCTCTCCTTCACAGATAAGGATTATTTCCTCATCGTCATCCAGAACCCATCGGACTGAAACAGAAACAGAACCGGCCGCCCGACTCGTTTCTCTCTTTGTCTGTCTCATGTTTAAACAGCCAAACGTTTCTTTGTCTTGCTAAATGAAACGAGTCCGTTCATCAGAAGCTTCTCGCTGCACCAGGAAGTGACGGCACGATTCGAAGGTGGATGAAGATGGATCTGCGCTCAGTGACGGATGTTGATTTTTTTTTTTTTTTAATCATTCCAGCTCGGTCTCCTCTATCTCTCTGTGAAGTAAACACACTGACAATAACACACTTACTGTGTGTTACTGTCAGTTTACATCAGAGACCCGTAGAAGAGGGAGAGAGAGCGACGTGTTGAAGTTTGAGGACGTTTCTTTGGGCTTGTTATTTATTGTGTTGGCGTGCAGTATTCCACTGAGCAGAGAGCGACACTACAAACACTCTGCTGATGTTTCTGATTTTTAACATTAAAAAATGATCAAATGTGTCATCGTCTTTCTTTTGAGTTTACAGTTTTAAAGGAACGTTAACAAGCCAGAAATAATATTAAACAAATCAAATCATCTTCGATTTAGTAAGTTTTGTGACTCCTTGGTGACGTGACAGTCAGACCTGAATGAGTTTCAAGAGCTCTACGATGTGAATTTGTCTTGTTAGCAATAAGAACTTGGGAGTGTAACAAGTTGATGAGCTGTTTTCTTTTGACAGGAACAGCTCGTCACGTTTCACAGGGGAGGGTATTAAAAAACATTTGGTGGATAAGTTTAAATCCAGTTTTGTAGATTTCACTTTTGAGCAACTAGAATGAGTTTTCCACAAGTTTATAACGAGTCCATCCAAAGTCTGACTGCAACGAGTCATTGTGAATTAACTAATGAATCAATGTAACATACTGTTTAAATTAAACAAACTGATGACGAGTGATGAAATCAGTCAGATTCTTTGCAGTATTCATATGAAAGAGGTGCAGGTCTCTATTAACTGCGTGCTTCCTCTTCCAGAATAAATTCGTTTGAAGAGAATGAAATGCAGCCAAAGTGCAGAACAATGTGCAGATGAACTGGATATTTAAATAACATATAAATATGAATATATTACAGATATATACAGCGTTGAGTGAAATGAATGGGTCACCTCGGTGCAGAGTTTATCAGGTTGACAGCTGATGAGAAGAAGCTGCTCCTGAACCTGCCTGTTCTGGAGAGGAGAGTCCTGTAGCGCCTCCTGGAGGAGAGCAGGTGCTGCTGTTTTCATCACCCTCTGCGGCGCCTTCTGGTCCAACAAAGAGCGAGCAGTGATGTAGCTACGGACTACGTCCAGGTTTTAGACAGTCTGCGGGGACGTCACGGAGACTACGTCCAGGTTTTAAACAGTATCTGTTATTACTCAACAACTGGAAAAACATGGTCTGGCATGTCAACACTGGGTCTAAACATTGCATCATTTCATATCAGTACAGAATGACACTAAGTTGCTTATACATGACATATTCTACATACATACTCTAGTATAGTATAGTATAGTACAGTATAGTATAGTTTTGATGGTATAAGTTGGATAAACTAAGTTAAAGTTGTTTGTTTTTAAAGTTTTTTTTGTGCGCGGCCCCTTTAAGACGGAGCGGATGACGTCACTCCTCGGTTGACTCGCTTTGTTTGTCCGGAGCGTCGAGCAGACTCTCAGCCGACCAACACTCACTGTCCGCCGGCCAACACAGCTGCGTTATAACCGGCCTCAGCGCGCCTCCGTCACAGTTATAACTGCGTAATAAGAACCGACAGAGATGCCGTCCGACAGACCCTTCAAACAGCGGAGGACATTCGGTAAGAAACCCGCTGTTAGGCTCGATAGAGCCGCGGAAAACAAGGCAGCCGAGCCCGAGGAGGCAGCTGGGCCTGCTAGCCGCTTAGCTTGTTGACAAAGTGTAGTTACATGTTTGTTGTGCTGTTATAAGTGTTAACAGCTGCTTATAAAGCACGTTATGATCCATAACAACACGAGGCTCACACCTGGTGGAGTTAGGCTTATTAAATATACATGTAAGATGCCGATTAAAGCGAATAATAATATTAAGTCTGCTAAATTAGCCTGTGTGCTAATGTTTAAAGGCCATCTGGGTCAGTGTCACACTAGCCTCGGAGCTAACAGGCCAGCTGTTTGTGTGTGTGTGTGTGTGTGTGTGTGTGTGTGTGTGTGTGTGTGTGTGTTAGCAGTAAACACAACATGTGCTGACACAGGACCCCAGGACACGTTCCCTGATTTATGTGGTAACATGATGCTAAAACACAGACTCTGTCCTGACAGGGAGGAGCTGTCTGTTACATAATCCGGCCAAACACAGACTAATATGGGACAAGCAGCGCGGAAAGTACTCAGATTACTGCGTCTGTGTACTCGGTTATTACCTGCGAAGTGTCATGTACAACAGACAGATGAGTGATGTGCTGACACCGAACCTGTCAACCTGTTCTGTGATGGTGTTTACCTAAAAAGACAGACAGACAGACAGACAGACAGATAAGGTGCAGTGGCAAGATGATGGTAACAGTACTGATACTACTATCAGTCTATAACAATAATAACAGTCAATAATAACAGTCTATAACAATAATAACAGTCTATAATAATAATAACAGTCTGTAATAACAGTCTATAACAATAATAACAGTCTGTAATAACAGTCTATAATAATAATAACAGTAAATAAACATAATAACAGTCTATAACAATAATAACAGTCTATAACAATAACAGTAAATAAACATAATAACAGTCTATAATAACAGTCCATAACAATAATAACAGTCTATAAACATAATAAGTCTATAACAATAATAAGTCTGTAATAATAGTCTATAACAATAATAACAGTCTATAATAACAGTATATAACAATAATGACAGTCTATAATAACAGCCTGTAACAATAATAACAGTCTATAATAACAGTCTATAACAATAATAAGTCTGTAATAACAGTCTATAACAATAATAACAGTCTATAATAACAGTCTATAACAATAATAACAGTCTATAATAAGTCTATAACAATAATAAGTCTGTAATAACAGTCTATAAACATAATAAGTCTATAACAATAAGTCTGTAATAACAGTCTATAACAATAATAAGTCTATAATAACAGTCTATAACAATAATAAGTCTGTAATAACAGCCTATAACATTAATAACAGTCTATAATAACAGTCTATAACAATAATAACAGGCTATAATAACAGCCTATAACAATAATAACAGTCTATAACAATAATAACAGCCTATAACAATAATAACAGTCTATAACAATAATAAGTCTATAATAACAGTCTATAACAATAATAAGTCTGTAATAACAGTCTATAACAATAATAAGTCTGTAATAACAGTCTATAACAATAATAACAGTCTATAATAACAGTCTATAACAATAATAAGTCTATAATAACAGTCTATAACAATAATAACAGTCTATAATAATAACAGTATATAACAATAATAACAGTCTATAATAATAACAGTATATAACAATAACAGTCTATAACAATAATAACAGTCTATAACAATAATAACAGTCTATAATAATAACAGTATATAACAATAATAACAGTCTATAATAATAACAGTCTATAATAATAACAGTGTAGGTTTTTTATCCCTCCTGAACACTAAGGGGCGGTATGGTAAAGGCCGAGGCCGAACATACGTTATTTAGTTCAGGTCATTAATGACAGGTGTGTCTAATTTTGGAGGATGTGCGTGGTTTGTTTTTAAAAAACTCTTTTGTTTTGGAAAGCTTATTGAGATTTGCAAAGTTTACAAAAAATGCATTTTCAGTTAAAGTTTACAAAGTTTCTGCATCAGTTTCTCCGGGTCACACGTCTAACAAAAACGGGACTTAGCCACTACAAACAGTATATAACAATAACAGTCTATAACAATAATAACAGTATATAATAACAATAACAGTCTATAACAATAACAGTATATAATAACAATAACAGTCTATAACAATAACAGTCTATAACAATAACAGTATATAACAATAATAACAGTCTATAACAATAACAGTCTATTACAATAACAGTCTATAACAATAATAACAGTATATAATAACAATAACAGTCTATTACAATAACAGTCTATAACAATAACAACAGTATATAATAACAATAACAGTATATAATAACAGTAACAGTCTATAACAATAACAGTCTATAACAATAACAGTCTATAACAATAATAACAGTATATAACAATAACAGTCTAAAACAATAATAACAGTATATAACAATAACACTATATAATAACAATAACACTATATAATAACAATAACAGTCTATAACAATAACAGTCTAAAACAATAATAACAGTATATAATAACGTTGTTATATACTGTTATTGTAGACTGTTAACAGTCTATAATAACAGGTGAGTTATGGAGTCTGACTGCAGAGCAGCGGAGTTGGATGAGTTTATGTAGTTACTGTGATATTAAATCACGTTTAGAGAGTGATGACACGTTAAACTGGTCGTCAGGAGCAGAGACGTGTCCTGAAAGTTGTATTTTTAGACCCAGCGTGGGCGGGACGAGGACGTTAACTCAGCGTATGTTTTTATAAACACACTCATGTCCGAGCGCTCGGCACCGACCCTTCCCGTAACCCCGGCGAACACAAACGTCCCCAGAACCTAAACAAAGGAGGCATTCACACTTCACTGCCGGCTCTCAACGCCGGGCTGAGCTTTGGACCCTGCTGGTGTTAGTTTATTAGTTTATGTGAAATAAAGCTGCAGTCTCAGACAAACTGTGGCACCAACAGCACCACAGATCAGATTCAAACCATCTACAACAGGGACGAGATGTTAAAAAGAGTTCTGCGTTTATCAGGATCAGCCTGAAACGCTGTCACGGTACATTCACATTTTCTATATATCTATATTTATCTATATCTTTTATCTATATTTATCTAACATATAAAGATATAGATAAATATTGATAAAAGATATAGATAAATATAGTATATAGAAATGTGAATGTACCGTGACAGCGTTTCAGGCTGATCCTGATAAACGCAGAAACTCTTTTTAACATCTCGTCCCTGTTGTAGATGGTTTGAATCTGATCTGTGGTGCTGTTGGTGCCACAGTTTGTCTGCAGCTTTATTTCACATAAACTAATAAACTAACACCAGCAGGGTCCAAAGCTCAGCCCGGCGTTGAGAGCCGGCAGTGAAGTGTGAATGCCTCCTTTGTTTAGGTTCTGGGGACGTTTGTGTTCGCCGGGGGTACGGGAAGGGTCGGTGCCGGCGCTCGGACATGAGTGTGTTTATAAAACATCGCTGAGTAACGTCCTCGTCCCGCCCACGCTGGGTCTAAAAAACAACCAGGACACGTCTCTGCCCTGCGACCAGTTTAACGTGTCATCACTCTCTAAACGTGATTTAATATCACAGTAACTACATAACTCATCCAACTCCGCTGTCCTGCAGTCCAGACTCCATAACTCACCTGTTATTGTAGACTGTTAACAGTCTACAATAACAGTATATAACAACGTTATTATAGACTGTTATTATTGTTTTAGACTGTTATTGTTATATACTGTTATTGTTATTATATACTGTTATTGTTATATACTGTTATTATTGTTTTAGACTGTTATTGTTATAGACTGTTATTGTTATTATATAGTGTTTTGTTATTATATAGTGTTTGTTATATACTGTTATTATTGTTTTAGACTGTTATTGTTATTACTGTTATTATTGTTATAGACTGTTATTGTTATAGACTGTTATTTATGACTGTTACTGTTATTATATACTGTTATTGTTTTATTACTGTTGTTTTGTTATAGACTGTTATTGTAATAGACTGTTATTGTTATTATATACTGTTATTATTGTTATAGACTGTATTGTAATAGACCTGTTATGTTATAGACTGTTATTGTAATAGACTGTTATTGTTTAGACTGTTATTATTGTTATAGAATGTTATTGTAATAGACTGTTATTGTTATAGACTGTTATTGTTATAGACTGTTATTATTGTTATAGACTGTTATTGTAATAGACTGTTATTGTTATATACTGTTTGTAGTGGCTAAGTCCCGTTTTTGTTAGACGTGTGACCCGGAGAAACTGATGCAGAAACTTTGTAAACTTTAACTGAAAATGCATTCATTGTAAACTTTGCAAATCTCAATAAGCTTTCCAAAACAAAAAAGTCTTTTTAAAACAAACCACGCCACATCCTCCAAAATTAGACACACCTGTCATTAATGACCTGAACTAAATAACGTATGTTCGGCCTCGGCCTTTACCATACCGCCCCTTAGTGTTCAGGGGGATAAAAACCTACACTGTTATTATTATAGACTGTTATTATTATAGACTGTTATTATTGTTATATACTGTTATTATTTGACTGTTATTATTGTTATAGACTGTTATTATTGTTATAGACTGTTATTGGTTATATCTGTTATTATTATAGACTGTTATTATTGTTATATATGTTATTATATAGACTGTTATTATTGTTATAGACTGTTATTATAGACTTATTTTGTTATAGACGTTATTATGACTGTTATTATTGTTATGACTGTTATTAGACTTATTATTGTTTAGACTTTATTATAGACTTATTTTGTTATGCTGTTATATAGACATTATTGTTATGAACTGTTATTATTGACCCATATGTTTATAGACTGTATTATAGACGTTATATGTTAGAGACTGTTATACAGACTATTATTGTTATATACTGTTATTATAGACTTATTATTGTTATAGACTGTTATTATAGACTGTTTATTGTTATAGACTGTTTACAGACTTATTATTGTTATAGACTGTTATTACAGACTATTATTGTTATAGACTGTTATTATAGACTTATTATTGTTATAGACTGTTATTATGTTATAGGCTGTTTATTATAGACTGTTTTATTGTTATAGCTGTTATTATGTATAGACTGTTATTATTGTTATAGCTGTTATTATGCTGTTATTTGTTAAGACTGTTATTATAGACTGTTTTAATGTTTAGGCTGTTATTACAGACTTATTATTGTTATAGACTGTTATATAGACTTATTATTGTTATAGACTGTTATTACAGACTTATTGTTTATAGACTTATTATGTTTATAAACTGTTATTACAGACTTATTATGTTATAGACTTATTATAGACTGTTATTATTGTTATAGATTTTATTATTAGACTGTTATTATTGTTATAGACTGTTATTACAGACTTATTATTTTATAGCTTTATTAGACTTATTGTTATAGACTGTTTTATAGACTATTATTGTTATAGACTGTATTATGTCATAGAGTTATTATAGAGTTATTTGTTATACTGTTATTATAGACTTATTATTGTTATAGACGTTTATTACAGACTGTTATTATTGTTATAGACTGTATTACAGACTTATTATTGTATAGACTGTTATTATAGACTGTTATTATTGTTATAGACTGTTATTACAGACTTATTATTGTTATAGACTGTTATTATAGACTGTTATTATTGTTACAGGCTGTTATTATGACTGTTCATTATTGTTATATACTGTTTTATAGACTGTTTATTGTTATGACTTTATTAAGACTTTTAGTTATAGACTTATATGTTTATAGACTGTTTTATTGTTATGGACTGTTATTATAGACGTTATTATGTTTATTTACTGTTATTGTTTAGACTGTTATTATTGTTTAGACTGTTATTATGTTTATTTACTGTTATATTATTATAGACTGTTATTACAGACTGTTATTATTGTTATAGACTGTTATTACAGACTGTTATTATTATTATAGACTGTTATTATTGTTATAGACTGTTATTATTGTTATAGACTGTTATTATAGACTGTTATTATTGTTATAGACTGTTATTACAGACTGTTATTATTATTACAGACTGTTATATTGTTATAGACTGTTATTATTGTTATAGACTGTTATTACACTGTTATTATTATTACGACTGTATTATTGTTATAACTGTTATTTTGTTATAACTGTTATTACAGACTGTTATATTGTTATAGACTGTTATTCTTGTTATAGCGTTATTACAGACTGTTATTTATTACTTACGACTGTGTTATTATTGTTATAGACTGTTATTATTGTTATAGAATGTATTATTGACTGTTATTATTGTTATAGACTTGATAGTGTATCAGTACTGTTACCATCATCTTGCCACTGCCCTTATCTGTCTGTCTGTCTGTCTGTCTGTCTTTTTAGGTAAACACCATCACAGAACCAGGTTGACAGGTTCGGTGTCAGCACATCACTCATCTGTCTGTTGTACCTGACACTTCGCAGGTATAACCGAGTACACAGACGCGTAATCTGAGTACTTTCCGCGCTGCTTGTCCCATATTAGTCTGTGTTTGGCCGGATTATGTAACAGGACAGCTCCTCCCTGTCAGGACAGAGTCTGTGTTTTAGCATCATGTTACCACATAAATCAGGGAACGTGTCCTGGGGTCCTGTGTCAGCACATGTTGTGTTTACTGCTTACCACACCACACACACCACACACACACACACACACACAACACCACCACACACACACACCACACACAAACAGCTGGCCTGTTAGCTCCGAGGCTGTGTGTGACACTGACCCAGATGGCCTTTAAACATTAGCACACCAGGCTATTTAGCCGACTTAATTTATTATTCGCTTTAATCGGCACTTACATGTATATTTAATAAGCCTAACTCCACCAGGTGTGAAGCCTCGTGTTGTTATGGATCATAACGTGCTTTATACGCAGCTGTTAACACTTTAACAGCACAACAAACATGTAACTACACTTGTCAACAAGCTAGCGGCTAGCAGGCCCAGCTGCCTCCTCGGCTCGGCTGCCTTGTTTCCGCGGCTCATCGAGCCTAACAGCGGGTTTCTTACCGAATGTTCCTCCGTGTTTGAAGGGTCTGTCGGACGGCATCTCTGTCGGTTCTTTATTACGCAGTTATAACTGTGACGGAGGCGCGCTGAGGCCGCGTTATAACGCAGCTGTGTTGGCCGGCGGACGCGAGTGTTGGTCGGCTGAGAGGTCTGCTCGACGCTCCGGACAACAAAGCGAGTCAACCGAGGAGTGACGTCATCCGCTCCGTCTTACAGGGCCGCGCCACAAAAAAAAACTTTAAAAACAAACAACTTTAACTTAGTTTATCCAACTTATACCATCAAAAATCTACTATACTACGTTACTATACTATACTATACTAGAGTATGTATGTAGAACTTATTCTTATAAGCAACTTAGTGTCATTTCTGTTACTGATTATGAACATGATTGCAAGTGTTCAGCCCAGTGTTGTGACATGCCAGACCATGTTTTTCCAGTGTGTGTAAACGTTATAAGATACGTAATGGATGTAGCTACGTCCGAGTCTAAACCGGATGTAGCTCCGTGACGTCCCCGCAGACGTTACTGATGAGAAGCCCGCCGATTCTGTAACTGTGCTAGTCTCCGTGCCGTCCCCGCAGGACTGTCTAAAACCTTGGTATGTATGTATCGTAGTCTCCGATACGTCCCCGCCAGACTGTCTAAAACCTGGACTGTCTCCCGTGACGTCCCCTCCAGGGACTGTATTACAAACCGGACGTCGTCTCCGATGACGTCCCCGCAGCAGCTCTCAAAACCGGGACCGTAGTCTCCGTGACGTCCTGCAGACTGTCTAAAAACCTTCGAGTAGACAAGATGTTAACTACTAATCCGTGTGACGTCCTCGCAGGGACTGTCTACAAACCTGGTAGTCTCTGTAGTCTCGAACGTCTCAACTGGAGTAGTATACTGCTATCCACCAAGACGTCTAAAACTGGACGTGTTCTCCGTCGACGTTCCCAAGACTGTCATAAAACCTGAAGTATCTCCATGACGTCACCAGCAGACTGTCTAAACCCTGGACCGTAGTCTCCATGACGTCTCGCACGACTGTCTAAACCTGCGATGTAGTCTTTGTGACGTCTCCCGAGACTGTTCTAAAACTGGACGTAGTCTCTGTGAGTCCTCGCAGATGTCTAAACCTACGGACGTATCTGCTTGTGACGGTCCAGCACGACTGTCTAACATGGACGTAGTCTTTGTGACGTCACCCGACAGACTGTCAATAAAACCGGGACGTAGCTCTGTGCGTCCCGCAGACTGTCTAAAACCTGGCCGTAGTCTTCCCGTGGACGCCTCGCAAGTCTAAAACCTGGACGTAGTCTCCGCTGACGTGCCCGCAGACTGCTTAAAAACTGGACGTAGTCTCCTACGTCCTGCGCAGACTGTCATAAAACTGGACTTAGTCTACCTGAGTTCCCGCAGCAGACGTCAAAAACCGGACTAGTCTCCGTGACGTCCCGCAGACTGTCTAACAACCTGGAACGTAGTCTCCGTGGAGTCCTCGCCAGATGTCAAACCTGGATTTGTGTCTCTGGTGACGTCTCATCCGCAGATGGTCCTGTCTTCACAAACCTTGGGACGTAGTCTCTTGACGTGCCCCCCAGACTGTCTAAAACCTGGATGTAGTCTCGTGACTCCCCGCAGACTGTCTAAAACCTGGACCGTAGTTCCAGCCTACATCCACGCTCGCTCTTTGTTGACCAGGAAGGGCCTGGGACGCCGCAGAGGGTGATGACACAGCAGCACCTGCGTTCCTCCAGGAGGCGCTACAGGACTCTCCTCTCCCGAACGGCAGGTTCAGGAGAAGCTTCTTCTCATCAAGGCGTCAACCTGATTAAACTCTGCAGCCGCGTGACCCATTCATTTCACGCACCGCTGATCTATCTGTACTATGTGACTATTCATATATATGTTATTTAAAATATCCGTTCATCTTGGCACATTGTTGCACTTTGGCTGCATTTCATTCTCTCAAACGAATTTATTGGAAGAGGAAGCACGCAGTTAATGAACCTGCACCTTTCATATTGAATACTGCAAAGAATCTGACTGATTTCATTCACTCGCATCCGTCTGTTTTAATTTAAACCGGTATGTTACATTATCATTAGTTACTTCAAATGACTCGTTGGCATTCAGCCTTTGGGATGACTCGTTCTAAAACTTGGGAAAAACTCATTCTAGTGCGTCAAAAGTGAAAATCTACAACAACGGATTTAAACTTCCCACCAAAGTTTTTTTAATACCCTCCCCTGTTAAACGTGACGAGCTGTTCCTGTCAAAGAAAACAGCTCATCAAACTTGTTACACTCCCAAGTTCTTATTGCTCACCAAGACAATTTCACATCGTAGAGCTCTTGAAAAACTCATTTCAGGTCTGGACGTCACGTCACCAAGGGAGTCACAAAACTACTAAATGAAGATGATTGATTTGTTTAATATTATTTCTGGCTTGTTAACGTTCCTTTAAAAACTGTAAACTCAAAAGAAAGACGACGACACACTTTGATCATTTTTTCATGTTAACATCAGAAAACATTCAGCAGAGTGTTGTAGTGTCGCTCTCTGCTCAGTGGACTACTGCCACGCCAACACAATAAATAACAACCCAAAGAAAACGTCCTCAAAACTTCACACACGTCGCTCTCTCTCCTCTTCTAGTGTCTCTGATGTAAACTGACATAAACACACAGTACGTGTGTTATTGTCAGTGTGTTTACTTCACAGAGAGCTAGAGGAGACCGAGCTGGATAATGATTAAAAAAAAAAAAAAATTCAAACATCCGTCACTGAGCGAAGATCCATCTTCATCCACCTTCGAATCGTGCCGTCACTTCTGGTGCAGCGAGAAAGCTTCTGATGAACGGACTCGTTTCATTTAGCAAGACCAGAAACGTTTGCTGTTTAAAACATTGAGAAGGACAAAGAGAGAAACGAGTCGGGCGGGCCGGTTTCTGTTTCTGTTTTCAGTCCGATGGGTTGGATGACATCGAGGAAAAATCCTTATCGTTGAGGAGAGCGAAAGGACACGTTACGACGGGCGAGTCTGACTCTTTACTCAGGGACTATGTCTCACGTCCTGACTCACTGGAGCGATCATGATCTCGTCTTCTTGGAGGCAAAAAAAAAAACAAACACGCAGGAAGGTGAGGTCGTTCTGGGTGTCGATGTTTCGGTGGTGCTCCTGGCCTCATCACCAGCTGGTGGATGAGTCCGGCGTACTGCACCGTGCTGGATTGTCCAGAGTCGTCTTGATGGGGATTCCTAACGAAACGGGGAGAGGACGGACGTTTAAAAATCGGCTGACGGACTCTCAAACAGCAGCCTGGACGCGGAGACTGGAGACTGCACTGTTGCAAGCAACACATTCAACAGACCTGAACGTATCATGTCTGTTGACCCGGGTGGTTTACCATGGTTAACGGCTCAACAAACAACAGTTTTGACAGCATCTGCAAACAGTCGTTTGTTACGTCTAAGTTTTGGCGGAGGGGACGCACTGATGCTCCAGGATCACCCACCGAAGCCCCATCTTACTCCCATGTAAATGGAGAGGAGAAATCCCAAAGGAGCAACGGGGCAACCTGTCTTCTCTCTCTCCCCAGGTCACATTTTTAACTTCACACACTGAAATTCAGCATTACATGGTCGACAAGATGAGGATTGCTTCACTGTTCATTTGGGCTTTTTTATACCACCTCCCGTTTGGCATTAGTGTCCACTAGTTGGAGGGCTTCATTTAGAGATTTCTGTGTCTTCAACGCAGTCACTCACACACAGACAGAGCACAGCTGCAGTTACAAGTGCTGAAACCTACAGCTGGGACCCTGGTGGCTCGGCACACCTCAAGCTGCCTTTGACTAACTTTAAGTCTCTGTGCTGTGCCAGTGTCAGTAATAATTAATAATAATAATAAAGATGATGATGTGTGTCCCTGCACAGAGCAGAGACGTTAATTGAAAACACTACAGCTGATTCAACGCTCTGAGCCGCCTACCTTCGGAGTTGACGCTGATGGCTCCGCACTCCCTTCTGTCCCTGAATCCTCTTCCGAGTTTCTCCACGTCAGCCTGAAACAGAGTAGGCATCGGTAGCATCAGTTGCCACAGCAAACACCCTGCAGTACTGAAGCTAGGATAGGCTAGGCTAGGCTCGGCTAGGCTAACCACTGGACAACGCCGGATCGCATGTGGAGCAACTCAGATTGGTGTGTTTTTAAACGATCGTTCATGTCCCGGTAACAATGTGAGCGGTTCATGAAAGGCGTGTCGTGACGTCATCTCGTCGTCGTACCATGTTCGGTTATGTTGAGCAGAATCTGGTCCAGGAGCCTCGCAGAACAAGCTACGTCCGGTCGGTTCTGTTCTGTTGCTGGAGAAGACGACTGGACGTAAACATCCGGGTCAACGCCGCGTTACGTCCCAGCGGACAAAGTGGAACAACCGCGTGTCTTACTGAACACAACATACATGACAAACGACTTCTGACTCCTGTTGCCCGCACCTGTGATCGGTGAACGGACTAAGGTTCACACAGGCAGCAAACTATTTCACTGATTTGGTGAAACTGGATTCATATTTTATGAGGAAATGTTTCTGGTTTTCCCTCTGATGGTCCTCCGGCTGCTCCCGACTCAACTCTTTGATTTACAGAGTTTATGATGGACAGTGAAGTAACTGCTGACGCTGTAGCTGCTGTTAGCTCAGTTAGCTCAGTTTGTTAGCTGCTGTTAGCTCAGTTAGCTTCCCGTCTGTTAGCTGCTTGTTAGCTGTGTTAGCTCGGTTCTGTTAGCTGCTGTTAGCTCATGTTAGCTTAGTCTGTTAGCTGCGGTTAGCTCAGTCTGTTAGCTGCTGTAGCTCATGTTGGCTCAGTCTGTTAGCTCTGTTAGCTCAGTCCTGTGCTGCTGTTAGCCGGCTGCTGTTAGCTGCTGTGTAGCTCTGTTAGCTCGTTTTTAGGCTGCTGTTGAGCTCATGTTAGCTCATGTGTTAGCTGCTGTTAGCTCAGTCTGTTAGCATGGTAGCTCATGTTAGTCATTGTTAGTGCTGGCGTTAGCTGGCTGTGTAGCTCAGTGTGTTAGCTGCTGTTAGCTCAGTCGTTTAGCTGCTGTTAGCTCATGTTAGCTCAGTTTGTTAGCTGCTGTTAGCTCAGTCCGTTAGCTGCTGTTAGCTCATGTTAGCTCAGTTTGTTAGCTGCTGTTAGCTTATGTTAGCTCATTTGTAGCTGCTGTTAGCTCATGTGAGCTCAGTCTGTAGCTCGTTAGTCATGTGTAGCTCAGTTGGTTAGCTGCTGTTAGCTCATGTTAGCTCAGTTTGTAGCTGCTGTTAGCTCATGTTAGCTCAGTCTGTTAGCTGGCTGCTCAGACTGTGGAGCTCAGAAACTAAGGAGGTTTTCAGGCTCACAGCGTCTACGGACATGATGGCAGAGGAGAAGAGAGTGAAAGAGGACGTGACGGAGGAAGGCTAGAAGAGAAAAGGAGAGAGTGAGCGAGGCAAGAGCCGCCGGACAAGAGTAAATGTGGACTGACTTTTAGTGGTTGGTGAGAGCTTGGTGAAATAAAAGGCTGAAGACAGACGCCGAGCTGGGCTGACTGCTGCTGGACTAGGCAGTGAGATCAGCTGCTGCTGGAAAGAAGTAAAACTAATCTTTCTGTCAGTGCATTACTAAATAAGTAATATTCATTGAGCTGAATGTCAACAGACGTCATTTTTGGCCTTTCAAGCTTTATTTGACAGAGACAGCTGAAGAGTGACAGGAATGTGGAGAGAGAGACGGGAATGGACATGCGGGACAGAGCCACGAGGTGGATTCGAACCTCGGCCAACAGACCTCAGTTTAGAAGCATTAGAGGTGTCAGGAAAATTACATATAATCATGAAAAAAATATAAAAACTCTCTTTCCAACGTCAGTCCTCTCTAACATCAGGCAGGAATTTGTTGAATACTCGACTCTGATTGACTCAGATACTTGTGTTATGATACAAACTAAGATAAATAAAACTGAATTGATTGGACCAATCACGCTTTCATGGTCTGTTATTTTGTATGACAGACTGCTGTTCTTGTGAGATGAATAATGTCTGTCATCAGCCTCAGTAATGTAACATTCCACGCCCGTCACACTTTATTAAAACTCGCTTTGTTATCGTCTGTTTAATGTTTTGAGCTGCAGCAGAGTCACAGTGTGTGTGCAGGATTACATTTAACCAAACATCAGTGGTTTTTTTGCATGATCTTTATTTAATGTAAACATTATGGCGCGGCCAGCAGCTGCTTCAAGTCAGTCACAAGCAGAGAGTCAGGACAGGAAGTCCACAGATGTTTCCTTCAGAATAAAACTAAAGGGAGCTTTGTATTTAAAACACACCGTCGGCCACATCGTCCCACCCTGTCCACTGGTTCTGTTGAAACTTTATTATAAGGTAATGCATAGACGCCTTTATTGTCAGTGTTTGTTCATGGCGGGAAAAAGAAAGTCTGTAAATATATTAGAAGAGATCAGACCAAATATCTTCCTCAGTGCCTTTG